>NC_143562.1:5170833-5486250 GCF_054136105.1 Typopeltis vanoorti
TTTTTTTTTGTGTGCGCTCGTGGATTCGTTTGGACTGACGAACATGTTTTCTGCGTATGCTAAGTTTGCGTGCTGACAACACAGGAAACTCATCAATGGCGAAATTCATTTAGTATTCTGCTGACGTACGTTTCTTGTCTTCCGAAGTCTGAGTGGTCAAAGCACTTCCCTTTCTAGAATTTTCTGTCTTTCTGCTTTTTCTTTTATTCTACTAGTTTGCATTTTCCCGCTTCATTTTTTCCGTTTTGTTTCGTATACCAACACCTAATGGAAAACAACTGCAATATAAAAAACAAGAAGAAAAAGTCCGGAATCGATATTAAGTAGCTGTAGGGAGAGGCGCACCAGTATCGGCCTTGCTTCCCCCCCCCCCCCACACACAGGATTTCCTCGTCAGTAATAAAGTTCTCCTGCCCAAGATTCGTGATTTGCTATTATCTTTCTCATAATTCCCTTTTTGTTATCAGATACGCGAACCTGTCTCGTTCTCAATCTGTCTGTCCCCTTCTTCTCATTACTATCGGCAATTGTTCTATCTCTCTTGCGATCCCCACCGTCACCTTTTGCCTCGGTCGAGCTTCGCACGTGTAATTAATAGTATTTACTGGATGAAGGCGGTGTGTCCCACAGTCAGCTCAGGAAGTGTCAGCTATTTCGGTCTCATTTGTCCGCTAGCGACTTCGCCAGTTCGGTCCAGGGCTTTCCAGGTTCTCTTTGCTGCAAGACCAGCTCCCGGGAGAGCCTGCGTCTGGTAATGAGATTGCGAAACTCGCTGCGTGGTTTGACAGCGCTAACATCACTCCAGGGAAATCCCCCTCAATCCGGTCTAGCCGATAGAGAGAGAGCAGAGCTATTTTCAGAAGGGGGGGGGGGTCATCAAGACGAGAGCCGTAGAATATGCACCTCTTCTTCTTCGTATTGCGACCACTCGTGTTTTCTATTGTTCTGTTTCGGTTCGTCTCGTTCTTCGGCGAAGAAAGAAGTCTTAACAAAGAAGCAGATGTAAGTCAGTTGACGAAATGACACTTGGACTGTTCCCCTGAGAGAAATCTTGCTCTTCGGTCTGCGGTCAACACAAGACCGAGCAATGGACTTCAGTCATGTGACACAAGGTCGGGTTTTTTTTTTTCTCCTTTCTAGTAACTCCATAGTCCCTCAGGTTTACATGGACAAAAGAACGTTCTGTATTTTTTTACTATTTTAATATCAGGATCTCAATTTTCATTTGAAATTCTACTATTACTACTCAAATCTTTTGTTCTTTTGTGCCTCATTACCTGCGACCCATTTCCGGAAATCCAAACTCTCCGGTGACATTTTGATACAAATTGGATTCTTTCCGCGCTTAGAATGGCCACAAGTTCCATTTTTATTTTTTATTATCGCAGCGCACCCTAGTGACAGACTACAATAAAACATTGTTTAAAATAAAAGACGCAAAGTTGAATTTTGCCTTCGAAGAACTGCAACGGTGTTTGGAATTCTGAATCTAAAAATAATTTAAGGGAAAAAATTTTCGAAAACAACTCTTTGTGATAATTTATGTCATGGAATTGTGCGACATATAATTAAACTTAATTCATAGTGTTGATAATTTGGTTTAAAAACAAATTCGAAAAAAAAAAATAAAGTGCAGAATTATTTAAAAATCAGAAAAAAAATTAGAAGATTTAAAATCGAGGGATGCTTCTATCTTACTGTTTCAACTTGCTACTGCTTTTACGTTATGGCTTTTACTCAACATTTCCAAAGAAATATCTACGTGTGGACCCACGGTCATATTAGAATACGAATGGCTTATTCGAATCCAAACCTATCTCCCCTTCCCACAATGGTGATTCAATCCAGCCTTCATGAATATTTCAAATCTCAGTCCCATATCGAATATGAACGAGAGAGGTTTCTATTTTCCGAAAGCCTCTGTTTAGGTCATGGAAAGCGAAAGAAATAGCCCACTCGGTTGCACTCAAAAACGCGATCTTACAATAGTCTGAAGTCTTGTTCGTATCTTCCCCGATTAAGTAAATACTTAATCAGGACTCTGGATTCAAAATCGTCTCTGATGGCAGCTCCGTCGCTAAATAAAAATATCTCGCACACGAAGAAAGCGATAAACCTGCATCAGATTGATGCGTGCTTGGAATATTTATGTTCTTTGGTTATCAGCAGATGCACCAGTCCGGAGGAAAACATTCCTGCAAAATATAGAACTCGGTGGGCCACACGATAAGAAATTAGTAGTAGGATAATGTTGCTTACATGTGGTGCACACCCATACCGACGCTGTTCTCAGTGTAGAATGGGGGGGGGGGTATCAGTTGAGTGATTTAAAAATATGCAGCAGAAATAAATATCAAAACACTGACTAGCTAATCAAGTACCTGCGCTAAAAAATAAATAAACCTGTTTTGGCTACTTCAACTTAAACACACTTCAACAAGCCTATATATATTGAAACGTCCAACAATGTGTTTGTCTTCATGAGACAACAATTTGTTGGACGTTTCAAAACAATGGAGAACCGGCTCACCAGCCCGGAACTCGGGGGATTGGGCGCCGTAGGCGCCAGGGTGACAGAGCCCCTAGTGTGTGTGTGTGTATAACAGTGACTGGTGGGTAATAAGATTGAAATCAGTTCATTAGAAATCCATCTCAGAATATTCCAAAAATGGGAGGGAAAAAAAAGTCTCGTTGACCCGACTCAGCTGTCAGACTAGAAGACATACTTATCCTGTTTATGCAAAAAGCGACTATCTGATGCTGCTACTGTTCAAATATATGTGACAAATGAGAGAAAATTGAGCATGTTTGAAATAATCGCATTTGCTGAGAAATACCGATGTGAGATGCCCTTCCACGAAAAGAGAAGCAGGAGAGGACTGCAATTTCGAAGCAGAAATGCACTTTAATGATTGGGTGCTGTATGAGACGAGTTCCTTTTTTTTTTTTTTTTTTAGAGTAATGGAACTAGAGGTGCTTGCTCGTCTGTGGAAAGAAGAACATCTGATGGCCAAGAAGCAGAAGATATAAGACCGTCAATCAGTCGGTTTACCGTCTGAGGATTTTAAGCAGGCTCCGAGGAAACTGCCTCGAATGTGAGGCAAACACTTCATAGCTGGAGGATTGATTGTTAGCTAAGAAGAATTTAAAAAAACGCATAGTCTGAATAGAGTGAGCGAGGAAGGACCCTAATGACATCAGAAGTGACATTAAGTGGGTGTGAGGAAGAATGAACCGCATTTTCTGATGAATGCCGAATTGAGTTGTTTCGCTGTAGTGAGAAGGTTCTGGGGAGAATCGCATTTAAGAGGATTGTCGCGACTTTTGGAAGATTTTATTGAACGGAGCAATAAGGCAGTCGTCTCATCGCTGCTGCTGCCCTTGCGTGCCACAAAAAAAAAAGGGGGGGGGGGTCAATATCGAATAAAGTGTTTCAGAATGTCCGGTAGAAGAACTGAAGCCGAATTGTACATGACTCTCAAGAGTAGATTTGCAATCGTAGAAGAAACTCTCGAGGAAGGCGCTCATCTCTCGACGGAAACCACTTCGTGGCGAGTTTTATTTGTTTGTGTGTGTGTGGTTAGCATTTTCATTGCGTTTGCGAGGAACGTTTTCGACGAAATTAGACACGAAGCGAACGAATGGTTAATGAGGAGGGGGCGAATACAAAAAATACTGCGTGAATAGGAACGGTGGGAGACACTCGGTTTATTCCAAGTTGTCAACAAACAGCGACAGTTTCTTGCTTGTCCCTTTGCCGTCAAAATAAGGGAACTTTTTCAGATTTAGTCAGGAAAAAAAACCTCGGACTTCACTGAAAAGAAACAAGGAAGCTAATACCTTCCGTAGGCCCTTCTTGTCTTGAAGATCAAGGACCGAGAGCTTTCTTCTTCTCCTCCTAGGCCCACCTTTGCCAAGCGGGTGCTGCATGGGAGGGAGGGAGGGGTGGAGAGGAAGGAGCTGAACCAAACCAAGAAGAGTAGCGGCGTTAACGACCAGCCAGGATTGGAGTGTTTATGAACAAGACGCTACATCCTCGCGACAAGAAACTTTTCCTGGTGACCGAGCAACTGATTATGACGAGGGGTTGCTCCGACACGAGCACAGCGGGACACGGCGGTCGATAAACCACAGGCTAACCGATCTGCCGGAACTCGGCTACGCTGACGAGAAAGGGGAGCGGGTGGGTGGGAGGGAGAGCTTCCCAGAGGCGAAGGATGACTCGGCTTCTCTTCGTAATGAACCGTCATCGCAACCTGGAGGGGTTTACGTTTTCGTTTCTTCGGTCAACCCCCAGAGTTCCGTTCGACCCGCAGGCCATCTACGACGAACAAATTAAGTTGCCAGAAGCGATCGGAACGCATTCGGAATTCGTTGAGTCAACTCATCGTCGCCGGGGGCATTACGACTCAGGTGGAATTACACGGCGTCCAGGAGGGAGGTTCGCGCACAGAAGCGCGTTGCCTTAATGTCCTTATCGTCCCCACGAAAATAAATACAAGTCGCAGACCACCCCTGTGACGAGGACGTCTTCTCTAACTCGACGGGAGTTGGCTACGATTTCCTGGGAAGGAATACGTGAGGTGGGCGATGATGAAAGGAGACACTTGCTTAAGATTGTTATTCACTCAGTGGAAGGAACAGTTCGCCACGCAGATTGTGAGAAAGAGGGGACGGGGAGAAGGTATGGACAGAGAGAAAATAGGAGAGCCAAGAGAAAGTGAGAAAATAAAATAATAAGGGGGACACGCACTGAAAACGAAGCGCGAAAATGCAGTCATTGCCCCTGCAGAAAGAAGAGGTGCACACCGGGATTTACGGAGAACGGTTCTCAGTAAAATCGATTATTTCCACCTGCCAAATTCAGGATTTTTTTTTTTTTTTTTTTTTTTTTTCGTGGAGCGATTAAAAACCACGCTACCTCCCAAGACGTCTATAGACGTCAAGGTTATCATGGATGCGAAGTGCATATTAAAATTGTAATACCATTGAACTTACATTGAAATATATAATGGATACGAAGCGTATGAGGATGCATATTTGATTTATAATGACCGGTAAGGTGGTTAAAGAAACAGCCAACAGAAAAGCACGCAGTGCCGAAGTTTAGACAAAACAAGCAACGAAATGACTACAAATGATCATAAAAAGAAAGAGCAAGAACTTGGACTGTTTCGGATATATGAAATATGTAAACTTCATTGTTTTGTTTTGTTTTCTGATTTAGTCATTAAAATGATCCCATTGGAAAAAAATGAATTGGACAATTTTTACGTAAAACTAAATACCAAATCTCAACAAACTCCATCAAATTGAGCACGAATTATCCTCTCGAAAAGTTTTCCGAACAAAACACTTGCCAATTACAAAAAAAAAAAAAAAAAGGTAAAAATATTATTCTTTGAAATTGTTTTGCCAGCAAAAATGAAATAAAACTAAGAAACAAATTCACCGATATCAGTCTCGAGCTTAGGATCGGTTTAACAGTTGAATTATGAATTGTTAATATTTTCGTGTAAATTATGTTATTCGAAGATTTATATCGCGTGATGGCGCTGGTGTATAACAATTAACTCGATTTTAGCTACGTACTTGAACACAGAAATAAATTAGTTTTCACTGATTCTGCCACCAGAAAACGGTCCGACTGGAAACCAAAATTGAAACGTCGCTACAGATTTGAACAGAGATCTTAACTACCAAATACAACTCGCGCAAATTTGTCAATAATAGTTCGTGTAATCTTGCCAATAACAACGAAACATTTCATGCATTCAGAGCAGTTGTACTGGAAAATTTCAACTCATGTTTTCAGTCATTTGTATTTCTGTAAATGGTCAAATGAAAAGAGTTTTTTAATCATTTCAAATTATTATTATTACGAAATCCTCCATTCAGTCAAAGACTCATCGCGGGAGGTCCACTGTTACGCAGAATTTATCATAACACGACTTTTAAATACGTTCACTTGGAATAAATCGGAGTTGATTTGGAGTAAAATTCAGTCCAGGCAGTCTTCTGCAAGCTAAAATATTCAGTGCAGAAGAGAAACTACAAGAGAAAGAAAGAAAGAGAGAGAGAGAGAGATCAAAGCACATCCGAAGTTGTTGAATACAACTTTTCTGGGCAGCGGGAGAAGACACGCGACGGTGTTTAAAGGGATCATCGTCCATTTTTTCTTCTTTCTTCATCGGCGGATTACTATTCCGAGCGAGCTTCGTTTTATGAATAGAATTATCGGAGCCCCATCTTTCTACCTCAGTTCTCCTTGCAGAATCGATCAGCGTTGTCTCCCTAAGACTCGGACAAAAGTGTTTCGAGCACAGGGGGCATTGGTCGCCGCGAATCGCATGCTGCGGGCTGATGGGAAACTTGGCAGGTGCACTCCATGAATAATACGGACCATCGTTCAGTGGATGTGCATCCTAAAGCACCCGCCAGGCTCACTTCGAGGATGTGTTTTAGTTTTTTTTTATTATTTTTATTTTTTTCCTCGGGGATGTCACTTTGGGTTTGATGGATGAAAGAATTGTTTGCGCATGAAATTGGCTGTTTAAGTGGATCGTTGTTGTTGGTGGGTGGTGAAGAAACAGAAGACAAATTAATTGGCTACAGGCAACTAACACATTCAAAACAAGGCAGCTAAGAACAGTCACGTCAATACCACCCATGTTAAACTTTCACGTCTTCTTCAATGGTGCCATCTGAAGGCCCATTCGCTGCAAGTCCCAAAATTCCAGTGACATTTCTTATGGGAGAGGGTGGGAGATTGTTTACAGGAAGCCTTGCGCTACACTGTATTGATTTCCTATTTTAATTACGACAATATAGCTTGAATTAAATAATAATAAACTTTAATTGATTAATTCACTCAGCGGCTTCGTTTTGTTTGTGAGTTTTAGTATTCCCCATGCGGAATATTGGGGAAAAATGAATGGTTTCGATACTGTTCTGAGTCCCACAAGCACAACTTGTGCCATACTTGGAAACTTTATATTTCAGCAGACATCGCAAAATGAGAATAAAAAGAGAGAGGGTAGGGTGGGGTGGAAGCAGCTAATGAGTCGTAGTCACGTGACTGATTCTTTACACCGAACTATACGGACTAATCTTTGAGCGAAATTTCGTAGATGAAAGCGAACCAAGTCTCCACCGGAATGAACTCTTTTCATTTTAATTCTAGGAACGAGCGAAAATATCTTCTGTGCAGATGTTAGAATTTTGTATTTAGAAAACGGGAATATCTCCCCGCTTTTTTTTTTTTTTTTTTTAAAGTGAACTTACATTGCACTCCTTACTTTGTCGATCCACACACACACACACACACAAAGGTCACAAGACCCACCCAGAGCATATCGACGCGATGTGTTGGTACCCAGAATTCCAAGCAAGTCAAGCTGGTATGGGCGCACCTGATTGACTCGTATGGCGAGAATCCAGTTGACTAAATTTATATGATCAGTTAAACGAGGGAAGTGCACAAGATAATATCGAACCAGCTTCCGGTTCGATGTTACTGAAATGTTTTCAAATCTCGACCAAAACGAATTAGGGATCGGAAGGAAATGTTCGCCCAGAATGAATCTTTCGTGGAACTGTTGAAGCAAATTTTGAATGAAGGCATCCAACTGATTCCATCCTTTCCTTTTGTGATTCATCAAAGGGGGTTTTTAAACAAGTGAAATCAATATACCAAGGACTTGCTATGAAGTGAATTAATATCCCAAACTTCCATATTTTCTTCTCCAAAGCCAAATCAGTCTGCGAAACGTTGTTTTACTATTATACAGAAATAACTCAGGTGCATTGTCTTCAAATTGCGTGCTTTCTTTGGCCGACTTGCTGTTGAGACGTAGCTCGTCTTCAGTTGAATATAATCTACAGTATAACGATTGTTTTTTCTTAGGCGGGATTTGAACCCGAGTCTTTCCTATCTAAAGGTGTCATTTTGCTAGTTGTACTACTGGTTAGAAACCCATTTCCTGTACAGGGTTCTTGTAGTTCTTTGAGTAACTCATTAGACTGCGGGAGTGAATTATTTACTCAATTCTCCCTTAGGGAACAGGGAGGGAGACCATAATAAATAGTACGCATCAAACTTACTTTTCCATCGTACAAAACAGGGATGGGAAGTGTACCTGAATTGAAACACCATTTGTAAAAAAAATATAAATAAAAAAATAAAAAACTCTTCTGATGGTTGGCGAATTTATCCCTCATGGCCGGTTGAGTCCTCTGATAAATGTGACATTTTCTGAAAAATGTTTTATAGGTTTGGCAGGTTTAGGGAAACAATAGTTTCTGCGATTAGTTGTATTCTGAGCTTAGTAAATGACTCTTTAATTAGCTTGACGCACGAACCTCATGCGAATTATATTCGCATAGGTTCGTGCGGCGAACGCAAGGAATCCAATCTCCACTTCCTTGGATACGACTCGTTAGCGCATCCGAGCTCGAACCAACAGCTGCGAGTTCGAATTCCGCCGTGGACATGGATGTTTGTTTGTTTGTGATTGTCTTTGGGTAGGGAAGACCACCGCCCTTCTTACTGAAGGCCTGAAGTGGCTTGATGTTCCGTGTTTCGTTTCTAGAACAGCGTTTCTGGACTATGTAACAATAAATTTTAAAAATTAAAAAATTGATAATAAATAAATAAAATCCCTATCTCACCCACCGTGTAAATGTGCTATAGGTTTATATATAACCTTTTATAGGTGGGAGCGACATGAAAAAAATATTTGGGATGGGAACGAACAACAAAAAACAGTCGATTCTTATTAGTATCATTTCAATATGAATTGGCTAAAAATATTCGAATACAGCGTCAGTTATCCAAGAATGAATGTTTTGAATCTTTGGTAGGTTTGTGGCTTTAAAGTAGATTTGCAGTTAGGTCAAAGGTTGTCGAAGAGTGACAGAAGCCCTAATAAGTAACAAGCAAGGAAGAGGGACTAGCTCTCTTTTGGTGGCCTATACATCCACTTGGTGTTGTTTTCTCAGTATTGCAAACAGAAAAAAATCTATTCGGGTCATTGAGATATCTTAGGTAAATAAACATACATGTATGAACCTTAAAAGGGGACTGCTACTAGTATACTTCTTGAGATAGCCACAGAGACAGTGCACAACTGGTTCTGACTAAACCATGCAAGTGTAAAACGCTGTTGGAAATGATGGTCCAGCCTTCCACAATTTGGATTCTGGCTGTTAAAATCAAATCATGTGTCTGCATCTTTGCATTGATGGATGATGACTGTTAGATGATTGCCTTGCAGATATATTGGGGGTTACAGGGAACAATATTGAATTAAAGCATAGGAGTGGTCAATAGGATGAAAACCATGTTTGAACTCAAGGACATTCATCTTCCTTTTCTTCATTCTTGTTTCTTTTAGCACCTCTTTTCTTTGTGCATTAGTAATCATGGAGTTGAGCAAGATTTCTTCGTTTTGAATGCAGCTTTAAGGCGATTATTTCACACACAGAGCCTTATGGTTACACTGTAGAAGGTTTCTGAGGAAGCCTTCTGCAGTCAATGAACGCAAGAATAATCCAGCTGAGTTTAAATGAATGCACCGCTTGTGTCGAGTTAAGTTTGACAAATGATTCATCGCTATGTGTTCCGAATCCTCGTGAATTTCGACTTTCCTTAAAGCCATGAAAAAAAAATCAATAATGGAAATTAGATTAGACGCGAAAAGTTGATTCACTTCACAAATATATTCAGCGTATTGCGTCTTCATCGCAGTTTTCCCGCCCACGCACTCCGACTCTTCGTCTCAAAGGCGGCATATTTGCAGGTGCTCCTTTGACTTTTCATTTCGTAGCACTTCCAGCTGCTCTTCGGTTGGAATTCCGTAGAATGCGTACAATCTTCATAAAGATTTTTCATCTTGAAGGCTCATAACCCATCTCATACGAAAGTGGCAAGCAAAATCTTCATAGCCGTTTGACCATAATCTTTAAACATCCAAAATAGCTGTCTGCTAAGAATCTTGAGATTCTTAGCAGATAGCTATTTCGGCTAATAGCTAGATAGCTATTCTCAACAAGATTCCTTTCAACAAGCGCTATGGATGCAAACGGAAAAACGTTTGCATCCATAGCGCTCAGCCTTTTGAAGCAAAAGGCCATTCTAATTTTTCGATTCCATTCAATTAAAGGAAATTTTCCCTAAGCCTTCTTTTTATTAGTTCCTCAATTAGTCGATATCTGGCACGAGCAAGTGGGGTTTTCCTCCCAGAAACTGAAAACAAAATCGACCTTAGAAACCTACACTATTTCGGCAATAATATATGGAGTTATAGACCACGAGATGGCATCACTGGTCTACTGTACCCTCTTCCCCGGACACAAAATCATTGCTACACTTGAGCCAGCTATCTATGTTTGGCTAAGCGTGGAGATCGACTTTCCCCCCCCCCCTAGTTTCCAAAACAGTTAGTCGACTGAACAGTCTCGCTTACTCCCTGTGTGGAATAAAAGGCATTAGCAGATTTCTATTATTTATTAAACGTAATGTTTTCCAATTCATGCTCAATGATGTCGAATTTGCTCTAGCTAATGAACAGAAATCGTTCACATGCCCAGCTGAATAGCGCACTAAATATTCTTCATCTCTTCCTGATATACGAGTTGATGTTATGCTTTCTGAGAATTCAGACTAAATTGCAGTGTGAAACTACACTACAATGTGGTGTGGTTCTCGTATGAAGCAATGCTTCATACGAGAACCACAATTTCAAGAATAATGCTTCTTGTTATTCATTTCAGTATCTTTAAACCAACATTTGCACCTGAAAGGATTGCTGAAGCAATTCTTATTGGTATGGATACGTTTATTCCCTCTCACACTTCACTTTTTTGCCACTGATCTAAGCCTTCGTTCTCCACCAAATCTGCAAAGACTGGACATTCAAATTTCCATTTTTCTGTTTATATAAAACTCCAAAACAGCTGCAAGCAAACTCTAAGAACATCCACACCTGATTGTAAAAGGACGTACAGCAGGAATCAGCCGTGCATCATCTCCAAACGATGGTTCCATCGCATCATTACTCACAGAAAAAGCCAATCTCCCGAGTGCTGCTTTTACTCCTAATTCTTGCTTTGACAATCTTGATAAATGCTCCCCCTACAGTCCCAAACACAGAATTCAGTGCCTCTTGATTTTTTTACTAGAACGTTGGGTAGCATGAATACCAAAAAGGCCAAATGTTTCTGCAGTTGTTTTAAAGCTTGGTGGTCCGGAAGTAAACGCTTTTGTATGTTGACTTTTTTCTTCCCTAAGGAAAGTAATAAGTTGATCAAGTTACTGTCTTATCGCTCTCTTGCTTAACCCCTTAACATACAAAGACGTCTGTGACACATCTTTTGTTTGTTGCACCAAAATTGATTTTGAATTTTGGTTTCACATATGAATACAACCCAATATAGACACTGGACAATCTTGTGCCTTTTCCTTTCAGTATCGGCTATTTCGTTTGCGTTTGCACAAATTCATCATTATTTTTCAAATAATGATGAATTTATCCAGCAAATTACCCTCGCCCAAAACTGGCCCAAAAAATCGGCAGAAAAACGACCGCTTTCTGATTTTTAATTGGTACGTTAAGGGGTTAAATTCTTCCAGAAGCAATGCAGAAATCTATCAAAAGTCAGTTTTTGCGCTGATGTGAAAATCTCTCGACTAATGAGCAACTGCCACTCTAGTGCCACCACTGTTGATCAAAGAAATTTTCTTGCGTATATCACCTACTTTTGCCCACATTACATTGAAATATTTGGGTAATCCCGAGTGGCTGCTTTCTGTTTCGACTCATTTAATCGGGTTTAAACCACAAAGACCTATTAACGGAGCTTTATTCTTAAACAACCAATGATGCTTTAATATATACTACAGGATCCGGTTTAGTTCTTTTTCTTAATTTCTTGTTTTTGTAAACCAAAAATATCCAAAGAAATGAAAAAAGATTTCTCTTTTGGGATGGCTTTACCTTCAAATCCTTCTTCACATAAACAAATCAATAGGAACTGCCATCTCAGCACATTCAAGAAATTTTGATTTGACTTCTCAATAACTATCAATTCGTTACAGATCTGCATAGAAATAGAATTCTATTCCAACATGTGGAAAGGGATCTGCCTAAAATTATTTTTCTTGAATTAGCGAAAGAAATAGAGAAATTAGATTGATTAATGGGTGTTCTCCCGCTGACTCGGTCCATTCTCTTAAGCAGCTGCGCGAGTTTACGGCGGCCATTTTTAAGCAGTGGCCAGTGTTGCCAGAACACATTTGTACCACATTATAGACTTCGTTAATGCATGGGCTGGCATCATAAAAGCAGCAGGTTTTTTGTTGTTTTTTTTCCTCCCGCATCTATTTTACTCGGACCATCCACACGTGCCGTCGACAAACGCAATAACCTTGCATTTGAACCTCAAATTTGTTTCGTAATCTAAAGTTCGTTGGCGAACTATTTCCACGAATATTTCATGGTCGATTTTATTCATGAATGCAAACAACAGTTCATCTCACAAAACAACTTTTTTGTTCTTTGTTACTCATTCCCCGTGATTTTTTCTTTTTGAACAGCTGACCCTGAGTATGTTTCTCAAAAACGCAAGAAATTCAATCTAACCTTTTTGAAATCTGACCTTATTTTTTTTTTCTTATTGGCCTTTTCCTCTCCATGGTGCTATTGTACGATGGATTCATTTAACAACCTCTCCTGTTGAGAATAGATTACACCTTTAATAGTGGGATTATCCCCTAAGTTTCTCTTTTAGAGTAGTGTAGTTCGCAAGATTTTTGTCTTTGTTTTGCAACTTATATATCCGGAATGTCGAAGCTTCTGGAAGCTTTTTATATTGATGGTTAGATTTAAAATTTATATAGTTCGTTTTCTGAGGTCTTATGAGATACGTCGGTCCGGCTATTCTGGAGTTGGAATCGTCGCAGTGCTTTAACATAACTGAGCAATGGCAAAGATGGTTAGCTGTGTGTGCGTTTTCATTCAAGTAAACAAAGTTAGCGTTATCCCTTTATTGCCAAATAATTTACTTTATCATTGTATACGATAGTGATATTAATCCATTTAATTCATAGGATGCACGCATCGTTATAGTGTATTTTGCTACGTTTTTCGCCTACTACTTTGTATGAGTATATTACTACTTTTTATGATGCAAGTCTTTCAGTCTGTATAACTGCTTGCTATTATCCTTCACTTTTTAGATGGTTTCTTTTGTAACTATGCCGCTAGGAATCTGTATGAAAATAATTCTAAGCGATCTTATTTTAACATGACAGAGATATTACTTAAATTAAGGGGATATTAAATCCGCATAGTTTTAAAACCGAATAAGAAACTCAAAGATCGGAATCAGAGAGTTTCTTGCCGAATATAGTAAACTATAAAGTATCGGCGACACTAGCGTTAGCCAATGCAAGTGATCCTAGTACGTAGTACAATACCGGGCAACTCGTTGCAAAGGTGGAGGAAGTTCAGATCGCTATTCTTAGGTATTTTCCATAATGTAAATTTAATATCCTCTTAATTTAAGTAATGTTTTCATTGCCGAAATGAAGCTTATTAGCTCTTTATACTTAAATGACAGAGATAGTTCCGCTGCTGTATGCAGGAAGCCAGATGTCGGATTGTTATTGGATACTTGTTGTTAACTGGCTAATAGCTTTGAACAACCTAGGTTGTTCAATACATCATTAGCTTTCTTATCAGGGTGTGTTGGAAATAGTTTATGCTAACCCGATAGGTCCTGTGATTGCTTGTACATTATGTCGGTATGAACTGTTACCATAAATTCAGCTGCATATTGGAAGATCTTGCATGTTCTCGAGAGGCAGTCGATTGATATGTGTTGAAAAAAATTGGAGAGAGATCAGTTCCCTGTTGTGCGACTCTCCACAGGTTACCGGAATGACGGCACTGCAGTGTGATCGATATGTTTTTTTATTTCGAATGTTATTTGAAAACCGCGTGTGTATGTATGCGCAGAAGTTCACCTCCTCCAATATGTCTTAGCTTTTCTAATACTGAAAGAAACTTCATAGTGCGTTTCGTCTTAAACTATTTTTTTTTGCAATATTTTTCCTGCGATGAAGGATAGTAGTGCCTTTGATTGGATGAAACATTAATGTATGACCAGCTTTATGGAAAAAAACGACCGAATCCAATAAAATAAAATAAAAACGATCGAAATTAGTAATTAGTATGAATAATACTCGTTTTTTAATCAGCAAACTGATGTACTTCAAATGTAATCAGTTATCATCATTCTGAATTTTCCTGTTGTAAAATCCAAGAGAATCTACTTTGCATATGAAGAGATCACTCGTCGCCAACCATCTTGCCAAAAAGATTGGATGTCGGATTGAAAGTATGATTGAAAGTGTCAAAGGCGCCGCCATCTTTGAAAACT
The DNA here is from genome assembly GCF_054136105.1 of Typopeltis vanoorti. Taxonomy (NCBI): domain Eukaryota; kingdom Metazoa; phylum Arthropoda; class Arachnida; order Uropygi; family Thelyphonidae; genus Typopeltis; species Typopeltis vanoorti. The sequence continues at coordinate 5,185,276 of NC_143562.1, forward strand.
CGTATTGTGGGTCGCCTGCTTTTTTTTTTTTTTTTTTGTTACACATAGATGGTTAATTTTCTCTCTGATCGCCCACTGCAGACTGGTTGTTTGAATTCCAATCCTCGGACTGCTGCACTAATCGGCAGTGTGACAACGCTTGGCTCTCTCGCCCACCCTGTTCGTGTAATACATGAAAGATCCTCTCATCTTATCGTGTGCTTCTTATTTCTGATCAATAAGAGACGGGAGATGACCACTCATTAATTTGTCACGACTCCTTGCAGTGCATAAACAACTTACTGGGGAAAGACAAATATCTTACTTTTGTTAATCTAAAGCGGATTAAAAGACTTATTCCTGTAGCTCACAGCTTCAGTTGTTGCTGCCATAATTTCAACTACCAAACTTGAAACATTTAATTATCCTGAGCAGGGTTCCAAATGATCTAATCCCTTCTCTGCAAAAAAAAAGAATTTTAAGGATTCGTTGCAAGTTCCAAGAACATCTTTTAGCAGTGTCGTAAATGCTGCTCGCGATGCCATTTCTTTGTAGTGAAGGTAGAAAATAACCTATTCAGCTCCGGCGCAACGAGAATGCAGTTTTTTTCTCATAGAGAACGTGTCAAAATTTACATTGCATTCAGTTATCATCCTTATTATTATTAAGAGAGACCTCCAGGGAGTCACGGACTCATCAAGGGTGGCTACATACCATAAGCCCTAGCTATCATATTTACTCTTGAATTCATTCACACTGCTTGCACTCACAACATCCAATGGCAATCCATTCCAATCACGCACCACCTTCTGAGAGAAAAATATAGCCGTCATCCCTTCTTTGCGGCCTCCATTCTCAGCTTCCAAGGATGACCTCTTGTCCTTTCCCCACTCTCCATAAACTAAAAAATTTCATCAATCGAAATCCTGCATAACTCTTTTGAGACGTTTGTAAGTCTCAATCATATCATCCCTTTTTCTCCTGTTTTCTAGTGTCTCTGCAGTGTACAAATTCTCAATCTGTCGTCATAATCAGTATTCTACAATCCTGATATAATTTTTAACACTCCTTTTCACTGTCTCCAATATATCACAATCACAACAGAAACTACACACAATAGTCCAAGTGTGGTCTTATCAAGACTTTGTAAAGAGGCAAAATGACATCATTATCTTTATATGTGAACGTTCGTTTGAGCATTGCAATTATCTTTTGAGTTGTATTTGCAATCTTTGCCACATGACCCCTGAACTTCAACTTCCTATCTATTAGCACTCCAAGATCCTTAGCTTCATCAGTTTCTTTTAGCCTAATTCCAACAATATAATACGACATTGGACATCTAATCATGCCGAAGTGAATGACTTTACATTTACTCACATTGAACTGACATCCATTTTCTCATGCCCACAATTGCAGCCTATTCAAATCATTCTGCAAGTACTGCATATCAGCAGCATTCCTGATTACCCTACCTATCTTTGCCTCAGCAGCAAATAACTGTATGTCGCTTGTCAAATCCTTCCCAATATCATTAATGTACAGTTTGAATAACAGTGGCCCAAGCACTGATCAATGTGGTACACCACTTGTTACTTTAAACCTTGCAGACTCAGATCCCCCGTATACCACTTTTTGATATCTGTCAGTCAGTCAGTCATCCTCTTATCCATTCTAATCTTCTATAACCCAAACCCATTTTCTCCAATTTATGCAACAGTCTGTCATGTTGTATTCTGTCAAAAGCCTTAGCAAAATCCAAACGTGTCATGGTGTATTCATTCCCCTTGTTTAGTTCCATGGTAACATTTTTATAGAACGCGAGCAAGTTGCTAAACAACGCGATGACATCCAAACGGTTGTTTCTTCTTTGATTAATATGCAGTTTTCAAGCACAAAGCAACGCCATCTATCGATGATCGCTTTTACGAATCGTTTTTTTCCCCGCATATTTTCTTCAGTAGATTTAGAATACTTCCATTCTGTGGAACAGCATGTATTCCTCAAGAGCGTTTCAAAGATTGCAACTGGTTATCAACACAAATATAAACTTTCCTCAGCTCTTCCGACGTCTAATCTACACATGTTGCTTAATGTACGTGTAACAGAAAAATTTCACAGTTCCCTCCTGGCTAAGACTGCTTCAAGATCTTCATTTTTTTTTCTTAATAATTAGACACTTAGTTTAATAGATTAACGCAGTGGAATGCCAGGAAATCTTTCATTTTTATTTTATTTTTAGAAATAGTCCTACATGATTATAGAACGGAGAGAGGATTTTCATGTCGATGTAATCCTCTATTGGAGCAGTTTTATTTCTCCCTTAGGACATTGAGAATGTGATCCTTTGAGAAAAGCCTGTTCCTGATCAAAGAGCATCATAATATGCGATTATTTCCTGTCGTATTAAGGCAGTTTTCTTTAATAAAAGCACTTGAATTCTATTGATTGCAATTTACTTCCTTTCATTTTAAACTATTTTACGTTAATTTAACGAGTTCCTGTTTCAGTAACAATTACCGACTTCCTGTCCGGGGAGTATTTTCCGTTGAAATACAACCTTCGAACGATTGGCCACCATTTCACTCGGAACCCCCCCCCCTCTCGTCTTCCCGGTCGCTCTCTTTCGGTTCCGTCAATTAGGGAAGCCTCCCTCAACTACATCCTTCCCTAACAAGGCATCCGATTATTCCTCTTCCCTAATGCTACACAAACAACCTGCCCAGCATCGCGTGTTTCTAAAGAAAGTTATCGGCGTTCGTCTGCCTCGTGCGCGGCTACGCGTTTGTTTTGTTATGTACGAACTAAATCCACGAGTCCGAAGAGTCTAATTAAGCGCTCCATTTGCCCTACATGTTAAACCTGATTACGTGTGTGTTCGCTCCACTGACTCATCGCTTTTTTTTGTTTTGTTGTGCATGTGACCTACGCACTCAGGAATGTTTGAAGCAGGTCATCATAATACACGTATCATTTATTTCTCTGACCTTGCCGAACAGTTAGGACCAGTCATTGTTGTTTCTTGTTCACAGGTGCCTTGTATTTGACGTGGTAATCCGTCCAGCATCCCAATATCATTAGGCACCATCGTAACGTATTGCAGACATCGTGACATTAAATTTAATTCATAGTAAAGCTTGGGAGAAGCCATTTTTCTCTCCATTTTCTAGGTTAACCAAGGCTAAAGCTCATGGATGGTCTCCATAGTAAGAGCTGCCAGTCCAACGATGTATTGGCATTTGTTAATCTTGCTTTTATCATATTTTTCTTCCCTACTATGCAAGTTTCCAAAATTACAAAGTCAGACTGTAAATACCTCCCACCTGAAAGTGCTCTGTTCAGGTTGTGTGACTGCTGACTCAGTGATCACATGTTTCGACATGCATCTTGAGATATTGCACCTGCAAACGTGGTACACAGGCGATATCCGAGAAGCCGACGAGAAAGAGCGAGATAATCATGTAACTAAGACAAAAATGAGAAAATATTAATTCTACTGTAACTACATACGCTGATTTATTTATATACTATTGCTTAAAATAGTTTTATTATTAAATTTTTCTCTGTTATAATTTTAAGTGAGCAAATTTTAAATTCATTCTCAATTGTTTGTACGTCTGCAAGTAAGAATACAGACTAAGGTAGCCTATTAAACAGCCTTTGTTAACATTTTATCTGATCTTTATATCCTATTAATTTTTATTGCCTTTATTACTCGATCACATTATATTAGGCTATTGCTTTAGCCTTTATTATGCGTACTCAATATTATTACTGAAATGCCGAAAAAAATACTGCATCGGAGATTTCAGCCAATGCTTTTGCAAGTTTAATCGATTTCAGGTTAAGGGGATAATAAATCCCTCATTATTTTAAAGCCGGATACGAAACTCGGAGATCGAAATCTAAGAGTTTCATGCCGAAGAACTATCGGCGAGTCCAAGCGTAAGTCAACACCTGGGTGGTACAGCACTAGGGCAACTCGTGTCAAAGGTGAAGCAAGCTCAATCACTAACCGTAATATTTTCTCATAATGTAAACGCAGCTCCTAGGAGATGTATTACTGTTTTACATTATGTGGAGAGGTCACTACCCAGACCGGTTTCGACCTTTATTGAGGTCTCATCAGTGAGTAGGTACACCTGGATAATACCAAGGTTTAAGTGAACCGAACTTACATATACCCATACTAACGAATTACCAGACCGGTGCACCCATATATTATTATCACTACGATAAAGAGCCAAAGGAAATCGATTTCCTTTGGCCAATTTCTTCTTTAGTTGTAGCATGTTGTTTATCAATAGTCTCACGGAACAGGGACACCCGAGACTGCTGGCTTCCGTATTTATAATGTGGTCTACACTCAATGAGAACTTTCGTAGCTCAGTGGATAACAACGACGCTCTTTGGTTGAAAAACATTCAGTCCAGGACGCAAAGAACTTTTTTTATGAGGGCTTTTTAACAGAAGACGGTTTATTGGTCTCATAGGATGGAGGTTTTTTTTTTTATCCCTTAGAACAGGCAGACTTGTATCGAATGTTTAAACCATTAAGTCAAATTCAAAACGATTCTCTCGTTAATATTTTCTTTTTTAAATCGACTACTTTTCCTCTTTTGGTTTATTTTATTTTTCCTTTTCAGCATTCGAACTTCGTAAGTCTTTCACAAGATCAGCATGACGATCAACGTTCCAGGAATTGTATCTGTTATAATTTTTTATGTTTTGATCCTCCTCGTTGGAATATGGGCGGGACGAAAGAAGAAAACTGGAGCAGACGATTTGGAGAGCGAAGAGGTGATGCTAGCGGGCCGCAATATTGGGATGTTTGTTGGAATATTTACTATGACGGGTGAGTAGACAGGATTTACTATGCAACTGTTATTGAAAATACTCGCTAAAATTAGTTCGATCCTATTCCTAATTCTTCTTGAAATATTTGCATAAAAGTTTAAAATTAATAAAAAAAAATCATGTTCGCCAGTCTCTTTAAATAAATAAAAAAAGGAGTAAACTTTCTCTTCCTACCTGATGAGCTATTTAAATTTTCGAACTAGTTACAGTAGTACCAAGAAACGCCACTAGAGGGACCTCAGAAACCATAGAATCTATCAGGATTGAAGACTGCTTTAAAGGAATTAATTTCAGTGTGCTCACAGTCTCTTTAGAACTTCTTCAGTCTTTTTCTTCTGATTTATTACCCTTTTCTTATCCTATGATTATCTTACGATTGCTGACAGTTAATCTGTTCCGATTCTCTTAAAAATAATCCATCTGTACTTTGACCGATTTGTTTCAAGTCCGGAACGCATATAAAACCATACTTTTGTCTTCGTAATTATGTGTTATTTAATCAACATAATATTAATATAATTTAAATAAACATACTTCTGCTCTTGTTACACTAGTCAGAGGTCTTTTTAATCAAGAGATGAACATGGTTATCAAAATATTTGTAGGAATTTCGAATAATTATTAGGTTAAAAAAAATATATATATATATTTTTTTTGTGACATCGTGACTGTATCGCCGCCTAGTTGTCAAAAGTGGAAACCGCCATGTTCATTCCTGTTAAGTTTTGTTCTGATCACAGGTAGTAAGTCAAATGGCTCATTTTTTAACGGCTAACGTTTGAACTCGATATTTGTGCGTAATCTTCTGGTCTTGCTGAGAAAAGAAAGACTTCCGCGGAATTAAAGCGAAGGTTTGTTTTCATTCAATGGTTTAGCCTGCTGCTTTATTTCTGTTAGTAATTAGCTGTACGTCGACCGTAATCAGTGGTTCCTGTTATATTGCAGTCGTTTAGCTAATTACGACCGCAATCTCCCAAGAGATCTCTACGACCTTCGTTCTGCTGAACATTATCTTCCCTTCATTCCAATGATTAAGGCTTTTTTTTCCCTTCATGCGAAGCTTTCGAAATCCAAATCTTCGCCATGCATTCAATCGCTTTAGCGAATGTCTTTTTTTTTTTTAAGTGGTCTAAAATAACGATAGTGTTAAAAAATAAATTTTATTATCTCTCAATTAAGTTGCACGCATTATGCTATACAAATTTAGACAACAATCATGCTATTTCTTACATATGGTTCACTTCAGATTCCAATTCATATCATACTTTGCAAAGTCTGCAGTTCATATAGCAGAACAAATCACGTATTATTAGCAATAACGATTACCTGTTGCAGTTTACATTTTTTTTGGGGGGGGGGGTTCAGAGATTGACAAAGTGTTACCATAAAGAGTACTTAGCATATATACGATCCACATATTATAATTTCTGTTTAGTACAAACATACATTAAAGGGTAAATTTTCACTTGGACATACCAGCAACAGTAACTTCTTTTCGGCATTTTAGTTCCAGACAGTCCTGAGGTCTGCCGATCGGACAATTTTCTTCCACTTATTTCGATCTTGGGAATCCCTCCTTTCTACTCCCACTTCTTCTATATCCCTTTCGATATTTTCCACCATCTTTTCCTTGGTCCTCCTTTTCTTCTCTCCCATTGTTATGACTCTTAGAATTGGGTGGACTGGTCTTCTCCATACATGGCCAGCCCACCTCAGTCTACTTTCTCTCACTTTGTCGCTAATTTTTCTAACCCCTATCTCCTTCCTTACATCTTCGTTTCTTCTGTGTTCTTCCCTTGATGTTCCATTTATCCATCTTAGCATCATCATCTCAGTTCTTTCCAACTGTTCCTCCTGAGTTCTTTTTGTTGTCCATGTCTCTGCTCTGTACAACAAGGCCGGTCTAATGGCTGATTTATATATACTTGTTATATATACTGTTTTTGGTGCATTTTTGTCGCAGGCACACTTTCCTGCTCCTCCAGCATCTTCCGCTCATTTTCTATGCTTAACAACACTGCAAAATATTCCTTCCATCTATCCTTCACCTTCTTTTCATCTACCAATTTGACTCCATTTCCATCTTTTATTTTGGTGTTTTTTCGAAATCCTTTGTGTCATTGCTTTGCTATTCTATATATATTACTTTCTCTCCGTTTTCTGTCTCTCCGTATATTTTCTTCCATTTTTTATCTTTTGATTTCCTCACTTTTACCTTTGCTTTCCCTCTCTCCTCTTTATATTTCTCCCAGGTTTCGTGTTTCTTATTTGCCTCCAAGTCCGAAATGCTTCCTTTTTCTTTTTGACTGCCTCTTGGACTTCTCCATTCCACCACAACTTTCTCTCTCCTTCCTAGGTCCGAAACGTCTCGTTCTTTCACCGCACTTCCTCCGCAGCTTTGCCCAAGATGTTCTTCATTTGATTCCAAGTATTTTCAACATTTTGCCACTTCCTTGAGATGCCACCCTTTCTTTGAATTTACTCTTATTTTCTTCCCTCGGCTTTCAGATCTTCTGCCTCCTTTGTTTCTTGTTTTCGTTTTCAATACTGACACTCTTATATTGCTTACTACAACTTGATGTCGTTTTTTTATGTGTTCATAATGGATTGTCATGCAGTTTTTTAACATATTTCTATTTACTCCTTTTGTGAGAAAAAAAAACGCTTCTAGTGCTTGCCAAAATTGGTCTTTTTCTATTTCCTCACACCTCGTCTGTGGTGCATATCGTGAAATAATATTTAGGATGTTTTCTTTCCCTGATGCACTTTTACTGTCGTAAGGCGATCGCTTATTCTTTTGTTCTCTTTTGAACCCTTTCCTCCACTATAATTCCAATTCCATTCTTTTCCCTTCCTTTCCATAATAATATAATTTATATCCTTCTCCTCTTTAGGGCCTCCATTAATTCTTTACTTTTTCCTCTCAAAGTACTTAATTCCAAGTTCCTAATCTTAAAATCGCCACCTTCTTTAGTTCCAGTCGTGGATTATTCTGAGATGTCCCTCGTCCATTTCTCACAGCAAGAGGGGGGGACTTGTTTCGCGTCGCCTGCAGAGAACGCCCTAGCACTTACTTATTTGCCTTTGTTCGAGATTCATTTTTTATTTCGATTGGTTTTTGTGTACGGATGTCTTTCCTGGCGCCAACCACAGAGGGATGGTTCTGTGGACCCTTATTCTTGGCTGCTCCGCTGCAGTGCCGATGCCACTTGCAGCCGCTCCTCTGGAGATCCGATACTGCTGAAGATGGATCTTCCGACTTCCATTCATTCAGCCGTTGTCCATCATCACCCGTTTCCCTAGGCAGGGGCCCATACCGGATACTGGCAGCCGGGATAGCTGAGCCCAGTGTTTTTGGCGAGGTATGCTCCTTCCCCCCCCTCCTCCTTTCTCATCCGGCAATGACCGAGTTAGCAACAAAGATTAGGTTGATTTGATTTGATTTTTGATGATAAAGAATAATGACAGATATGGACTAAGGCAATAACAACATTCTTAGGATATTCACAAAGAGCGCAGTATGTGTAACCAGGAACAAAACTTTTTGTCGTAAGAAAAATAAAATATCTTTGAGGATCAAGCACAGGGACAATCTTCTATAGATGATATGGATCATGTTTATACAGATGATGTCGATTACGGTAATATGACCAGGATGTTAATCGTGGTAATAAGAGTAACAAGTGTGGCGTTATAATCCCACCATCTCTGAAGCTAGATTAAGCTTTTTTAAAGTCAGTGGGGTTATTGTTTTCTGTTTGTGTTTTGCTGTATGTACGATTGCGTTTTCCCTTTAATCTCCTAGATAATAGCTGATCATGTGTAGCCTTTTGATCGTACGGGTGTGTTTTTGCTGGTACCACTTCCACAGTTCTTGTTTTAGTGTTGGATAACTATTTCCGTGTTATAAGCTACTTGATCGGAATAGGTACCGGATGCTCTCTAAGCGCCTGGTAGTGCAGAGCAGCGGGCCGCGTTATGCGGTACGGTAATCATCATCGAAGTAGTTTTTTAATATGATTAGGTAGTGTCTCGGACCCGATCTGCGTAAAATTCTATGTGAGGCCATTAAATTTAGAGTTGGTCAGCATTTCATTATGAGTATTGGTTCTGCAAAGAAACGATTCTCTTGTGCAACGTTTCTAATTTGGACTCTTTGCAGTATTCGCGTTTGTTTCACAGAGGGAAGTTTTTTTAAGATATTCAGTTGTGCGATGTGTGGCGACTGTGTAGTGCAATTGTCATTTTAATTAACAGTGTTATTAAAAATCCAACTCTTGGATTTTCAATAACACTGTATTATCAGTACCGCGATGTTAGTTAGTATGATTGAATTGCTATGAAAATATCTCGTTAGGGCTATGCTTCGTGTTTTTGTGGATAAGTACTGCATGCTGATATTACGTCACGCTTTGTACGGAAGATTGTGAATATACGTTAAAAAAGGGTGAGTGATAATCCTGCACCTCGAGGAACTCCGTGTTTAGTTTGAATTCCTGTATTACATTTGGCACCTACTTTTGTTATCCGAATTCTGTTTGACAGGCAATTCCTGAACCAGAAGTGTCGCTTTTCCGCGAATTCCAATGAAGTGTAATTGGTCAAGTGTATCGAATGCTTTTTTTTAGATGTAACAATATAAATATGGCGAATTTATTTTTATCCATGGTGTCCGTAATATCTTCTCATAACGTGGTGGCGCTTTTTTTTTTTAAGCCGCATTGTTTCGGAGAGATGATTATTATTTCGTGACACCTCCAAGGAGTCCAAAGACTCATCGATGGAGGGTACCTGCTCTACCGTCACTACCATCATCACCTACACAAGCGCCATCTACTGCTCACCACCACTAGTATTTTTGTCTGTAAATTGCGTGTGTTCTCAAGGCCGATTTGTGCGTGCGCGGGAGAAAAAAACCCTGCTACCTCGATCGACTAACTGGCCTTTCAATTGAAAATTGAAGAGCGATAGTAATATTTTTATTTATTTATTAATCTTTGATATATTTTCACATTTACAGTAGCCTAGAGTAACATTTCGAGGTATACGAGTACAAAATTCAGCACTGAAGTGCCGCATGTGTAGTCCATTTTCTACAAGGATAAGTTTGTTTTGTCTTTTAATTGACCCTTTTTATGAGTCTGATGTGCGATTTATTTTATTAGTAATTAAGGAAGTTAATCAAAGAGGTGTTAGATATATATCAGTCAAAGACGATCGATAATAGTCATATTTTTATAATAACAAAGCTTCCGTTATCATCCATATAAGCAGCGGAAATATCTCTTAATTGATACAGATTTATTAGCGTTAATCCTTTGTTAGCTATTTCAGCTAACACAACTAGATTGAAATTACCATGGATCATGCTGTTAACAAATAGACAATGTTACACCCTGGCAAATGCGTGCATTGCGTCATGGGAACAGCAAAGTATTATCTGAAGATATGAAATAATATATGCTGTAAATTACATGTTTATTTTTTAATTTTCAGTGTCTGTGTGTAATAACATTGAAGGAAAAGAAGCGGCAAATTTATGAAGCGAGTTGGGTGCTAATGTTAGTGCTGAAAGGATGACAATGATGAGGCAAAGTAATCCCACTCAATTCGAGGCTAAACTTAGCTTTTCTGGAGACGGCGGGATTAACATTTTTTTTTTTTTTTGCTAGCGTTTGTTGCTGTGGTTACTATTGTGTTTTATGTGATACGAGTGTCACCTTTTGCGATCGAAGTGTGCTGATTTCCACAGTTCGTGTTTTAATGTTCTGTGACTGATCACATTGTATGAAGGTTGCTGAATAGTGTGGGTATGAGATGCTCTCTCAGTTTTAGAATAAGAGAAGTTTTATTATTTTCCTATTAACTGTTTTAATGTCTATGTATTAAATTATATCTTATATACTTAAATTGTGCGAATATATTAAATATATGTTAAAGTGCATAAAAATATTGCAAAGGTGACTGAAGGAGCTCATAGGGGTTATCTAGTCATTGAAGAATACACTGATAATGAGAAATGAGGAGATTGTTATGCTTGCTTCTTTACAACGCTGTGATTCTTCTCCATCTGAGCTGTGGTACACAGATCTTGTCTCCCAGGTTTCTTTGGGATTGAAATAGGTGGCGAAGATCCAGAAGCGAGTGACAAAGATGGCGGCAGGTCAGGTCAGGTTTATGGAATGACTCTACGAGGATTTTTGAGTTACAGAAATTGGCTGATAGTCGAAAGGCGAGGGATGTGATAAAGGTCTTTATAGGATTGCTACAGATGAAATTTTTTCAATAAATAACTAGCAGGAAGAGAACTTAGAGGGGAGGGGAATCATCCCTGTAAATTGACTAAGTATAGTTAGCAAGGACATGTATTAGTAATAATAGTAATCTATACATTAAGCAATAATTTAGAAATAAATATTTATAAATATGTTTTACTATATAAAATGCAATATTTTCTGAAAAAAAATGTGTTTAAACACATAAATTTGAGCTAAAACATGAAGTAGTCGCGGCTATCTTGTCGTAAATATTGATGTGGTCGAAGAACAATGCGCCAAAAAACAAACGGAATGTTGACATAACAAAGCTGGTAAAGTGCATCGCCTGATCCGACTCATCAGTCTTGCTTATGGAAGTCGAAACACGCGTCTCATCACGTCCGGCAAACACGACATCCCAAATCTGTTTCTCAAATGTGCGCGGCAAATGCCACGAGATGGTTCGACCAAAGGTTTTATTTCCTGTATTCGCTGCTTGGCTGCAGTGTCTTAGTTTTCCTGAGGAAGTCTGCAAAAGTATCACTTTGACGACAATGCATTCGCCCATTTCTGTATCAAAGCGTCAAAAATAGCGAGCTCACGAGACTCTGCGAGCGCGTTATCCGAACGTGACTAGTTTTAAAGACTTCCATCGAACTTTATCTGAAATGTGAACAGTGGATGCGGACGTACTTATCTCATTATCCTTCTGTTTGTATCTCCGTGGGTTGAATCGCTAAAGCCCACGAGACGGCGGTTTTGCTTCGTAGGGGATCTCCGAAATCACACGGGAGGGATGTTATCGTGACTCGCGCATAAAAAAAAAAAAAAAAAGAAACTGAAGAAAGTAAAAGCTTAAAAATTAATGGTTGCATTCCAGCATACAAATCATCATCGCCTTATCATAGGAACGTTGTAAGTTTAACAAGTATGGAAATGATTCCAAGTTGCGTTTATTAGTGACATTATTCTACAGTCTTGTAAGCACGCTATAGAAAATAATTTTATTAGGGTTGCCAAAAAAAAAAAAAAAAAGTGGTAGATGATTTTCATCGCTCGATGTGGTTGTAAAATTTATCTGATCGTAATTTGTTTCTTCTTGTCCTTAAGCGAGTTAACTTAGGTTCATTTAAGATGCAGAGTACCGTCTTTTAACGTGAGCCATTTTTGGCCAGAACACTCCGTAATGGTTGGTTGTAGAGCGACACCTTTTTTTAAATTGAACCCCATACGACAGTACCCAAGTTTGACATTGCCATTTGATGTCCGTCCGTCATTGTGTGTGTGCGTGTGCTTCGCAAGAGGAATCGCTCCACCTTCTGGGAAAAAGATGAACCTTTCTGTGACGCACTTACTTCATTGGTAAATCGTTGGTTCGAATCCAGAATACAAGGAATCGTTTTAAAAGTCTCTCAGCGAATTACATTAGTTTCAGATGTTGGAGCTAATGGGAGGGTTTCTATGGCAACATCTCGGTTTTTTTTTTTTTTTTTTTGCCTTTTCTCAAAACAAACAAGCGGAACTCTTAGCTCATGCAAGTGCCAGAAATGCTGTCTCATAAAAAAGTGTCTGAGGAAGGAATTGGAAAGTGGCGTCATTTAAATTAAAACCCGCCATTCTCCATTAATCCCATTTAAGGAATGTTTTTATTGTTCATCTCATTTGGGTTCCGCCTGTTATTTCGATTCGCCTTTGTTAGTTGACACAAATATTTCAAAACGAAGTGTAGCTCATTAATTACGTATTCCGTGTTATGCCGGAGCCAACGTGCACGTTTGCTTAGATTGAAATTCGGAACGTTTTTTGAATAAGAATGGCTTTACAGCGCCTTGCCAGACACGTGGATGCATCGTACCATTCTGACGACACGGTTCGCCCCTTTGCGTTATTAGCAGGCGCGTGGAAGGATGAAATAAACTGGAGACTCATCACCACGCCAACTGCATCCATTCGGAGGAAGAAACCGAATTGGTGCATTCAGAAACAGAATGCATTTGGCTCTTTTTAATTGGCTATTAACCTGCTCGTGGTGGCGCTCGAAATAGAACTTTGGTTCTGTATTTGTTGGGTGATCGTGCCACGGACCATCTGCACAACCTGCTTGCTCGTCCAACTTGCCATTGTCGAAGGCTTCATCGATTTCTTTTGTGCGCACTCATTTTTTTCTTTTTCGGTCTTCACGGAAGGATTTGAACGAAAAGATACACACGGGATTGAATTTAAGTTTTACGCTTTCTTAGTTAGGATCTTTGGTTCTTCTATTATTGTTCGTTTTTCACTTTAAATGTTTTCCCACCTGTCACTGTATTTTTTTTCTCCCACGTGTACGTAACAAATCATTTCCGGCGAATTTTATTCAGATTGGATCTTCGAAATAAGATTTGTTGAGCTTCGATTTCTGTTTCCATCTGCCAAGATTATCCACTGCAATCACTCCCTCTGGCTGCACAAAACTAAAGAAAATTTGGTGGTTAAGATCTCGGTTTTAATTTGAGTCGTTTCGATCGGATCATTTTGAGCTGTAAAATTAGAAGAAATGAAATTAAGTGTAGAATGCATAATCTTCCCCTCCTCCAAGTTGAAGTTAATAAAATGGATTATAACGTTTGTCGGAGTTTTATAGAAACACCAGTACTTACTGCGAGATCTTTGAAAGCTAAATACGCCACAAATATGGTCTAGAAAACAATGAAAATTGCGTAAACAGTTTCAACCCGTAATTGTAAATTTTGGTGCACTAACGCATACTGTCACGATGTGTATTATTCGGGTAGATACGCATTAGCATAACTTCCATCAATAAAGCAGTCTACGTTCCATATTGATCAATAAAAAGTTCTTTTTGTTTTTCATTATAAATGAATATTTATTGGCAAATATATAATTCACAGTTATATATTTTATTTTCTTCCGCTATACTTAAATCAATTTTATTGATAAAAAGATCGATAATTCTTCTTGCAACATGTCCGAGTCGTTTCGTTGCCCTAATCCGGTAGTAAAACAGTCACGTGTTCAGTGTGTATGTCAAAAGTGACGTCAATGCACAAAAATTCTGTGATGACCTGTTTCTCTCTCTGCCAAGTTTGTTTCTATTTTTGCTAAATTTTGAAATTATTTCTGTTAATTTTAAAATTGTTAGCAATTAATTCATCGAGTCTTCCTTCAAATCATGGGAATATAAACATAACTAACTCAAGCGAGCCGTGGGACTAAGAAGGGGAATCATCACTCTTCGTGGCTACCTAGGAAATATTTATAATTACATTCGTGGACTCGGAATTAAATTTTAACTTGATTTCTGTGGTTATTGCACAAATAGAGATACTTATGTGGCTTACACATGCAGAAGAAATACAGAATTTTTTTCAAACATTCCGATATATTTCATTCAGTGTGACATGAACATCATCAGGGAGGCAGACCGGCCACCGCATTCAAGACATGAATCATAGGAATGAGTCACGTGACATGTGCTCGCAGTCGCAGCTTAGTTATGGGATCGCACTATTAGAGTTCAAATGAATAATTCTAAAAGCTTCTATGGATTAAATTAAAAGAAAAACCACTTTTTTGCCAGAACACCAATGTTGGCATTCACAAAGGCTGACAAAGATAATGCCACCGTCTGTTGTCACGAATGCCATTGAATATAATCGTAAAGTTAATATCTTATAAGAGATAGATCAACCCACAGTGTGATCAGCGGGTATCGAACGAAAAGTCAAATCAATAAATTAAATAAATTCTTAGATAATGTACATTTGTGGAATGCCACTACTGCTGAGAAGTTAAATTCATCATACCCATCTGCTTCGTCTCTACGGTCTTCCTAAAATACATCAGGATGGCAACCCAGTGCTACATCCAATAGTGGACTGTATTGGCTCTCCAACTTACTGCCTTGCAAAACATCTCTCTCGTTATCTTGGGAACCTCATTGCGCACACCTCTCTCGTATCAAAAACAGTCTTCACTTCAGAGAGAAAATAAAAGATCTGCGTTTGTCTGAGAGCCAGATTATGGTTTCTTTTGATGTACGTATATCACAACAAGAGACTCTTCAGTTTTTACAATCTGATTTCCCAGAAGACATTGTGAGCCTATTTAAATTTACCACCGATGCAAGCTATTTTACATGGCCTAATAAGTTGTTTAAACAAACAGAAGGAACAGCAGTGGGCAGTCCTATCTCACGAGCCTTAGCTGAGCTAAGGCTCGTGAGGTAGGACTACCCACGGGAAAAATGTTCATAATATATATTTTTAAATCTAATTTAGGTTATTTACTGTGCAGAAACTTTTACAATTGTTCCTTTGAACTGTAAAAAGGGTAATCCTGTGAACTCAGCTGTGAAGGAGACAAGAGCTACTACGCACATGCCATGCGACTTATGATTCGTATTTGAATATGCTTACCGCTTCTCCCTGAGGATATTCATGTTATTTTGGATAGAACAGTTTTAGAATAAATTCTAAAGTGCTAAAACAGTACAACCTTTCTCCATCACTATATGGGTTTGTAGCAAAATAAAATAAAAAATTAGGCTTGACGATCAGATACAGCGCTGTAGAATTTACTTGATGTTTTATGTTGCTCTGCTCTCTTGATTACTCCTTAAACCATGAAAAAAAAATACAGACTCACGCATAGACACTCGTAAAGAGAGAGAGAGAGGGAGATTCTTCTCGCGTTTTACATCAGCCCTGATTTAAGGTTACGGCATACTCCTTCAAACTCGTTCATTTCAAATACGTGGATGGTCTGAAATGTTCTAGGCCTAACAATGAAAAAACGAATTTATAATTTCAAAATTATTTTTATTTTTCAACATAATTAAGACGAACATTTATTCCGTCGATGCTCCAGCGCCATTACCCCGTCCCTGTAGTGGTTCTCAGTAAGATCTGCAAAATACATCTCTACAGCTGCAATCACCTCTTGATTCGAAGAAAATCGCTGACCACCGAGAAAGAATTTTAGTTTAGGGAAAAGACAGAAGTCAGACGGAGCCAAATCTGGAGAATAAGGTGGGTGTTCCAACAATTCATGGTGCAGATCCGTTAATTTTCCCATTACCAAAATACCTTTGCGGGCAGGTGCATTGTCCTAATGAAAGATGATTTTTTTTCTTCTGCAAACCGGGTTAAAAGATCGGAATAATATTCCCCGGTTATTGTTTTACCCTTTTCAGGATAATTAATAGACAAAATGCCTTTAGCATCCCAAAACACCGATGCCATGACCTTTCCTGCTGATGGAACTGACTTTGTCTTCTTTGGCGCTGAACAACCGGCTTCTGTCCACGGTTTTGACTGTTGTTTGGATTCTGATGTGTAATGGTGAATCCAAGTCTCATCCATAATAAATCGACGCACAAAATCAGTTTTATTCTTGTTAAAACGTTCCAAGCACTGTTCAGAGATTTTCATGCGAGTGGTTTTGATCTGCAGTGAGCAGATCAAAACCACTCGCACCCATCTGTGGGCACCCATCTTGCGCAAATAGTTTTCATTTGCAATTCTTCACGCACAATATATTCTACACGTTCTTTTGAAATGCCTATGGTCTCAGCAATTTCACGCACTTTGATTCGCCGGTCATCCAATACCATATCGTGCAGTAGATTAATGATTTCTAGTGATGTTATACTTTTTGGACGTCCATGGGTCATCTTCAAGGGTTTTACGGCCACGTTTAAACTCGGCAGACCATTTCTAAATTGTCTCAACGAAGAAGAAGAGTGCCCATAAACTTTTCTGAACTTCGAATGAATTTCGTTTGGGGTTACAAAGAATTTTATAACCACAGGATACTCAATTTTATCCATTTCAAGGGATAGAGACAACACTTTTGCTTCAGACAGCTGTATAAAACAAACTACTTGATAGAATGACTTGCAATTTCACATTGATGCTTATGACAGATGTACCAACTTAGAAAGAAAAATCTCTTCCCGATAGTGTTGTCATTTACGGTTGAGGCCGAGAACCTTTCAGACCACCCACGTACGCGTATTTGTAATGTGATTGATTCGTTTCAAGAATTAGAAAATGAAGGAAATCCATTTCAGTGTATGACACGGTTTGTTTATTGTGTATTTCGTTCACCAATAGTCGAGTGTCAGTCCGAAAACGATGCAGGAGTGGCGAAACTGAATATCAAGTGACTTGTCCAGGGGGGAAAAAAAGTGTTCAACTTTATTTTTAGAATCGGCTGATTTTCTCATGTGCAAAGAAAGTACTGCAGGAGCTGTTCAAAAGGAGATTGGTTAACTGCATATCAACCTTGTTTATGTAATTCTGCAAGAGACTTCCATTAATCTAGCAAACAAAAGACTGCCTGGTCATCTCTTATGATTTCTGGGTTAGTGGGCCTTGGCCAGGCAGTTACAATGGTAATCTGCGATAATGGCACGATTTCAAATATCTGTTGGGACAGGACTCTTTTTTGTCAAACCAGTTTTGTCCACGGATAAGTTAGCTGATCTTAGAATGGGAAAAAACAAACGGGCTAAAAAGGCCATTAGATATATATTGAACACATCATTGACTAAGATTTTCTATGGCGAACCTTATATACAATTCAAGCTATTTCGTCTTCTAATTCGTATACGTGTAGTGAGCACAATATTTAAGGATGGTTATGCAGATATTTGAATGAAACTAAAATATTGAAAGCGTCTAAGAGCTTACTCGTTATTTCCATGATATGACAAGCAGTTTTCAATACTCGTTTTCGATGTCGGGATTTTAGCATCTCAAACCAGAAAAATATCTCTTTGAAGTCTCCATATGTCAGACAGGAATACCAGTTAAGGTTTAGGATCATCAAATGGTGTCGGCTATCTGCCATAATCTTTCTCCCCGAATTCCTGAAATCATTGGTAGCAATGAACTCAGCTATCGTTGATGACTAAGAGTGGAGTTCGGCTACCTACCGATTTTCTAACCACATTGGGGAAATCGCCATTTCTTATTGAACAGTTATTATTATACGGACATCTCCATGGAGTCAGTAGGCTCATTGCGGGAGACTCAAACCATCCACACAATATCCATCATACTGGTACGTTGAACTCATTTACAGACGAAGCATTCACATCTGACTCAGGCAACGCATTCCATTCATTCGCCACTCTCCGAGTGAAAAATCTAGTTCTCACACCCTTGTTAACCACACTTTTCCTTAATTTCCAGGGATGACATCTTGCTTTTCCACCACTTTCTCACTGCTGAAATATTTCCTCTGCATCAATATTATAAAAACCCTTTAGTACCATAAATGGTTCTATCATATTCCATCTTCTCCGCCTATTAACCAACCTCTGTAACCCACAAACTCTCAATCTGTCAGTGTAGGGAGCATTCCTTACACTTCTCACCGACTTGGTCACTCGCCTCTGAATCTTTTCTTCCACTTCGTCATCTCCAAGGAATCCTGGCGGCCCGACCTGAGCACAATAATCCAGATGAGGATGTATCAACGCCTTATAAAGTGGAATAATAACTTCTTTATCTTTGCATGTTAGTGTGGTCTTCAATATCCAAGTAATCCTATGAGCTATTTCAGACACCTTAGCAAAGTGCCCTCTGAACCTCAACGCTATTCACCCCCCCTCAAGTCTCTAGCCACCGTACTGACGTACAACGTGAGGTTTACAACCTTTCATGAGGAAGTCGCATATTAAAAAAAAAAAAAAAAACATTTTTCAACAATCTTATGCTTCAAATCACAGGATTCATTAAAAATGTAATAACATTGAGTGACTTAAATTGGCCTCCATTTCAAGTACACATGTTCTACGAAAATTACTTCTGTCTATCATACAAGCAAGTTACGTGTTGTCTGCAAAACAGCATTGCCGTGTGGTGTCAGGTGCCCTTGAATGGTAGCAGTGATAAACCATAACACAGCATGCTGAGTAGGGATCTATTGCTCTCCTGATTGACGGATTGGATAAGCACTCTTCAACCTGGGTTGCAGAAGGGACAGTCACGTTTAGTCGCGTATGCGGGGTTTATTTTTCGCCTTTAAAAGCATGTTGAAACCTTCCTTATGCATCGTGCTTGCTCAAAATGTCAGCTTTTTTTAAAAAAAATATATTGAATCGTATACTTTTGTGAGTTCCATAAACTACCGTGCATATAAGCGTGTCTAGCGCAGTCCTTTTATATTCCGCTGCTTGTTTCAGCGGAATATATTATTAATGCAGCATCGCCCAGTATGAACGATGTCCCCTTTGTTCTTATACGCTTGTAGAGTCTTCCCGTAGAACTAACACCTTGTTATATTTCTGTAGCACAACAGTTTTTTTTTTTTTTCCCTTTACACGCATTTACTCATTTTCGCACGCTATTTATGAATATCACGCTTTATTTATCATCCACCATTATTTTCAGATACGCACTAAAATTAATCGTGTAATATTCATCATATTATTGAACATTAGGTAGCCATTGTGTTAGGACAGATGGTCTGCTAAGCGGAATTCTGTTCCATGACAGAACAATCATTCCAAGATAAAAGAAAGTTGTTGCTGGTCATGAAATAGGACGCCAATTTTGAAAGCGACCTAAATGAAGGGAAAAAAAAAATCACGGTTCATCCGGTCCAACCAACCACGTTACCCAGGAAGCCGAGAATTAACTATTATGTCGTGAACGAGATCGGACCATTCAGTGGTATCTTATTAGAAGTGCTTTTCCACATCTGGATTTCTTTCCGAACAGCTTGGCCGCAGTAAGCGCCAGACGCAGCTGAAAGGAACCGTCCACCAATGAAAAGCGATTCCAAAGAAAATTATTCTGGCCCCAGAAGGGGCTCACGAACGAAGGATGTCAGAAAAATGATAAATCGTGTAATGTTGTGATAATTATTATCTTTGAGTATTTATTATAATTTTATTTAAGCTTTTTAGTTTACTTCCCTTAAAAACTGTGTGCCGTTCAGAAACTTTTAACCAGCAGCACACCCGAGAATGTCAGTTGGCTTAAAGGAACAAAAAAAAAAAGTTGTCGATTCGTCGCGAAGTGTAATCGCTTTCCTTTGGTCATCTTCTCAATCCATTGAACATTTACGAAGGATGTTTGCAACAAATTCTCTCTCTCTCGGATTTCAAAATTCATTGCGAATATTCCGTGAATCCGAGTTCGTTTCTTTTGCCATTTACAACGCGTTTGTTACTTGTCGGATTGCTACCATGCTGTATGTGGTGTGGCATCATTTTGTCTTGCTTTCGGTCCTCCATGCGATTTTCTCGGCGATCCTCTGTCTGTCAATAATTCTGAAGAATGCGCCTCTCACTGGAACATTTTAATCACTTGGATTCCGGTATTTTCTTGCGAATTTTGTCTTAATTAAACATTGATGCACAACGATGACAACCATGAACAGTGTTTATGCAATATTAAAACCAGCATTAAAAGCTTCTCAAGATCAGTCGTGGAGCCTCGAGTGTTTATCCCTTCTGGTATGCCATGTAATGCTTAGGGCGCTTAACTGTTCTTGCGATATCATTAGTTTACTTGATGTATTTTCGGGCTTTGGGGCTGCATTCGGTTCCCTTGAACCATTTAGGAATAAATTGTTGGCTGTACCTTCAAATCTATCTAACTGATCTCACCTTCCACTGTGAGTCTTGCTTATTGGTGGTTTCTTGGGGAAAAAAATCGTCTGATCTTTAGAGCAGTGTTTTCGAATGATCTGATCCTTACCTCGTCCACAATACTGAATGTACGATTCATTTACATTGGTGGGAATCGGTAAAAAAATTGGGAGTTAGGTCTGCAGTGTTGAATATCTTTCAAGAATAAAATCATCTGCGTTACACATGGCCCAAAGACAACCGCATCACACCCACTCCATCCTAACATTTGTGACATTGAAAAATTCGATAAAAATAATAATTTGACTCTATTTAATTGTAATGACGACTATCGGATTTATCTCCTGTGTTTCCTTTCAGCCACTTGGGTAGGCGGGGGTTACATCAATGGAACGGCAGAAGCCATTTACAACAGCGGGATCGTGTGGTGTCAAGCTCCCTTCGGGTATGCGTTGAGTCTGATCATAGGTAAGTAACAAGTACTTTACTTTTCATTCTTCTCAAATTGCTGTACTATTAATTCCTTATTCATTCCATATCTCTGAAAATAATTAAAAACATCCTTTTGCCCATGTTCTCCGTGTTCGTTTGTTCAAACTTATCTCCTAATGACAATCAACCCACCCCCTCCCCCTTATTTCCGATGTATTTCGCATTTAATTTATCACATTCTCCGTCCTCCATTACTAAACATCGCGATTTTCATTCAGAGGAGTAAACCCAGACGTACACAACCCCCTTTCCTTCCCACCCAAGCTATATTTAGCCGACCTCTTTCTCCTTTGTTTCAGGTGGCCTTTTCTTCGCCAATAAGATGCGAGAACAGGGTTATGTGACGATGTTGGATCCGTTCCAAGACACATTTGGAAGTAGAATGGGCGGACTTCTCTTCATCCCCGCCCTGTGCGGAGAAGTGTTTTGGTCGGCGGCCATCTTGGCTGCGTTAGGTAAGTAATCAATAATTCTTCGCTAAGAACTCGCACGAGTCCGGCCAACACAGAAATGAACGGAAGTGTTAGTTTTAAAATGCTTTTTTTTTTCCCTCGACGTCTCTAGTTGAATGGCAAAAACCAAAAATATTCGCAATTTTAATCTGTGTAACTATTCCTGAGAGATCGTGGACTATTGTAGTTTTATTATTATTACTGATGTAAGATGCCAATATATTTATTACCTTATAAACGTCTTTGTGTTAAATATCAATTACGTATTATATTATAAAAAGTTTCAACATAAATTATGACAAAAATTAATTGCGCATTCGTAACAGTTTTAACCCAAATATTCAACAGAAATTATTTCTGCGAATATATTCTTTCAAGTCTTTAGAATCACTCACAAGGATGTGTTTTTATTGTTATGAAATTGGCTGGATAACTAACTTTGTCATAAGGATTTCAAATACTATTATGTTAACTTATTTTTCCACCAGGGGCCACTGTGAGCGTCATTATAGATTTGGATAACAACACTTCCATTATTGTGTCTGCTTGCATTGCCCTGTTTTATACGCTATTTGGAGGATTGTATTCTGTCGCTTATACGGACGTCATCCAACTCTTCTGCATCTTTATTGGCTTGGTGAGTAGATCAGAATCCTTGAGAATCGATAGTACAATATCTTTTTTGGCTGAGCTCATAAATTCCAAGTTTCGTAGTTTAGATTTCGCTTAGATTATTGTAAATTTTATGTTTTTTCAGTGGCTCTGCATCCCCTTCAGCCTCACCAATGAATCAGTTGGTAGTTTATCCCTGAATAATACCGACTGGCTAGGAGAGGTGGAACCGTATACGATTGGTCAGTACATAGATTATGGCTTGCTTCTAGTTCTGGGAGGAATTCCATGGCAGGTAAGACTTTATACGCGTGGTTTTTGTAATGGATTCGATGTTAAAGGTTTTACTGGTCGTTTTGTTTCTAAACTTGGATTTCTTTCCAGGTCTACTTCCAAAGGGTGCTGTCGTCCAAGAGTGCCTTCAGAGCCCAAATTCTGTCTTACGTGGCAGCCCTAGGATGCATCATCATGGCCATCCCTCCCATGATCATAGGAGCTGTAGCCAAAGCCACAGGTAAGCATCTGTCTATCATGGGCGCTTTTTTCTTGGATCATTGAAGCTAAACGAACAAAACCTTTTAAATTAGATGGTCGTCCTTATGTAATCTGACAAGAAAAGTTCAAGTAATGTCGTAGAGCGTGAGATAATCTTGTCGAGTGTTTATTTAGACGATCAGGTAAATGTTAAATATTCTGGCAGATTGTTTAAAAATATTTTAGTTAGTGTTATTTGCGTTCTGACCTCATTAAATTCTCTTCCTCGTTATTATCTAAATCTGCATTTTATTTTTATTGATAGGCATAATATATATATATATATATATATATATATATATATATATATATATATATATATATATATATATATATAGAAAGTCTACCATTTCAGGAAACCAAGCTGTTTAATTCTGTTACCTTTGAAAAAAATGAAAATTAAACCTGTCTGTGTTGTGTCAACAGTTCGCATAATCCAAGTTATTCGCAAAGTTGCAACCAGCTTAATAATCTTCAATTTCCCATCCAGTTCGTGCTATCAATGCGTTTATTGAAACTGAATATCTTCATCGTCTGCTTCGTAACGTGTGTGCAAATCACTCAATGATTGGTTCAAGTCCTCATTGATGAACTGCTTTCATTCTGCGCATTAAGTATCGTCGTTATGTCGACTCCCTGCAACGCATCGGTTGTTCCTGCTCGTTTGAAGGCCCCGCAAATGGTTTTGCGTCATTAATGTAACGGAGTGAGCTGCGTTTGTGCGTCTGCAGTTCCGTTTGTTAGCGAAAAAGAGGAAGACTGCAAAATGCATTCGTGACATTTCGGAGAAAAATGCAATCTTCAAGACAAGAAAGTCGATTCGTAAGCGAACTTTTGACTTTCAAAGCACGTCTCTTTCTTCCGCCGAAACACTCCAGGGAATGCGCCCTGATCAAGCCAACTGCTGCTCGCTCGAAAGAAATACGGTTAGAGGTAACATTTGCTCCTGCGGAGAGAACGAAGGTGAGAAGACTGTCTGGAATTATTTAAAGCATATTTGGTGGTGTAACCGTCACCAAATGAACCCAATCCTCGCATTTGCGTGAGGAGTTTGGTTTGGCATTAATACGACAATCTAAGAATCTGACCATGGGAGATGCTGTTCAATGCGACAAGTCCTAACATGTCGAACATGTTAGGACATGAGATTAATGGCCGAAATAGCCAGGATGCGACTGCTTCTGTTTCTTGGCATAAAAACGGGGTTGAATGGAGACAAATTTCTACATGATAGAGTGAACATTGGATAAAACGCTAAGGTAAAGAATGAACGAAAAACTAAAACACCTCGATCAATAGACGGCGTTTAAAGTTGGTGAATATAAGAAACAAAAGCTTCAAAAATGGCGATGATCGTGTGAATGAAGAAATTCACTTTCTGCGATTATATAAGAGATGAAGAAAGAACGTACGTAGTAAATCTTGCGTTTTGCTCCTTAGTTACGATAAACGGGGGTGTGATTACTTACATTTGCAATTTAACAGAACGCGAACTTGAAATTTTAGAGCACCCAAAACAAACAGTGTGGAATTCCCTCACGCGCCGCAGCCATATTCCTTGCTTAGTCGGGAGAAAAAAATTCCTCGATTATAAATGAAAATGTGTGCGAGAACTCTTAAGGAAAAAAAAAAAAAAAAGCCCACCACATTCGTAAGAAACTTTTTTTTCAGCGGAGAGGAAGTCATCCGGCCTCAGTGGAGAACGACGTAGCCGGAGAGGTCATTGGAAATCCAATTACAACCGACAGAAAAGAGTGTGGGCCGCGGGCTCGCTTAGAGACCCTCTCGAACACGGTCAGATGCTCCTAAAATATGAACGGAAATTGTTTGAATCGGAACTAATTTGAAACTTATTTATTATGTGAGTAGTGAGTAAACGAATAGGGTTGTGTTGTTGTAGAGGTCACAGGGAAGCTATACACGAAGAATCTGTAAAAATAGTCTGCCTGATTCACTGTTCAAAGGAGGCTTGTGGAACGGGCTTGAGTAAGGCGTCATTTGCATTGGCTCCTTAATTGGGTAGTAAAAGAAAGAGAAATGGAGATCTAACGAATCTCTTCCTCGTATACACCCGTCACCGGATTAAGCAGGAATAAGAGGATTGATGAGTTAGCTGTTCTTCCTCTTCACGGCGTCCATTTCTTCCTAAGTATTTCCAGATATCTCCGCCTACAATTCTCCAAGACTAAGAAGTTTCTTCGATCTTCTTTCTTCTCAGCGCCATAATTTATCCCCATTGTTATTGCGCTGTAGATCTTGTGCAGCATTGCTGCTAAAATTAAATAAGACTAGCTTCTGTTTGACTTGTGTTTAGAAACCACACGTGTTAAGTTTTTTGGATTTACGCCCGAACCAACTGAGGCTATGAGATCAACGTATTATATCTGTTGAGTGCGTGTCCGCAGACATCCCGCTAAACAGACAGCTCTTATGTCCGTTTAGCGGGATGAAAAACCGATTTTCTCGGAGAAAAAATCTTTCCACCTCCTCATGAGACCGTCTAACTCAGCTCTTCAGTTCAATGTTAAGTTTAAGCTGCTCTGAGTTATCTTGTAGTCCTTTTGGACTTCCTTTTTCTGCCCTCTTGTTTGCAGTTCATTTTTCATTTTTATGCAGTTCATATTTTGAAACATTAAGGTGAACTAACGAATATCTCGTATTTTAACTGGAAATTTGATAAAACAACTGTGAATTGTGCCGAAAAATATCTTCACACCGAGCAATAGTTTCCGATTTTTGAGTAAAAACATCACGTGACCGCTTTGTTTCCGGTTCTCTGTGGAATAGATTTCAAAATGGAAGAAGAATCCGGCTCAGATCGGATATTGTGCATTGCAGGACATGTTTTGCACGAAGTATCTGATTTTATGGGAAATTTTCGATGGCAAGCTGACCCCTTTCTCTCCATACAGTCCTAAGTCGAAAGAACGATTCGCTACCACTGACAAGATCTCTTCTGAAGTGATACTCAACTTGCTAAACTCATCAATAAAAATCTTTTGCTGACGGGAATACAAGACTTGTCCAAACGTTGA
This sequence comes from Typopeltis vanoorti, assembly GCF_054136105.1. Classification (NCBI taxonomy): domain Eukaryota; kingdom Metazoa; phylum Arthropoda; class Arachnida; order Uropygi; family Thelyphonidae; genus Typopeltis; species Typopeltis vanoorti. The sequence goes on from NC_143562.1 coordinate 5,211,101, forward strand.
GCAGCAGCGGTGATAATAGAGAACGGAGATTGCATTAAACGCCTGTAAATGTACACTTCTGATGTGCAGAACTTCTGAAATGAGTCATTTAACTTAAATGCAGATGAGCGACTGTTTCCGAAAATAAAGGTAAAGAGAATCATCGATTCTCTTTTGGGAAATGTTTGTGCGCCAGCTGCGTGTTAGAATACCTGACTGCGTAAATTAAGTTTTGTACAATGAAACACTGAGTTTATTTGAAGCAGCACAGTGTTCTACCGAAGCCTAGTTTTATTTCTTTATCTGAAAATTGGATGGATTTAGCGTGGAAAACGAAATATTCATTTTATCCACCAAACATCGCTAATATTTCATGAAAAGCGAAATCGGCTCCGTCTTTGGAAATTTGGGATGACAGCAGCTCATTCCCAAGTGAAGTGTGAATCCGCAAAGCCCGCATTGTTTATCTTAAATAGATGCAGAATGTCCCGAGTGCCCTGAAAGAACCGAGAAACGGTAGTTCCAGCTTCATCCCCCGGCGTGAAGGAAGTGATTTAGTTGCTGAAGTGTCCCACCTCGTATTTACAGCCATTTGTAGTAAATGGCTGTAAATTTACAGCCATTTTTTAAGCTTTACTGATAAGAACTTATCAGTAAAATAAACTCGGCTAAACAGTTCTACATCCCGCAAACTGCCGTGTTCAAATAAAACGATTTCATTGTCCAGTGGAAGTGCTCCGAATGGTAAAGCGAGCTCAATGATCGACGCTCGAGTCACCACCACGACCCGGACCTCCTTTTTCTTATTCTTTCCTTCCTTCCTCCAAGCGTAAAACTTTAATGACCTGCCTTCGAGTCTGTCGGCATTCAGCGTCAGCCGAGTAAACAAATCCCTCGTTTAAGGAAGGTCGTTCGTAACTTCAAGATATAAACATGCTCCTCCATTTTCTTTTACAGCCACCGGTTCGTTCTCTCATTTGCATTCGCTCACTCCTTCCGTCGCATGTCCTTTGCCAGTCATTCATCGCTATGGCAGCGGCCATCAACATTCGGAACCACGACTCGCACAACGCGAGCGAGCAATATTAGGGCTGCTCTGGAATAAACATCGCACCCAGCTGTTCCCCATATAAGAAAGCGTCTTGTTTATTTAAACCGCCATCGGAGGGTTTCTCCACGGCCTTGAGTAATATCCCGTGGCATCCGCAGCGATCAGTTTTATTATCTTTCGTTTATTCTTTTAAATTTTCGGCTGAGAATTGTTGAGGCGTTTTTCTAGGGATTTCTGGTTCACCGTGTAGAGCAATAGGCGGCGGTAAATCGCATACAAATGTCGCAATAGCCTTTGAATTCAGCAGACCAGAATGCATGCGTGGTGTTGGTGATGAGGAAGACTCCGAACGGAAGGGATTTGCCACTCGATGAGGTCTGCCATACCAACATACGCAAGTTTCTCTTTATGCGAAGAAAAGCAATAATAGATCCTGTAACACAATTTTATTCCCTTTGGAGGGGGGGGGGGTGGAACTCAGCCCTAACAATTCTTTTGAAAATCTATGGGTCTCCGACATCCGTAGCCGAATTCATTGACTACTGACGATTTCAAAGGCATTCGAGTTAAGAGTGGACACAAAAAGTATTTTCTCATTTTAATGTAATTTACAGGAATCATAATCACCCGAATTTAAGGAATTTTCCCAGAAGTAAAATCTATAAAATGTGACTTTTTATTGCCACTCATTTAGTGACCAGGATATTAAAGTATTGATTAATCAAAAGTAGTAAGTAAACATTCGGTTATTTCGGAGCCACCTCCCTCCAGAAATTTTCCAGCAGAAAATTCACGATCTGTGCAACCGCATGCCTATTTTCGTGACGAACTGTGTGGACGGTATTTTTTACACTCCTGGACAAGACCGACTTCAACAATTTCATATTTTAGAATCCTTAAAAATGAAACGCACGTTTTGATCATTTCCGTTTTATTACTCTTCGCATCTTCCCTTCACCGCGAGTTCAGGGTTGCCGTGATTGTTACACAAGCGAGCGTACAAAAATTTATTACAAAATAAATCTGTTGTAGGATTTCCTTTCGCATATAAGAATTATGCTGGGAACGACGCATCTACATTTATGGGTAGGATAGGGGATGGTGGGGGAGGAAGACGCTCTCTCGCTGTCTATTTGACCATCCTTTCCTCCTCCTACTCATTACATATACAAACTCTATCGATCTTGTGGCTACTGCAGCGAATCGATTGCTCCTGCTCTGCCATCTAGTGACACAGAAAGGAAAGTGTGAAAATAAATAAATATAAAACGTTCTAACTACATTAATAATAGGAAGCAAATTTCATGACGTAATTGTGCGAAGATATCAGATTATCTTTACATTCTTCAAATAATACTGTGAATAATATCAAGCTCTTTATCTGTAACCGGTTCAGAAGTTTAATTTTCAACATATCTCCACTAATATCAATACAAACACGTTCTTTACCCTGCAACGCTTTAAGGAAAGGCTGTAAAATATTTCTGTTTTCCAGTTAACAATTAACCTTGTTAGAATTATAGCAGATTTTCATTTTCAAGTACATCTTTCGATTTCTTGCCACTAGATGGCTCTAGATAACTTCGAATATGAGTGCGTCATAAATTGCTCTTATGATCTGTATGCCAGTTGTTTCTTTGCCGTCAATATTGTGAAGAAATTAAACCATTGATTTTTATTACATCGATTCAATTGTCATTAATATTATTCAAATATTTTGTATTCTTAACGAAAACTTTATTTCTTTTTTCATATGCATTTTAATAAATGACTAAGTGTACTTGCAATTGTAATAAATATTTTAATTAAAAAAAAAATGCAAGTCAACAAAAAGGGGGGGGGAGAAAAAGTAAAAGATATAAAATGTCTAAAAGGGATCATTCAATTGAGATGGCATTAAAGTAATTATTTCTTTCACTTAAATTGACTCCACGAAGATTCTCTCCCTCCTGTGTGTGTAAGAGAACAGTTATATGTATTTTATTTAGACTTATATTGTCAAATTTGTCAAATGCCCCATCATGATACAGCAAAATAACGTGTTCTTTTCTTGTGCTTTTTTTTTCTAGCTTGGAATGAAACGGATTTCCCTGGTCCACTCCCTTTGGACAAGGAACACACAGCGTTGGTCCTTCCGATGGTACTCCAATACTTAACCCCTGCGGCAGTATCCTTCGTCGGCCTGGGTGCTGTTTCTGCTGCAGTCATGTCCTCGTCAGACTCTTCGATTCTCAGTGCCAGCTCCATGTTTGCCAGGAATATATACAAACTGATTTTTAGACAGAATGTAAGTTATTAAAATATAAATTTAAGTTAAATGCTGTTTAAATTCGTTACTTTTCGATATCATCACGAGTGACGATGGTACAGATCAACCAACTGCCTCTGGTTCGAATTCCTTTGTAAAATGAATGATTGTGAAAGTCTCTCGGGGGTTATAATTCAAAGTCCAGCACTCTGCTTACCGGAAGTCTGAAGTGACTTTGAAAAATTCCATATTGGATCTCTACAGCAGGGTTCGAGACCATCTTTGCTCAGCTTTTTATCATAGACACATTGAAAACCAAGCGTTTTTCTGAATTCTTGTTGAGTGCATTGAATAGCTTCTAAACAATCAACGTGCAACCATTTCACAATCGTTGTGTCCATCCTTGAATCATTTCTTGAAATTGCTGGTGGGCCGAACTCAAGTTTTATGATAAATGCGCCAGGATTAAAATGCAGCCTATCACAACTGACAGTCTGGAGAAAAAAACAAAAAGTGTAAATTATCCGTAAAATTAAATTCCCTTAAATAACCAAAGAAAAAGACATTGTTCAAATGATATTCTCCAGTTCTACGATTGTTTCTCTCCAATTCTCGGTAGTTTTCATTTCCATCCATGCGGTTCTCTTGACACATCACCTAAAAGACAAAAGTGGGCTTCTTTAACTTTCTAATTTGTGCAATGAATTTTAGCTGATACAAAGATAAATGTCTTTTGGTCCTAAAAGATCCACCTGAATTAAATCGTCCATTTTGGGACATGCTTTCAAAACCATTTTGCATCCTCCAGATTGGAAAGTGGTCAACATCCAGCCTATTCCTAAAAAAGGGAACACAAGCGTTTATCTCCGCAGTACCTTTTCATTGCTCTGACTTCACTTTTGTCTAAAATAGCATGCCTTCACTAAAAAATCCACTCGAATCATAATTATCGATCAAATGATGCACGAAATTAATTGTGAGGCTCTAAATCTTCCTAGATTTTTTGTCGATTTCACTAACGTCTGGAAGTAGAAATCTAAGAAAATAAAGCATTTGACATTTCCAGAGATTTCATTGGATTTGACGGACCATTCCTCAAATTGTCAGTTGGCTCAGAAGTTGCGGTTGTTGCGTACCACAATAGGAACAAGGGGAACCACAATATGTTGCGTACCACAACTTCACTTCAATCCAGTTTGAAGTGGAGAACTGGATTGAAATCCTTTTCGCTATGCGAAGAACATTCATTAGGGTTTTTAAAGTGAAGGTAGACAGTTGGTTTCATGTGGAGGAACTTGAAAAAAGACAGACTAACCCCGGAACATACGCAATTAACGGAGGTGCAGTAAAAACCGCCTCCTAGCAGATAGTTGTCTCGGGTAATGGCTCAGATGATGTTTGTGTGACTTCTATTATAAGTCGCTTGCACATCATCCACGACTAGCTTCTGGGGCACCTTATTGGCATGGTGAAACCGAATTAGTCTTTCCATTTTCCTTTAAACTTTTAAATCATAAAATGCTCATCATCCATATTTTGTGAAATTTTAAAATCCACCAATCTCTCTTCTCTTCCCTCCCAATGGCATTTTTTGTCTCCTTCACAGTTTCGCAAAGTTTCAATGTGATTGATTCATTTTGTCTTTTTCCAACGAAAAGATCTTTCTTGTGTGTGGAAAGTTATTATTTAGAAAAGAATAGTTTTATATCAGAGGATCATGATGATGATGATCACCTTCCTTACAGGTATCATCATCATCCCTGTAAAGACGATGCCCATTGGCCTGTTAGTTACTTTTTTCGTGGTTGTTCTACTTCTGCATCCTCCATTTGGGTTGAGCTTATCACAGTATCTTCTTGAGTAATCGCCAGTTTCATTCTTCCAATGTTTAATCCATTTATTTTCGTATTTACACATTTTATCAGATAATATTTTAAGTCCTTTACGTGTTGCTGTGCTTTTCTTGACCCATCTGCTGTTTTTCTCGGTAATTCCATTCTTTCTTTTCTTTTTTTCTTCTGCAGTTTTTATAGTCCACATTTCACTTCCGTCCACTTGAGAATGTCTTGACAGAACTTAAATCCTTGTTCTTGTATGCTTTTGAACTTTGTTAAGTTATTTTATATATACGATGCATATGATTACTGAAGGCATCTTGAGGTTCGGTTGATTTCTTCTAGAATGTAATCTTCAATCATAATTTTTCTTCGGACTGAAGACAATCTTTTAAAGCCACGATTTTCTTTTTCTGTTGATATTTCCATTCCTTTTTGGAAAGTATGTTTGTGCTCCTCTGAATGCCGTGATATTTAATAATGTTATCTTGTGCTTTTTTTGATCCACTTTCGTTATCCACTCACGCCAGCAGTGCTGGCGTGAGTGGATAACGAAACCTCTCTCCAACCAACGGAATTCGGATTCGAATCCCACCTTGGGCATCAATGCTTTCCGGAGGTAAAGGAAATTCATCATTTGGTGTGAGAGCATCTTCCTACTTATTGGAGGCCTGAAGTAGCTTGAAGGTTTCCATATTTCATCTTTAGAACCAGATTTCTAATCTAAACAATTTTTAAAATTAAAGAAATAAAAAACCCTTTCCTACCACGAGCCTCCGTAGCTCAGTTGGTTCACACAAGCTGTTTGGTTGGAAAGACGCAGATCCGAATCCCGTCTATGACGTGAGGAATCATTATCAGGTGTTATCAATGGAGTGGCAAAGTGGAGGTTCCCATGCCCCAGAAAGTCGGACTTCAAACAGGCTAACCGTCCGGAAGAACACACGCAATATACAGACACTTAGGGGAATAAGGATTGACTGCCCTATTCCAAAATGTTTCTAATCCCTGCACAATGAAGTGGGAGTCTACGCGTAAGCTTAAACCTGGAGGAAGAATCCAACCCACAGTATTTGTCTGATGTACCGTAATTTACAACATTTAATGGGTGGATGTCACACAAACTCCAGCTCAACATCGCCAGATTTCAAGATCGGTACTATCAACATAAGAAGTCTGAATGGCAAAGAAATGGAGCTAGCTGAGGAATTAGATAAGTACCAGATCGACATAATAGGGGTGACTGAAACAAAAAGGACAAAAACTGGTGAATCTTTCTGAGCAATAAATACAAAATGTTATATTCAGGCAATGACAATAAAGGAAAAGAAGGAGTAGCCATAGTATTCAACACAAAATACGAGGCTAATCTTCTTGAATGGCAGGCAGCCTCAAGTACAGTGATGTGCGCAAATATCAGAATGGGGAACTGGGCAATGAGCCTTATTTATGTTTCAGTAAAAAAATACCGTGAATTGACATATTAATGTCTACTCACGGTATTAAATTAAATTCTACTAATAAATAATATTTTAAGTGAGATAATTCCGTTATTATAATTTTAATTAACTTTTTTATGTCTGTGGCTCCACAGAAGGTTCTACCAAGGTAAAAAGTGGAGGATTTTTTTGAGGTTTTAGAGAAAGCAACTGACATAATGAAAAAAGAAAAGTTGGTCATTGTTGGGGATCTAAATAGCAGAGTAGGAAATGATTGTAAGATATTTGGGAAAATTTGGAGAAAAGCGCAAAGCTAATAATAATGGCAAATATCTGTTGGATTTCTGCTCAGGACATGGACTGGTTATTACTAACACCATGTTCCAACATAAAAATGTGCACAAATTCACATGGAGAGAAGAGGCGAGGAATAAGAAAAGTCTCATTGACTATGTTATTGTTGATAGTGATGTTTTCTCCCTGGTGAAGGACACCAGAGTGTAGAGAGGATTTGAAATTGGAAGTGATCACTAATTAGTCTTGAGCAGGATAAAATTGAAATAGAATTGCGATTGAATAGATATATATTCTGAAGAGAGGTTAGTGACTCTGATGAAGATGATTGAGAATCAGTACTGAATGAATTAAACTTGGTGTGTTATAACACACTCCTGTGATTCATTGGAGAGGTTGATGATAACAGCATAAACACTTGTGTATATCACCATTGGCCGTAGGCTGAGAATATAGGCGTGATAAGAGTGCAGTATTTAATTTTTGCTGAGGACGTTTGCTCAACACTGTACTCCTTGTATTAAATCAAACATCAGTTTAAGCATAAAATATGAATGGAAGCGAAAATTGTTAGGGCATCTGCCGTACTCCCTGAAATGGGTACTTCTTAAGTATCATAAGTCGAGAAATCTGTTTGAAGATGCCCATTTAGAGTACACCCAAATGAAGCTTAAACAACCAACAAATGAAACCTCCCAAGAAAAGAAAACAAACACTTGATAGCTCACACAACTGTTTCCAATTAGAGGATTTACTTACTTATTCTTTGTGTACGAACCACAAAGATTGCAGAACTCCTGAGAAAATATCAAAATATGCTTATAAGTGAAAGTATTTCAAAGTCCTTCAAAGTATTTAAAGTCATATCTCCTCCTCCGGATTTTCTTGTCTCTTTTGCAACTTAAAAAATTTACTTCCTCCTTCGTGCATACATCAACGCGGCTGCCCTCCTTTCCCCACCACGTGTCTACTTTTCTTAGCGGATACATTTTTCTGTCTACCAACAAACGTCCTCCGGATTTTGCTAGCAAAGAAGGCTGCTTGACTACGCTGTTTTACAAAAATTCACGTTTAGCTGGACTTCTGTTTGAATGAATTGCAGACCAATGAAATTTCCCGTACAGATCTGTTTGAAGAAACAGATCCCCTTGCTACCCACTGGCTTCAGACACCAACTTTTAAATTCCATGACCACTGTCATTAATAACTAAGAACCACAATGGATCCACCACTGACTTCTGTCGCTAGTTATAGGATTCCAATCAGAGGCGTTTCAATTTTTTTTGTCTAACTACAGCATGTGCAAAAATGTCCTTCAAAGTATTGTGGCACTTCAGGGACACCATCCCGATGGACGCGATATTTACCTCTCATTCGCGTTTCTGGAGCAGTCAGAAACCAAACAATAATTTTGCTAAAGCTAAAAAGCTGATTTGATTGGCAAGCAATATTTTGAAAGCAAAACCATAAGGCAAGTTCGATTTTCCAACATTTTTTTTCTTCTTTTAATATATCATTCACACATGACAGGTTGCAGAGCCTGTATTGCATTATTTTTGTGCAGGTATGAGTTAGTGGACAAGGAACTTACTAATTTTATTTTTGAATGTTTGGATGTAGCTACTATTGAATTCCCGAGAAAGGCTGTTCCAGAAAATTGATGCGGTGGGAATGAGTTTTTTAAGGAGAAAAAACGGATTTGGTGAATTTGCATTTGGAGTGTTTATTATAGTTCAACTAGATGTTGAGCACCACTGTTCCTGGTTTAATAGGGTTAATGGAAATGAGTGTGTTGCCCTGCAGAAATAGCGTTTGCATTCATAGTGCTAGGTCGCCTGAAGAAAGACCGTTCTAAGTTCGATTCTAGTCGCTAGCTAGGGAAACTTTTTCTAAAATTTCTTCAACGGTTTCGAGTTACGTGATTTGATCTCTGACATGGTGCATGTTTTTTCTTCCCTGAAACTTGGGTTTAAAATCCCGAAACTCAAAAACATCCGCTCTAGAATACGCTCTTTCAGACAATAATGCATGATATTAGTGAGAGTTCACGATATGGCGAAAGATCTCTTTCCCAGAAGTAGTTTAAAATCATTCATAGTTCTAGGCTAGCTATATGTGATTGAGAATGAAGATCATCTTTTCCCCCAGTATCCAAAAGTTTCCTTGTCTACTCCATTTAGGGAATAAAAAGCATTACCAGATGGTGGATGCAATCTGATGAATTGCAGGTACCAGTGCAGTGGAATAGCGCTCGTGGAAGTAGCTGTCAAAAAGCCATAAGGCAGAACCATGCCATCTATGAGGTGGAGGTTGAAGTGAGCATCAATAATCCTTCTGACAGAAGGATTATTGAACTAGCAGAATTGCCTTCTTTTGGACAGCACCCAGAAATTTTAGGGGGTCTTTTGGTGCACTGTCCCACATGTTCAGCAGTATTTTGTGGTTGGGCGATTTGTATAGATTAGGAGTTGGACAAAGAAAAGGTGTGCTTATACCACGAAAGGCTGGAAGAACAGAAAATTCCAGTAAGGGGATCTTGATGTAGTTTGGAAAATCTGGTTAATATCAAAGATTGTGGAAGGTCTAATGAGATCTTTTTACTAAAAACACAGGACTGTGTTCTGATAACTTTGAAGTAACCAAATTATCCTTAAGATATGTTTACTGGTCGGAGAAAATCGTGAAGCTTCAGGATTTGTCAAATAAGTAGAAGGAAAGGACTTTACTATCTTTATGGGAACCATAGAGAGAGTTATTAATTAGCGACAGAAGCAATTTGTGTGTAGTAGCTAACCTATTTCTGCTATACACAAATTGGACAGAAGAGCGCCCAGTGGCACTCCTGTTGGTGGAGAAGGCGAAGAAGAGAACGTCATTCATCGTGACGCACCATGATCGACCAGAGAATTGACTATCCGATTACGGAGGGTAAACTAGGATTTCAATTAAGTGATCAGGTTTCGATGGTAGACACGATCAAATGATCTGGAAACTTCCGCCAGATTTCTTCCAAATTTCTTTCCATGGTACGAGTCATGTGAAGGTTTGGAATTTATAATCACATAATGAAGCATACCCAAGTTTGGTATTTTTGTGGTTTTGAAGTAGATGTTTGTTCTCGTTCACTACACACCACGTGAATATTTTGAAAAATTCAATTCAAAAAAGGGAGAAAAAAAGATAATTCTAAAGAAATGAATCTCACCTTTTAATAATAATAAAGAGGGATAGGAGGTGGAGTAACAGAACGGAAATTTTTTTCTGGTATGTACAGAATGAAAGAGGAAGAAAATATTCAAACTTCAGTCACATAAAGAGATGCGAACCCACCACAAACGAGGTAGGAAGTGAAGCCTCCTTTTCGGTAAGGTTAAGCCAGCGTTATTATTGGGCACTAACATAAGTCGCAAATTTCTTAAATACATCAACTGTGAAAATTTCAGTTTACTGCAACGTGTTCACCAAACTTTTTTGTTTTCTTCTTATCTCTTTAGGCATCCGAGAGGGAAGTCATTTGGGTGATGCGAGTTGCCATTTTGATGGTCGGGACATTGGCTACGGCGATGGCTCTGACGGTGAAGTCCATCTACGGCTTGTGGTACCTCTCTTCCGACCTCGTCTACGTCATACTCTTTCCCCAGCTTGTGTGCGTAGTTTATTTTAACGATCGCTGCAATACTTACGGATCCTTGACCGCCTACATCGTTGGCTTCCTCCTGAGAGCCCTCGGAGGAGAAGAGATCATAGGAATTCCTCCCTTGATTCGCTATCCCTTTTACAGCCATGAACTCGAAGAGCAGCTCTTTCCTTTTCGGACTCTTTCCATGATGGTCAGCTTTGGCACCTTGCTGGCAGTGTCGGCGTTCTTCAAGTGGGTCTTCGAAGCCGGGAAACTTCCCGCTAGGTACGACATTTTCCACTGCATCGTCAACATTCCCGAGGACATCATGAAGGTGCAAGAACCTCAGGAGGGAGAGATGACCGTTCTGAATGTGGCAGTGTCGAAGAAGTATCAATCGGAGATGAACGGACGAGTGAACCCGGCTCTCAACTTGACCAGTGACGAAGCCGAAGAGTTGCAAGAACAAATGGGGATGACGAAATCTGTGGATCCCCCACCTCAATACAACTGCGCAGGGCCGGATTACACCACGAAGCTCTAAATTATCGTTTCCAGGAGAAATGTTACGTTTTTAGAGAATTAGTAACGGATTATAGTGTGAACTTGTGAACCCCCGTAGAGTCCCTCTTCCCCCCAGAGTGGGTAAGTTGTACATCCTGTAGTTTCTGGTGTTGGTACATGGAAGATTTATTCCACATTCTACTGTAAGGAACTAGTGTGTGTGTGTGTGTTTTGTGCTTAATTAAAGAGGATAACAGTTCTGCCTCCATCGTGGATATACGGACTTTTAAAATAGCTTGTATCCGCACAAAGTTGTTTGCACCATGTACGTGTCGTCCTTCTAAAAACGTAGCCATAGGAATCTGGAATGACGTGGCAGAAATAACTTTCAAGAGATCTCGATTTTAACAAAGTATATATATATATATGTGTGTGTATATGACGCTAATTGTAACTGTGTATAAAGGCTGGAGAGAGAAATAACTTGGGTTTCATAACAGTTATATATTTTATACGGCAACGTTGAAATTTATTTAAATTCTAGAGATAAGAAGTACGCCGAGGTAGATTTTGTTGAGAGGTTATAGGATTTATATGTTGCTGTTTTTAACTTTGAAAATAGAGAATTTAAATATCCCACTGCATATATAAATAAAATCATGCTGTAGCGTTAAATCGTGATATGAAGTGAGAGAAGAGGAACTTTTGCCGTAAGCCATTTCCTTATATTTGCTATTCTACAGTTTTACTTTTATGCTGGAAAAATGCAGCACGTATATTTTTATGAATGAATGAGTTCTTTAGTCCAGTAAGCCAAACCGCAATTGCAGTTCGCTGAATTGACTTGTAATATAACTAAAAAAAAAATTTTTTTAAAAAATCTCTTAACAGCGTATTGCAAATGATTCCATTTTCTTCCGAACGTAGCGCTGAAAATTGCGATAAAATAAATTGACTTCTCCGACTTTGCTAAAACATTTAGATTTCGAATCTTTTACTAGCATTTTAAACTTTGAAAAGAAGGTATATTTTCCGTGAGCTATAATATAAATAGAACTTTATACACCCTATACATATATGTTTCGGCTTGGCATTAATACGGTTTGTTTCACTATTAAAATAGAACATATCAGCAGTATCATTTCTACTGACCACATATCAACCAATTTATTTGGCAATCATACATATCACTAGTGAATTCAGGTAGCGCATTTATAGAAAACATTTTAAACAAAGCTTCCAGTTTGACCTCACCAAGGTAAAATTTTTCACGCAAAAGATTTTGGTGGTTGAATATTCTTGTGTCAAAAATAGTAATAAATCTCGATTTAGTATAATGAATTTTCCTGTTCGTTACGAAAAATGGAAGTCATGCGTCACTTCCGGTAGATGAAATGCAAACGACAAAACGAAAATCTACAAACTGCATTTTTTACAATTTTGTGTGTTTAAGTATAAAAGTAAATACTTCTATGAAATTATTTAGTCATCTATAGCAAAACATTTCAAAATTAAGTTCGGCATGTTGATTTAATCAAATGAGTGCAACAAAGTTTTAAGTAAGAAATTATTATACGCCGTGATCAGGCGTTTTCGCTTTATGAAGCGTTTGTTATGTACAGTAAGAAATATGAAAAAAAGAAAAGAAAGAAAAAAGACTATTTCTCTTTGATTCTTTTTTTTTTTCACATAACGTAACAATATCAGACTATATCAGATTTTTTTTTGAAAAATACAATAAAAAATTCATTGAACAGGTACGTTATCAATGAATTTTTTCCCCACGAAAATAACTTTGAACAGTCTTATCAAACGAGAAGATTTACTCTTCCATTTATCATTCTACCAGTTATTTCCATATCGAAATTACATAATTTCACGCACTCTTAATGTTTTTGTAGTATTGGCCACAGAAGAGACATCCAAAGTTAATATTAAGACAAAGTGTATATTAGTGTTAACATATTTTCGTTAACTAAATGAAATCAAATATTAAATCAAAAGTTTGACGCTTATCTCTTTTCCCATAGTTTACGGGTAAATCTGTTTTCTGAGATGAATTTGTTTGTAAATGGTTGTTATTACGAGATGCGTTTGGTTCACAATTGACGAGGAAATGGTGCTATCGTTATGGATTGATTAGAATGTTCAATATTTAATTGATATGCAAAACACTTCTGAGTATGTTTGCAAAAATGACTCAAAATATATTTTAAACAATTGCAGTATTTTAAACGACTGTAATGCATTGGTTAAAAAGAAAAGAAAAAGAGATGCACGTGACAAAGTTTTGAAACTATTATTCAAATTTATTTTTAATTTAAAATATTAATCAAACTGATAATCATATCTTGTAAACTTTTTCGAGTTTTAATGTTTGTTCTTGATGTAACATATCAGATTTATTAATGGCAATAAAAACTGTCTATAAATATCAGTTAGTATTCTTGAGAAAATGAAGTGCGAAAGGAATCAGCCCAATTCTCATTGAAAGACGGCTAGAATACAAATAGAGATTTTATTGGAGCTGCCATTTTTAATTTGCTGGATTTCTTGGTATAAAAATGTATGAAAATATGTTTCTGTTTCAGGTTTTTTGTGGTTACTTTAAGTGATAATTATTATCACTTAGTTAAATAATGATAATTATTTGGGTGTGTCCATTCATTGCGTTTCAGTGATCTTTCGATGTGTTTGCGGTGTAACTCTTAGAGACTGAATGTTGCTTTAGTTGCAGTCTTATTGCATGCTTCATTGTGATTGCGTAGAAGATGAAACGAGGGAAAGTGAAAATTAATGAGAAACTTAAACAGATTTGTTGATTGATCTTATGGATGTCCTTAAATGTGTGATGTGTGACGCTTTTGAGAGTGAGGTTTTTTTTTTTAGGGGGGGGGGGGAATACATGTTGAGATAGAACGGATGGGATGCATTGTAGGACGTACTGCTGTCGGAAATATTTGAATTTTTTCACACCAGGTTTTGTTTTAATTATGTTTGTAGAAATGTTCTGTAATTTTTTAAATAAATTTAGAATTACCGATGCTACAAAAATATAAATAAATTTATATGAAAACTTCAAAAGCAAAAACTTTGTATATTGAAGATCTCGTAGTATTTACAACTAAATAACATTAGGAAGTTGCTTAACTTACAATCATTGTAATCAGTAATATAATTTCATAAGTTATTAAGGAATGCAGTTCTTAATAAAGAAGTAATATATAGACATTTTCATCAAGAAATGTATTTCTAATTTCAATTTCTTATTAGCATTATCGTTTACTATTTTAGATCATCGAGCTTATATGAAGAGACTTTTTTTTTTTGTAACTGTCGAGTTTCTTTGGATGTGATATCCCGAAAATGGACGTCATTTTTATTGCGTGTAAATACAGAATGTGGTTGTTTGTACATCGGTGGGGTGATGGTTAACGTGGGACAAAACATTTTTGTAAAAAACTGAAAAAACTCTTGAACTTAACCAAGCCAATGAGATGTGTCTCAGGTTTCAGCTGAGTAGTTTTAATTTAATTTAGTAGCACACTTGCGGTCGGAATAAGCAACAAATACCCAAATGTACGCTGAAATACTCGATTAGAACATTTCTGGTAGCCCTCTTGTATCCAATCGCCATATTTGCCTGCAATCAAGGCAACCGAAAGGCGCACAAAATTCGCTTCACTTTTTTTTTAGATTCAAATTCATTTACTTAAACTTTTGTGTTCATTTAAATGAAGTAAGAACAACAACAGTGTAAAAAAGCAATAAGTACTCATGGGCAAATGCGCTTCTACAGCACTTGCAGATGCTTCTGTGTATGCCTCTTCACTGCGCATGTGTGCGTGCGTGCGTTGTATGTATGTATGTGTGTGTGTGTGTGTGCGTGCAAGCTTTATTTTGGGAAGTTGCGAGCGGTTGAGCTAATTGCTTAGGTATTATGTAACGCATATCACTATCAGTGACCACCACAGAAATTTCGGCAGTATGTTTAAGGAGAACAATATAAGAAAATATGAGCGATCGTTTAAGATTCTTAACGAACTAACCAAGAAACAAAACACTCTCACCAGAAGAATCCAACTCGCCAAACACTTCTTTTTATTCTTCTGCAGAATTAGAAAATTATCTCTGTAATAAATTGAGACTTTGATTTCCGCATGAGCCTATATTTGAAGGGATTCGACCTTCGCCTTCCGGTTTTAAATGTAAGAATCCTGTAAATAAACTGAGGTTGCGTACGCAGTTGATTTAATTTATTTACTTATTTATTTATTCGATGTCGCATCGCGGATTGGAAGCAGTTTGTACTAGAAATAACGCTTGGGTTCCCAGAATTGGCCGTAAATTTAATTTCTTGGAGCGTGCTTGCATAACGTACTGAATTTATGAATACTTCTCTCTTCATTAATAATGTTTGGAAGAAGTCTTCTTTTGCGCGTGCAATAAACTGCACCAGTACTTCCGTGCAAAATATCTGTCCCGATATTCATCATCACAGTTGAAATGGGTTTGAAATCCACCCCCCCCCCACCCACACACACTACACGTTAAGCACTCGGCCGACAAATTATTAAAAACATTGGTGGTAATCTCTCGGTCGACCTATTAATTGATATTCTTATAAAATAGAAATTATCGAATAGGTTATTATTGCATCATGGATTTGCGAGTTGATGGCATCAGGAAGCTAGATGAAATTTGCGTAATGTAATGGAAAAAACAAAAAATATAATGTACTTAAATATACGCTTTGGTAGATTGCACAGGAATCTATCAAAGCTTAAAATTGTTAATAACCTGTGAAGCGCAATTTAGAATGTATAAAGGACCCTACTTATATATTTCTTAAACAACTGGAAGTGTAAAAAGTCTTTATCCTCCTTATGGATGTTGACCAAGAACTGCTTGCGGGTGCAAAGGAAAGAGGAGGAATGGTTTCAGCGGGGCAGGGCCCGTGGAAATAGGCTTAAGGAGGAAACAAAGTCTGTGAGAGACTGGGCCCTTCTATCAGGTTCGCTGTGAAAGGGGAAGAGAAGGGGATTATTAGAGGCGCACGGTGCACCACCCACATACGAGGACAGCAAAGTCTAAAGTAGAGAAGATTTGGGATTTACAGTATCAAGAAATAATGTCTTAAGGGGAAAAGGACAGTTTGAAGGTGGAAGAAGCGATGCGCTTTTGCCAGGAGAGAGAGAGAGAGATGTGCAAGTCAGACCAAGAAGAGATAGCAAACAGTGCACGTAGATTATCAAATGGGAGTGGAGGTGAAGTCGCTCTTTCTTGAGTGAAATAAGACAGGATTGTGTTTAGGAATTGAGGTTGACATGTGACCTCACCTCCGCTGAAATAAGGAGATCGGTGTGGAAGGCGCTAAGAAAGCATCAATGTTTGCAATGACCTTTCGATGCAGGTCTTCCTTTATCTCGAGATACAATTCAGCCATGGTGGATGCCATTCATGCAAGAAGTTTTCCCCATTTGGGGAAAACTTCTCTTGCATGAATCTAACTAAAACAAAATTCGCACCAGTTCAAGTCGGGACTATGAAGCTGATAAAACGCTCACAATTGCAGCCATCAGGAAAACCGGGGAAGATTAGCCAGTTGCAGAAAATCCAAACCAACGTTTACCTCCGTCTTGCATAAACACTGAGAATCCAAAGGCGATAAGAAATCATGCAGCAAATGCAGGTGGAGTTGGAGTTGACAATTTCGTTGATAAAAACGGGTTCACTCTTCCCCAGGACTATTTTTATAATACAACATTGGGGAGGGGAAGAAAATCTTCCGTTGTCCTCTGCTTGTTCAATGTTCCTTTCAATTGAAAATTTGCAAAAGCAGGTGTTACACTAAATTTCTCTGCTCGGCTTCTGTGGAGAATTTAAATCATCTTTATATCATCATTATATCAGGAATGGAAAGAATGTATAGTAATCCCATTGCACGAGGGTGGTGCAAAGACCGATGTATCCAACTATCGACCAATTAGTATCTCTGGAGTGGTGGTGAAGATTTTGAAAAAATTAGTTAGGGCTCGCATTCAGAAATGGGTTGACAGTGAATCTCTACTTCGCAATGAACAACATGGGTTTACTAAGGAAGGCCATGTTTTAGCAACTTGCTCACACTCTGTAACAATGCAACCATTGAACTAGACAAGGGGAATGGATACACCATGATACTTTTGGATTTTGCTAAGGCTTTTGACGGAATAAAGCATGGAAGACCGTTGCATAAATTAAAGAATATGGGTTTGGGTTATAGAATATTAGCCTGGATAAGAGGATGGCTGACTGACAGATATCAAAAAGTGGCATGGGGGGGGGGGATGGAATCTGCAAGATTTAAGGTAACCAGTGGTGTACCACAATGATCAGTATTTGGACCACTGTTATTCAATCTGTACATTAATGATATTGGGAAGAATTTCACAGCCAACACACACACCTATTATCGGATGACGAAAGATAAGTAGGGTAATCAGGAATGCTGCTGATATGCAGTACTTGCAGGATGATTTGAATAGGCTGGAAATGTGGGTATGGGGAAATGGGTGTCAGTTTAATGTCAATAAATGTAAAGTCATTCGCTTCGGCGTGATTAGATATCCAATGTCGTATTATATTGGTGAGATTAGGCTAGAAGAAACTGATGAGGCTAATGACCTGGAATGTTAGCAGATATGAAGTTGACGTTCAGAGGCCAGGTAGCAATGATTGCAAATACAACTCAAAAGATAATTGCAATGCTCAAACGAACATTCGCATGTAAAGATAAGGATGCCATTTTGCCTCTTTATAAAACCTTGATAAGACCTCACTTAGACTGTGCGCAGGTCTGGTTTCCGTTGTGATTCTGATATATTGGAGAGAGAGAGAGAGTGCAAAGGAGAGTGTTAAAAATGATATCAGGATTGTGGAATACTGATTACGAAGAGAGATTGAGAATTTGTAGACTGCAGACACTAGCAAACAGGAGAAAGTTAGGAGATATGATTGAGACTTACAAACTCCTGAAAGGGTCATACAGGATTTCAATTGATGGAATTTTTCAATTTATGGAGGGTGGGGAAAGGACAGGATGATATTCTTGGAAGCTTAGAATGAATTCCACTAATGGTGGGGGCTAGATTTTTCTCTCAGAAGGTGGTGCGTGATTTTAATGGATTGCCATTGGATGTTGTGAGTGCAAGCAGTGCGAATGAATTCGAAAACAAGTAGGGTAGCTGGTGCGTGTAGTGTGTGGCCTCCTTCGATGAGTCCGACTCCCTTAATAATTATAATAATAATAATAGAAAGCATTCTCCAACGCTAAAATATTGTGAGAAACTTTGCTTGTTTTTTTACTTTGGCTTCAGTATTTTCTGGAGAGCGAACCTTGTAATGCGTCATCATTCCTTTACACAGCCTTCCTGGTGAAACTATCAGGATTAACAAAAGCCACAAAACTTTTTTTTTTTTCACAATTAATTATTTTTTGGCAAACAAAACCACAATTTTCGCCTTCTGTTTCATTTCAGTTCCAAATAAATTCACGAATCTTTTTCACGTCACCATTAATTCTTCGTTTTGATCAACAAAAGCAGAGCTTTTGCCTTCTGTTTGACTGTCGGTCATTTCTGTTGCTAAGAGAAACACGCATGCGCAAATAAGCTGTGTTTTTATTATTCTTTTCTCTTAAAATTGCAGACGTGCTATTATCGGCTTCAACATTTAAGAAGCATTGGTTGTAATTTATGCTACGGCTGTATTAACATTTCGACCTATAAAATGTGTATCTATTTAACTTCAGTTTAATTCTGGTCTCATCTATTACTTTAAACTTCTAGAATTTGTTTCTACGTATTTACTCTGTTATTTAATCAGCTTAATTCTATCACTTTAGCTGCAAATACAAGCGAATTTTTACTTACACATCGTATCACGCAGCAATGCCTAGTATCTGTCGTAACCATCTGTCTATAAAAACTGTATTATCACACAAATGCCTTTTTTTAATCTTCACTGTTTGCTACTAATGAAGATTGGAAAAAGTTATAGGGAACCTCTTTTTTCCCTTATTATTACTTGCTAGGAATAACACCTTCGATGTTTTCTTTTGATATCCGCCTTTGTTGTCTTACCAAATATTGAGAGCTGTGCAGCTCTTGGATCGGTTACACCTGCCAGGGTCAACTTATGGACGCTACGAGAAAAGAAAGCTTGAAAGGAATCGTTCGTAGAAATCTTTCCGACCATGATCGATCTTGTTCTCTCTCTCTCTTCTTCGTCAATACTTTACGTTTGCAGGCTGAAAATAGCCACGGACCATCCCTAACGAAGGAGTGATCTTTCAAAATTGTTCTGTTTGTTTTAAAGTTCGGCAAAATTCGATGCGTTTCTTTGCTGCTTCGGCAGTCACGCATCTCTGACGGAAAACCGATTGGGTTGGATTTGCAAACACACGAAGACCATTAAAGGGAAACTTAATAACGATCTCTTTACAATTGATGGCTTCAGACTTTCTGCAGAAATAACCGCGGTGCAAATTTCCTCGGGGGTGAAGGGAATTGCGCCGAAGTTTAATGACCTTCAATAAGGTGGACTGGTTTTATTTTAGGCTTCAATTAAAAGATTTCTTTACGTTGATTGTATTTATTTATTTTTTTAAAATCCTTTGTTCTGTTAGAAAAATAAAACACTAAAATGATTGGTTACAAATTTATTCATAAATTAAATTCTATGCAACAATCCATTGGATAACCGGGATTCCGGATTTACAAATTTCTGTATTTATAATAATAATCCGCTCCATTTACCTGCCCATTGGCTTTCGTGACGGTGGTTGATTTAGGATTAGGGGGTTAATTTTATGGCTACATCGTATTGCGGTTTGTGTGCGCACGGACATCAATATTGTGTGTGTGTGTGTGTGTGTGTGTGTGTGTGTGTGTGTGTGTGTGTGTTACATCTGTTCTCCTGGAGTGGGATGAAAAGTGCTAGTTTTAGCGAAAAAAAAAAGAAAAGAAAAGAAAAAAGAAAAACCGGCCTCTATTACGAGACCAGCTAACTCACAAAGGACTTCGTCCAAAATGGCCGAAGTAAAGAGGTTCTTGTTTTATATTTGCATTACGCGTAATAATTCCTAAAATTATCGGAATGGTTTGAAGCTTTTCGCCACCGATAATTGAGTTCACGTCTTCCTTTTGTTTTCAAAACTTTCGCCCATGAGTAGGGTAGACCTTCATCTCGTGATCCTAAACTATAACTGGTATTATTTTCTTAATATTGCGAGTTCTGCAATCGATTTTTCCCGTCGTCTTAAAAAATACGATTACTTTAACACCATATTATAATTTCTTCATGAAACGACGGTGTAAAAAGTGACAGAACTCACGAAAAAAAAAAAAGGAAAAGAAAAAGAATAAACGAGATTATAAACCGCGGGTACAAACTTCCGAAACCCGTTTCCAGTCGGAAGCTTGTGTTTCTTAAATCAGTTTCACTTATTTTCATTTAAAGATCGCGTTCAAACATGACACGAATTTGAAATACTCTCTGAAGGGTCGAGGCTGCACTTGGGATTTCAGTGTCCAGTCGTTACTTGATATATTGGAAGGGGTTTTTTCCCCCCTCAAGAGTTGTCCATTATTTGCCCTTTCA
Source organism: Typopeltis vanoorti (assembly GCF_054136105.1). Lineage (NCBI taxonomy): Eukaryota > Metazoa > Arthropoda > Arachnida > Uropygi > Thelyphonidae > Typopeltis > Typopeltis vanoorti. The sequence continues at coordinate 5,231,712 of NC_143562.1, forward strand.
AAAACAAGGAAGTGCAATAAATATATTTATTTGTTCTTGTTAAGTTTTAATTAGAAATAGGAAATTAAATATTCAGGTCTTAGAAGTTAATTTCATCTCGATAATCTTATTTTAATTGCCTTAATTATACCCTCATTTCTTTCTTCATTACGGTTCCTCACCTCCTTGTCTTCCTTCTTCAAGATGTTGAAATGACAAATCTGAGAAATATGCTAAAATGCCCTTTTCTATTCGTCTGCTTTTCACAGAGAAAAAGTTTTTTTTTTTTTTTTTTCGTTATTCAAATAAACTTTGTAATTAGTCTGGCACTCGACACGCGGAATATTCATTCTTCCCGAGGCATTTTTCAATTGTGGCATCGAAATTCTACCAATTAGCAGCTCATTCGCCCAAAAGAATGTGCGAGCTAATGTTTTCAAACCATAGAAGTGTTGAAACATTAGGACTGAGGGAACTGGAAAAAAAAAAAAAAAAAAGAAGAGTAATTTTAGGCTTAGCGTAGAACACCTTATGGGTGAATCTTGTTTAGTAAAATTTAAACACATTTTTTAGCCAATCGACTGATTTTCATGAAATTTAGTATGAGAATCTTTATGAAAACTCATAGCCAAATTTAATTTGAATCCCTGATTAGAAAATTGTTAACTCTCCATTGAATGAAATGTCTGTTTTAATCAGTCTCTCTTCTTCGTTGTTTTTGTAGTTTCTTGCTAGCGAAGTGTGAAAGAGAGAGAAAGAGCTATCATTAGGATAGCCCTTGCTAACAGTTTTAGTTTAACTACGAGCCATTAAAGCGTTAATCGAATATATTTATTTATTGTTATCGAAATAGATCGCATTTTCTCTTCAAGTAAAGCATTTAACTCAAGAAGATAATCTCCAAGAAAATTTTCACTTTCAAAATATTGGCACCGGAAAGAGTATTCTAGACAGGTTTTGATGGCGCACTTCTCATTCTGAAAAGAAGAGCCCAACATTCCTCGTGGATCATTTCTGGGACATTTCGAAACACTAATCGAATCTGTGTTATACACCCTCTGTCCAAAAAGAAACCGAACTTTTCGAAAATAGAAGAAACTAGTGGCGCCACCTGTTGTATCTTTTTGTTGTCGAAAGCGGCAACCTTCATTAGTGCTGTGTCAACTGCTTATGACATTTGTTTCATTAGAAGCCGAGTTATAGTCCCAACAGTGACAGTGTGTTTTGACGATCGGTCGGTCGTCGCGATATTTATGCCGTACCCGACGAATTCTCGCTATCAATTGCTTCAAAAACTTCGAGATAAAACCCACCATTGAACGTCTGGCCAGGCGGAACGAATTCTTTGTGGATAATGTCCTTCGAATCATAGAAACAAATCGGCATTGTCTTTACTTTTGACTTCTCCAAGCGACTTTTTTATAGATGCCCCTCTTCTGTGGTCTCCACTCATCAGGCTGGCCCTTTGTTTCGGGCTCGTACTCAAAACACCACGTTTCGTCATCTGTAACGATCGTTTCAAGGAAGTTTTAGTCCTTACGAGCGGTTTTAATGAGGTCTTTACAGTGTTCGATTCGATACATTTTTTGGTCAACAAATCGGGAATTCAATTTACGAAGGCCCGAATTCTGGGTCAAAATGTTGTGCTCAGTTGATTCTGGAATCCCCAATTCATCTTCAATCAATCTCACGGACGATTTCGGGTTTTCTTTGATGAAATCACGCACTTTTTGGATGTTGACTTCTCTCAGTCCAGTTTTTGGACGGCCCGGCTTTTCATCGTCCCCAAGCGTCTCACGACCACTTTGAAATCGCTTAAGCCACTCGTAAACTTGAGTATGGGATAAGCATTCATCACCGTATGCTTTTAAAAGCATTTGATGCGTTCCGGTAAAGCGTTTACCAAGTTTAACACAAATGTCAATCGCAGCGCTTCGTTTCCGACCGTTCGTCAAAACACACTGTCACTGTTGGCACACTATAACTCGGCTTGTAATGAAACAAATGTCATAAACAGTTGACACAACACTAAGGAAGGTTGCCGCTTTCAACAACAAAAAGATACAACAGGTGGCGCCACTTTTTTTTATCTATTTTCGAAAAGTTCGGTTTGTTTTTGGACAGAGGGTGTATTGGCCTCCGGAAACTCTTAACATGGATGAATTGTAGAAAGATGATTTCCTGATCTGTTCTCCTCTTTCACATTAAGACGCATCCATTTGAATGTCTGACGTAACGCAGTAAGATAAAGAAGGTCTTTTACGTTCACTTAAGTAGCTGTCTAAATGAGATTGTGCGATTCTATATTTAAGTCATCTTTTTTCTCATAATAGTAATTTGATTCTCGCGTATTTCTTTAAGTCTTATTAAACATCCATTTCCTTAATTACTGAAGGAATATTTTTGCGGAAGTAGAAGACGGCCGCTGTTTTAATTACTTCCAATTTCCACAGTCCTTATGACGAATTGTTGAGGCTGGAGGGGGGGAATGGTTAAATTAATTGAGCAGTGAAGAAATAACTGAGTTATTATGACGCCTCTATTTGAAGAACTCAGTAAAGAAAAATAGTTTCATTTGTACAGAATATTCTTGTCATTTGATGCGCATCTTTTAAATCCATATTGGGTTACGCAAATATGACGCGAGGAGATAACTGTGGGATTCGGTTATTTTGACATTTGAAATTTGTGTTCGTTACTAACAAATTGGTTCCAGAATGTTTGCCAAATAATAAAGGCACGACGAGACTACTCTGCAACACCATGCGCTTGAATCGGATTAGTGTTTTTTTTCTTTTTTTTTAAACCTTCTTGATAATGCCAGGAATTTGAATGTTTTTCAAACTAAAGTACGTTATATTTGTGAGCAGAGATCCTTGAATAGAAAATTAATTAGATTCTCATTGTGAATCCTCATAACATCAAAACGGTTTCACGTATGCAACCGCACAACAAGCTTTAACCTTTGCATGAAGATCGAGCACTAATCTTCATAATTATTTTAGCCTTTTTTTCTTAATTAATACAAAAATTATTTTACAGAATTATTTTACAGAAAATAATTCATTTTCTGTAAAACGCTATCTGTAATCAGGATGGCTTAATAATCATTGGAAAAAAGTACTGCTGATCCGTGGCAAGCAGTAATATGTTTACGATAAAACTCCCTGACTTAATGCATATTAAATCGCATTTTTCATTTTAAATGTCAGAACAATACTCTAAGGCAGGGAAGGCACACTTCGGATTTATATTCCACAGAGTGAAACAAACGAACGAAGAATTTGTGTACAGAATTTTTGATTTCACGTTGCTACAAACTCAACGTCATGGAGAAATATTGAGAAGTTCTTCAAAATTCCCATAAAAATGTAGGACTTATTCCAGGAGTCTTTTCGATTAAAAAAACTTCATGTAAACACGAATACGATACTTGAGGTACCGCTGTCTGAAATTTTTTTTTTTTTTAAATAGTCTGTTTTTTTTTTTTTTTTTTCTTTGCTAGAAATGTCTCCCTGACTTTTCACGCATGATTCTAAAACACCCTCCACACGCCTTGTCTTATGGCTATTAATAAGGGGAATTGAAATTTGTATATATAACAGATTTTGTTTTAAACACCATTTAAAATTACCGTCGTTTTGGTAATTCTTACACGTTTTTCCGTAATCCAAATGCTTAAAACTTAAGATTTATATTGGTATCGTGTCTAAGAAAGAAGGCTTGTTAGAAAAGAGAAATGTATCCGACCACTCTTTTACCACGGCCTGCGATGCTGCAAACAAATAGAAGCAGTTAAATATTGATTTTATTTTTATTGCTAGCAAGATTTCTGCTGGCTTGTTTCAGGATCATATTTTAGAAGCTTTAACATAGACTAATATAAATCCCACTACAATAAGAATGCTAGATTTTCAATAAAAACAGTGGCTTCTTTAACTGCCTGGTTGGACGAGTTGGTTTGGGTTGTTTTGACCAAAGCTTTGTTTCAGCATATTATATCTGCTAACCGACTGCCTTTTTTTTTTTTTTTTGTAATATGAAAAACCTGAACTTTGTAAGAAGCGAAATAATATTAATTATTTTACGTATTAATGAAAAAAAAATAACCTATGTTAATATTTTAAAATTAATCTTGTTTTAGAGTATTCACAACAAATGTCGAATGCAAAGAGATATTTAATAATGATCAGTAATGTTATATTAATTACCACGAATTTGGCAAAGAGAGATCATCCTCAAAATCCGTTAGTTTTTATCAGGAGTGTCTAGAAAATTGTTATTTTGTGACTGGCGGGAGGGAGCATGCATCTAGAATGATCTTCCATGGCAAAGAAGTCGCATTTAGAAATCTTCGATATCGAATTTGGAAAATCGTCAAATAAGTTATCGAGTATCAGGATTTCAAACTGTGTCATTCTGGAATTATCGAAGGTTTAGAATTATTATTATTCAAGCGATTTCCTTATAAAAATATCACGCCTTTTTGAGAAGTGGGAGGATAAAAATATTTTGAAAGTGGTACCATTTAATGATGATCCTCGACAATATTTTATTTATTTATTTTTGAAATATATCCGAAAACATTTAAAACTGATTCTGTCACTGACTAGGTTCATAGTAAACAAGTAGAAAAAATAAAATGTTCCATTGTGTGAGTATAGCTAAATGATTAATTTGTAACGAATAATTAATTATTTTTTTAAATGACACTTCACCTGAAATATGCTTGCAGCTGGTTCGTTCATAATAAATATAACTAAATTAATGTTGCACAGTTTATTTTTATTTGCTGTTCAAAAGGTTATTTAATAAGGTACTTTTATTTAATTCTTCTGCGAATTCAGTCATTTGCCGGAAATAACATCTTGTGTTGATCAACCAGTGGCGCTGCATTCGCTTTAAGTGGAGTATCGCTAATTAGCATATTACCATATCACTCGTGCTGCGTAATTATTGACATGGACTGAAATTCGCTGTGCACAAATAGACTGTGATAAATTGTCCGATCATTTAGACAGCTAAATTTATAACGTTGTTTGTCGGTTAAATACTAGAAAAGAAAATTATTTCAGTGAACCGACTGCAAAAATTTCACGCGGAATGAAATATGGCTGCACGGATTTCAGCTTTAAAAGAATCAAAATTTAAACTCGCAATTATTATTTCTGTTTCTATTTTATTTTATTTGCTTGCATAAATGAAATTTCGTTAACTATAATTAATTCATTGTCGGACTTGTGCCGAATTAGATCACATTGTCTCTACACTAAGAATAATTAATCATAAAATCAGAAATTCAGAAAGCAAACTAGGTTCAGACCAAACAAAGTTTGGACTGAATCCGGTTTGCCTTCGATAATTTTAACTTTTCTCATGTATGCTAGCCTAAAGTGTTCTGTTCGGCCGAGTGGTTCAACGTATCATCCACTCTCCACAAACTGGATGCGTATTGGAATCCCATTCTGGTCATGGATGTTTGGGGAATGTCCTTGGGTGGAGATGAATTTTCGAATCTCAGCGTAAGAGGACCATCCTGCTTAGCTTGAAATGACTTCAAAAAGTTCCATTTTTGTTTCCTCGATAGGAAAAGTGGGAGAGATTTCTTAATCTTTTGCAGTTGGGATTCATATAAAAAATCTTGCTGGCGATACTCAACTGAGAAATAATTCAACTTTCAGTTTTATTTGTTTATTGTTTTTTTCCGTAATTTCTTTGAAAGGTAATAAACTACTATTGAAATAATAATCATGTGGGGAGGGGGGGTTGTACAATGAAAATCCTACTCCAGTCATCTGGAACCATATCTGAGTTATAGTGACTTATATCTCTGGGATTGAAATATATTTTCTTCCTCTGTCTCCACATCGGTCCAATAATATTCTCGTCGTGAGTTTTCCTCCCGCTGGACTCTCCGTGTTAGATTTTTGATTAGCTGACTGGACATTTTGACACCTTCAAGTTTATATCTTCCGTATGCTTTCCAAAATGCTGGATATTTTTCTGTTGTGTTATGTTTCTCATGGTCAATGATTTGCTTGCAAAGGATGTTCGTTCACAGGGCCGTCGCCAAATTAGATCGCGCCCTGAGGCAAACATTAAATATCGCCTCTGATGGATTATAAGACAAAAATGTAAGAAAATGTCCAATTGCTATTTGGTTTTCATTATAAGAGAAACATTAATGCAAAACGATTACGTAATAATATTAATTAAATGTTTGCTCTACAGGGATGTCGCACAATAAACTGTTTATAAGCTCTTCTAAATTTAAATTATAAGCTATGTCTGTCTCTATCGATATAGTTGCTAGACCAACCAATCCTTCTTGGGTCATTGCTGTTCGCAAATAATTTTTAATCAGTTTAAGCTTGGAAATTTTTTTTCCGCACTTGCTACGTTAACAGGAATTGTTAGCGTAGCGACGGCGCCTACCGCAATATGGCTGAACGAGCGCCCTTATTAAGCCGCGCCGTGAGGCAGGCTGAATCTATGTTACACTTGTCGAGGTGCTGCTCGTTGATATCTTCGTTCTAGACCAATTCTTTAATTTTTCGTGTCCACACTGGAGTTATGGAATTTATGGAATTCTTATCATCTTCCTTTACTTAGTTTTGCCATATTTGGTATTTTTATCTACAGTATAGGTCTTGTTTTCACTCTTGGTTTTCTCCAATAATCTTATTTACATATTTGAGTTTACATAGTTAAATCTGGAAGTTATTTAACTTTTGAACGATTTTAGTTTTTTTTTTTAATATATTCTTTTTTAATATTTTTTTTAAAAAATTTTTTTAATTTTTTTTAAAAATATTTTTTTAATATTTTGAGCCTTGGGACTCAATTTTTATCCTTCTCAAAATTGATCATTTGCTGTTTGAAATCATCTGCACATGCACATTTATCTTCTAAAAAAAAAGAAAGAAAGAAAGAAAGAAAATAAAACTGAAGACATAACACGATCAAGAAGATTTATTTCTTGGGTGTTCCTTCCAGATAAATCGCTGTGTTTTTGCTTTGGAACTTAATTTCAATACTGACTTCTTTATTACAAAAGAGAAAAGCACTTTTCGTTATAGCGTTTCCTTTAAATTTAGCGAATTTAAATCTCTCGTGAGTTTGGAATTCATTCCAGAAGTTGCGCTTGTGCGCCAGAACCAGTTCCTCCTTTGTCGCCTTTTCTTATGGTTCAAAAAATGTCCCCTTCAGTTTATTATATTTAATAAATTCGCGTTTTCCTTTTTTAAAACAATTTAAATATTTTTTTTCTTTCTTTTTTTTTTTTTACTGAGTTTTTATTCCGAATATGACCACAAGAATCAAAATTCTTTCTTAGCGATAAATTCGAACAGAAGAGTAATGCCAAAACTATTCTCTCTCTCTCTCTCTCTCTCTCTCTCTCTCTCTCACACACACACACACACTCGGGCGTAGATAATTAGGTTATAAAGTTTGGCATTACTTTTTTGGCATAACCCCTGAGAGACCTGGGTTCCAATCTCCTCTGACTCAGAAAATCTTAATTGGGCTTTTCGGCAGAAGGGGGTGTTTGTGTCTCCTGGTGTTAGTTGCTTTCCAACAGCAATGCACGTGAGACAGAAGTAAAGAAACTAAGGCACACAAATAATCACGTGATTTCTATTACGTCAGTTGTCAGCATCTTTCCTAACTGGATCCGGTTTTGTGTGATTATCAAGAACACTTTTTCTGTTCTTTAAATTTGTTCTTTAAACAAATTTGGCTATTTGTTTTTCTCAAATTAGAAATTCTGTGCTGTGATATTTTATCGTGATTTTAATTTTAAACTGTGAATTATAAGCTTTCCGTCACCGATCTCATGCTGTTACAGACATTAATACAAGTGTTAGTTTAGGGCCACGAGATGGCGGCACTTTTCTATCGTGTCTCTCTCACTCCCCTGAAACGCCTTGATATAGCGTGAACTTACTGTCAGTTGTAGAGTGGAAGGATAGCGACTGGCTGCCCTCCCGTCTTCAGAATAGTTAGTTATGGCTAATCCAACTCTGGATTTGTTTCCAGTAAATGGTAGGGAAATTTGGAAGAGGTCTACTCAAGTTGTAGAGTAATTTCTATTTGCATATGTGTAGAAATCAAAAGGATTATTCAGCTTATTGCAATTCAATTTCAGAAATGCTTTTCATTTCTCCTCCAAAAAATTCAGGATAGATGAGTAGAACAAGGACTGCTTTCAGAAATTTGTCGTGTTTCTTAGTGCAAAAACGGAAGCTACAAAACGTAGATTAGCAGAAATGATCGTCGGCTTCATTGGATCACTTGGATAGAATTGTGTTTTGATTGCACCAGTAGAAGAAAACGATGCTCGCGTAGATAGATATTCAGATTATAATATTTTTACTGCTTTTGTTGTTAAATATCTCTTTCTCTCTTGATTAAAAATGGCACCGCATGTGAATTTTTTCTTGCACATAAATAATTAAAAAATCAAATTATTCTTTCTGATTTTTTCTCTTCTTCCTTGGAAACTTTAAAAGAAAAAGAAGCATACTTTTGAAGTTATGCATCCTTTTTTCTTTTAACCTCCTTACCGGCCATTAAAGATCAAATACGCACCCTCAAAAGCTTCGTATCCATCACAAATTTCCATGTAATATCAATGGTATTACAATTTTAATATGCACTTCGCATCCATGGAAATGTGGACGTCTATATAAGTCCTGGCCGGTAGCGTGGGAGAAGTTTGTTTTTCGTCCCGTAAACTCAAGAAAATCGACCGTGCAACGCACATTATTTCAGACATTAACATATCCTGTTAGGATTAGGTACCAAGAGTTAGCGGCAGCACTTGTTTGCCCGTCTCTTCATCTGTTGCCGTTAATGTAATTAGTGTTGGTCTTGGGCAAGCTATCTCTGATTGGCTACTGGTGGAGATTGAACCTTGAGATTGAACTTCGTCTCCAAAAGCTATACAGCGTCAAAAGGCCTCACTTATAAAGGAATAAAAGACGTTAGCTGATTTTATATATTTTTTCACTAAATATATGATAATATATTTTATTATCAATATAACGTATTATCATCTATTTTCACTAAATAGATGATAATACGTAGTGAAATCTTTGAATTTGATTCGAAGTGTCGATTGGAATTTGTTGATTTTTTTGTAAACATTTCGGATGTAGATTCAGAGGGACTTGAAAGTACACCCAATTGGTGAACTTTATTCTATTATGGCAAAAGAAAAAAAGAAATACACAATTTCCCTGTTATGTGTTCTTGCGCCTCGAGACCAGTTTGAAGCAAATTCTTGCTATCGCATTCTGAAAGGTTTTAATTTTCTGAAGCGATATTTTGTATTGACTTGACTCTGTTTAAAACCCAAAGTGTTATCTAAATTTTCTAAACATGTCGTCAGTTGGGCGATGAAAGTGAACCAATTTAGGTTTCGAACTTTGCAAATGACCTTTTAAAAATCCTGATCGCCTTGCATTAGACAGTTTCTGCATTCGGTTGAGTAATCCAAGATGGTTTATTAACTTGTATGGGGTTTGTTTGCTCTGGATTCTTTGTCAGTTGTGAAGCAAAGTATCAAAATATTGATTGTTTTCTCTGTAGCGAATTCAAGTCATTCTCTCTCTCTCTCTCTCTCTCTCTCTATTATATATATATATATATATATATATATATATATATATATAGTCTAAGTGCCAAATTCGTTTTTCAGACTTTTAGGCCTGTTCTTCCATTTACAACATGACTGACCTGGGTCTATTGGGGAGAAAGCCTAGTGTTCAGTAATCCCACTGCATTGATCGCCAGGAAGGAACCCACTCGATCTCTCATTTAACCACAACGCACACCACAACTTGCTGTTGTTTTAGTAAAATAAATAAGCCATCATACGATATAAAAAATTGTAATCAATCTCATCTCCAAACAATAAGCTACGCTGGTCATCATAAGTCTCAGAAATTCTAAGGCTTGCCATCTCCATGAACATTCAAGGTGCAAACACGACCAATTATTAAAAATCAGAGATAGAGAATCCCCAACACCAAGACTCACTAGGAGCAATGACTGAAACCTAAATTTTCTACACCAGCAACAAAGGTGACGTCTGTCGGGAACATTCGAAATCAGATGCCAGTCTCATACACTACTCAATAGACAGGCAGAAGTTCCCTTCATTACAGAAATACATTCTTAGTTACTATGGTTTCCCTTTCTGAAAAGATAATAATAGAATAAACGAAGCTTCCGATGTGAAATTTTGTCAGCCTGCAGGGAGAGCAGATAAGACTTCTTCAGTTGCCAAATTTAGAAGAATCTTGCTTTGTTCCTAGGATTTGTCCTTCGTATTATCCTGGCCTTTCCAAAGATTTTTTTTTTTTTCGATCAGTAATTTTTTCTGCATGCAATCTCTTCGGGCATATATAATGTAAGGAATATTTCATTTCGGAGCATTCGATGTCAATATTGTGTTTATTATGGCGATGATCTCAGAGCTATTCTCATTTCTGCAATGGAATCTTAAGTTTAAAGATGAACCTTACGGTGATATCCTATTGAAGACGAGCTCTAAGGGAATTAATTGTTTGATTCAAATGTCACCAACGCACACAGGGATTATTATTATTATTATTATTATTATTATTATTATTATTATTATTATTATTATGTGACATCTTCAAGAAGTCCAAGGTTTTTGCTAAGCAGTTTGTTCTAATTAAATTTGACGGACATGGCTAATCTTTCCCAAATATGTTAATTATCTTTATTGTAATAATTCTACTATAACGCAAATTAAGTTGTTTGTTCAGTTGTTCATTTAAAAAATTTAGAGTTTCGCATTTTTACTTCGCGTTAGAGTTTATGTAATTTGATAGGCAGCTAATTACTGTATATTGGAACATTTCAGATCCTAAAATTTAAAAAAATAAATAAAAAAAAATCTTTTTTTTTTTTTTTTCGAATCGCTCTTTTATTAAAGAATATTTAAACACTCAGGAAAATTTTTTTCTAAAATTTCAGATTATTAAAGAAAAACTTTCTCAAAAAATAACCAATAATATTTATAATATTGCAAAACATGAAATTGAAGTATTCGATATTTCAATTAAATAATATTTTATATCTAAACTTCTGAGATAGTCAACTAATGAATATTTCAATATCTCAGATTTTTGGTTGCAAAAACAGCTGCGATATCCCACTAATATATTATTATTACGTGACACCTCCAGGAAGTTCAAGGACTCATCGCGCGAGAGGGCAATCTACTCTAATTCGCTAAATACATCTCAATCTCTCCACTACTACTTAATTCTCCAACTACGACACTACCACCATCAACGCCATCTATCACCACCAACAGTATTTTTTATCTTTAAATTGCGTGTGTTCTGAAGACCGATTAGTCTGTACGTGGGATGAAAAACCCGAGTTTCCGGAGGGGGGGGAATCCCGCTACCTCCAAATTGGAGCTTACTCACCTTCGCGATTGGATCCTCGTCCAAGCGAACAATGGAACAATAGCAATTGGAACAATGTTCCACTTGTTCCAATTGCTCTATCTCCAATCGTTTATAATATGCTCATAAACAAAGATATTTTAAAATTGCAAACAATTTACCAAAGATTTCTAGTCATTAATATTAATTTTATTTATAGTGTAAGTTTTATTTCCTAAGTAATAAAAAAAAATTGTAATTGCAGAACAATATGATTTTAAAAAATATCCTAGAAATTAAACATAACTGTGAAGTTCCAGAAAAGTTAATTCCAAAGGTTATTTATAAATGAACGAAGCAGATTCGTTTACTAATCGTTTTCGTCTGCTAAAAGTTAATAAAAACGAATTTTGTGGATTGCGTTAGACCGAACGAATTTTAACCATAAAAAGTTTCTGGTAGCAATTTTTTTTTTTTTTTCTCGGTGTATTTCAAAATATTCGTTTTCTTGTCACTTACAAATATAAGGATTTTTGAACCCAGAAATTGAGATGAAAATTTTGAATGATAAAGATATAAAAGTGCGCCAGTTATATTGCTTACGGTATCTCCTTACTGAAACATAAGCGCTATTATATAGTGTTATTTAATTATGATTTGAGCGAGTGCAAACTTATATGCTTGGAAGATTGATTTTTACGAAATGTTAATAAGTTATTTTTTGACCTCGGAGGGGACGCTTTATCTGAATAGTTTACTTCATAGGAATATCTGCATATCGTATACAAAAAATATGCTAGCTCTTGTATAGTATTCTTCAAAAGCTTTGCTTCTTTGTTAGCTTTTTTATGCTGTTACTGGATTCTTTGGATCTACATAAAAGGGATTTAAATTTCGTTAGTATATTTTGAAATTATTTCTTTGATTTCTTCTTCTTCTAAAACTTGATTGGGATTTATAACCGGTAATAAGTTTACAATAAATGCTGAGTCCGTTTGGTGATCAAACATGTATTGTGTAGCTAAATAACATACATAACATAACATTATTGGCCAGAAGGGTGAAGCAAGATGCTTTTATTCCCCTTTGTCTGATAAGGAGGATGAATTGAAGGAAAGATTTATGAGCTGAGAGCTCGCCCTGGGGGGCACGGAGATTAGTCATTGTTGCAAGTATTTAGGATGGCTTTTGGCTTCTTGTATTTGAAGAGGTCAGTCTCTTCATAGTTTGCTGCTTGTTTAACTAGATCGTTGGGGTGTGTAGAGATCTTTGAGAGTGTAGCTAAATAAACAAATAGCGTCGCATATATTCTATTTTAATTAACATTTGCAGATAGTGAAGTTTCCAAAAATGCCCACAGATAGGGATTGATGTGTGGACTTAAACATTAACTGTCTGATATGTTGTTTTAAGAATCATAATTGATGAGTTTGGAATTAGAACATTAATTTAAAAAAATTAGCGTTCAAAGTGGAATCAAATACGTACTTCAAAATCAGTATTTGATTCCAGTCTTCAAATATGGTTACCTTATCAACACAGTTTAATATTTTTTAAATTTATTTTTAAAGAGTTTTTTTTTAAAATAATATTAGCATTTTACTGAAAATATATAAACAAAGACTTCGTATTAGACTTAAAGAAGACCAAGTAAGAATGATTGTGTTTGCGCATGAGTTAGAATGATAGTCGGAACGACGCCATTTTTATTCTATTGCGCACAAATTTTCAGTTGCAAATGTTTAATCGTCCTCTAAGAATATTGATGTATCTGTTATTATTGGAATTATTTTAATGTTGTTGAAACTTTGAAGAAAATCTATAATGTTCAACAAAGGCTACCTTTATCCAATTTACAATTTTATTTAACGTGTTGGTGCTGTAGTTTGTACTTAATGGACAAAGTGTGTAAAACATCACTGATTGTATTAGAAGCAATAAAAATTAACAAGTAATGTATTATAGAGTCCACATTTTAACTTTGCATTGTACATATGCGCTAAAGATATAAATGACCTTTGCATATATTTTAGCAGGAATTGTAGTGTTGAATACAAAAAATGACAGTAAAATATCAAATTATAATAATTTGATATTTTGTCACATAAATTGTTTGTTGTAAAAAGGAATGTCCAACTTATTGAAAGCATCAGATCTACGAAAAATTGAAGAAAGTTGTGACAATAGCATATTTTTATTTATTTAAGAACTTTTTAGCGCATACGCTAATAAAAGTCACCCAATCAAGAAAGCAACTGAGTCTCGTCTCTATAAGAGTTGAGGCTCATAATAACAAACCTTCCAATAACAAAATATTAAAACTTATTAGAAATACTGAGAAATAATTTTTGTTGGAGATTTAAAAATTGTCGAATTAGTTCGTTTTTAAAAATTTTGTATGCTAATCATGAAGAACTAACTTATTGAGAAAGAAACGTATCGTTAATTAAACGACAGGATGGATCGGATATTAACAGTTGGGCATTCTACCATTTTGGAGATTACTTAATGTCACTAATTATTTGTTAATATTTCAGCTGCCATTTGTTTTTTTGTAGCACAGTGCTTTTTATAATAAAGCACGATCTTTATAATATGCCTAAGAATAATTTATGAACTCTTACAGAAATAAAAATTTAATTTAAAAAGCATGTATTTGTGATAGTGTAAATGATTCGAATCATTTGAGTGGGTAATTGCAAAGGATGGATTCTTGTTGCTTGGAGTGTTCTTTTGCATTGCCCACTGCTTCTGTTGCTGCTCTTCCACGCAGTTGGTGTGTGCATTCTAGTGTTCCACAGTCTTTTCTCCCTCCACCGATGATACTCGACTCCCGCTGTGAACCGTGTGAGGTAACCATGCATATATTTTTGTACAGTAGACAAATCAGTAACTGCCAAACAGTATTTGAATTTCTGACAGCAGCTGAGACTAAGTCAGACAAATCATTTATGTAGTATAGTTATTACTACATAGAAATATATAAATAAATAAATATATATATATTGTTGTATGTACGTACTTATGTATGGTAATTGTTAAAATACTGAATAAATAATGAGAAGCAAATGCAGTTGGTTTTATTTTATGTGAGTCGACATCTTTTACTTAACCATGAACAAAAATGGTCTACTGATCGCTCTTATTTCCGATAAATCCATCACGTGGTTTATTCACTTCGTTTGAGACCGCTGTTAAATAAAGATTAATTTCACGGACCATCTCTGTTCACAGAAATTATGTTCGAACTTGTGTGACTTTTATGTTTGTTTATAGTCAGGAAAATGTATAATTTGTGTCACATTTTTCAGCCAGTTAAATTCCTTTCGCATTTTGGTTATCACACCTGAGAACTCCAAGATTTTGGAAACAGAGGGAGGGATTTCGAGATTTGTACAAACCAGATTGTGCAAATATCTATATTCATTTCTCTCCAGAAGATAAGGCTATGGAGTTATTGTCGTCATACAAATGTGAAAAGAGACGAACTCTTCAGGAAAACGAAACTATAACATCAACTCACCAGTTGCTGTTATAGATTAAGTCAACCTGTGTCAGCCCAGCCTGCTTTGTTGCAATCGGCAGCTGTTTCACCCTTGCAAACTACCTCAATGACACTGTGATACAAGCCAGATCATAACATGTAACGTTAATAAATTGCCTACTAGCGACGATATTTTTAATTTAAGTAAATTCTGCAACGCCTTTTTTTTTATATCCTTATTAGGTGTAGCTAACTATTGAAAATTACTAGGCAGCCATTTTTCACCCTTAGTCATCACTGGTAGTTGTGTTCATAGGTAGTGATGATTTCTTAAGACCTAGGGATGCGAGAGTACGGCAGACAACTATCATCACATGGCGTTATTAAATGATATGCTTGGTATATTACTGTGTGAAATATGAGATTTGCCTCAACCATTATTGAAAAAAACTAATACTTATTCCTAATCTATAATAGCTTATGAGCTGTGCGTTGCCCTTTGAAACCAACATAAAGTTAAAGTTAACAGAATAAATACTCTAAAATTCAGTTCATACATCCCAAACACAACAAACTTCTTAAGAAATAGCCACAGTCCTTTCAACCATTCCATCAAAAGCACAAAACAGACTGCCTGGCGTCTCCAATATTATATTGGAGAAGTCAAACTACTCCTTCACTCAATAGAGTAAGCCTGACTTTCATAAAATCGAGCTGTTGCTAATGGAAGGCAGTAATCCAGTATTTGTTATCTGTCTGTTTTTAGGAAGAAAAATCTGAATAACAAAAGATAAGTCTGCCCATGTGATACAACTTTTTAAAGTTGTATCACATGGGCAGAAACTTTAGAAAGGTTCTTCGCCTTTAATGATTACTGTCTCGTAAATTTATATTTTTAAATATTGTAAGTTTAATTATATATAAAGTAATAATCACTTTTATGAATTTCATCTGAAAGTATGAGCTGAAAATGAGGTTTGGCGAGAACTGTTTTTTTGGCTTTTGGGTGGAGAGAAAGATTTGTCGCTTCTACGTGCAAAACCCAATTCGTCTTGTTTCTTACATCGAATGAATGATCGGCGTCATTGAAACAAGAGAGACACCGTTTCGTGCACTGGTAAAATCGGATGTTTGGGATCATTGAGCAAAAATATTGAAGGCAAAATTTCATTAAACTCCGTCCAGCCAGGGCGGTGCTGTTGTCTGTCGCCAGTTACACTCTGCTTTCTCAAGATCACTTGCTACAGTAGAACACAACCTGTAATTGCTCACATGAGTTTTAATGTGGCAACTGATATCCC
Source organism: Typopeltis vanoorti (assembly GCF_054136105.1). Taxonomy (NCBI): domain Eukaryota; kingdom Metazoa; phylum Arthropoda; class Arachnida; order Uropygi; family Thelyphonidae; genus Typopeltis; species Typopeltis vanoorti. The sequence continues at coordinate 5,247,905 of NC_143562.1, forward strand.
AATGATGGCAGAAATTCCCTCACAAACTTCGGAGACAAAACAGACATTATTATGTCCTTTTAGTGCTAACCGTTTCATTGTGGTGTCTTGATAATATCAGTCTTAAAAATAAAATAAAGTGTGTTTGTACATTGATGACGTAAATGGATATCAGGTGTGAAATTCAGCAAGGCAAGCAACTTAGCAAAATTATCCTTCTAGGAGATTTTAATGTCCAGAGCACCAATTGGATTGTCTCCTCCAGCCGTACATATCTTGCAGCCAGAGATGCTGAACATTCGCCATCACTAATGACCTTAAACAACTAGTTCAGATGCCAACCAGAATAGAATACCTGATAGCTCGAACCACTCTGCAAACACTCTAGATCTCTTCCACACCAACGACCCTTCCAAATACAGATTGAATGTAGTAAGCCCCCCCCCCTAGGTAATTCTGACAACAATCTAGTGGTCATCTCCTCTCCCATGCAACAACGCTTACACAGCTACTCCCACACAAGAGTAGTTTGGCATTATAACAATGCCAAGTGGGACAGCTTCCAAAACTTCTATGCCTCATTTCAGTGATCACCTACAGAAAAAGTCACCAATCTCCTGGTCTCACTCTTTGCTTCCAATGCATGTTTAACTGACAATAGTAAATGTCCCCTAACATTCCAGATGCCCAATAAACAATATACAATGCCCTTATATCCTTTTTGCTAGCAAGAGATCAGAAAAAAACAGTACAAATTAGTCACAAAATGTCTCCTGGACACCAATTGTCCTAAACGTTTATGCACTAGAACTGACTCCTATCCTATGTCGCCAGTATATACTGTCTTATTCCACTGGTATCTAACCCATAGCCTGGAAATTGGCCTATATTTAACCCATTCCCAAGAAGGGCGAGAAGTCACTGATATCCAACTACAATCCTATCTCACTCACCTGTCCTATATAAAGAGATAGAGAAAACCATAAATTCTCAACTCGTACACTACCTTGAAGTCACCCAGCTCTTAAGCGACCACCAGTATGGATTCCATCACTGCCAATCAGAAAGAGATCTACTCTCATATATCTTCCATCTCTCAACAAATGTCATGGATAAATTTGGCGAATCTCAAGTGGTTGCACTTGATATCTCCAAGGCGTTTGACTAGGTCTATCACAAGGGTTTACTAAGCAACCTGCCATTCTTTGGACTGTCTCAAGACTTTTGTAGTTGGATTGCCAGCTTTCTATCTGGACGCACACTAAGAGTGGTGGTGGATGATTCCTTATCCTCTCACCATTCAACTAATGCTGGGGGTCCACAAGATTCTATCCTCTACCAACCCTCTTCCTGTTATATATCAATAACCTACTTTAGTTGACCTCCAACCCAATGCACAGTTTCGCAGATGACAGCACTCCTCCCTTTCATTTGATAAACCTTACTCTACACAACTCACCTCAACCTACAGAACATCAACCACCACTGCCCTCAATTCAGACCTCGAAGCCATCCTCCAATGAGATTCAGATAACCTAGTCAATTTCAATGCTAAGAAAACCCAGTAGTGTCTTATTTCTCATAAAAAATAACCAACATCTCCCAGTATTATTTTTGACACCTAAATTTCCAAACAATTCAACATCTCTCTTCTCGGATTTGCCCTGACATCAAGCTTCTCCTGGCATAACCACATCACAACCATTGAATCCTAAGCTTCTAAAAAACTAGGATTTCTCTTTTCCTCAAGACGTTTCTTCACCCCTGAACAGCTGCTAACCTTACACAAATCACAAATCTGTCCGGCTATTGAATACTGCTTTCACATTTGTAGTGGGCCCCCAAAAGCTTTCTCAAAATGTTTGGCTCAATACAGAGGAGAACAATTAGATTGATAAATGACCCATCTCTTATCGACTCACTCCCCTCACTTTTGCATTTTCACACAGAAGTTCTTCATCTGGTTGGTAAGTTTTGGAGAAAATTCAAATTTTATGGAGGTCCTGAAATACCCAGTGATATAGCTTGGCTTAGCGGCCTTTACAAATGCCAAAGCATTTGTTTGCTTCTGCTTTCTGTCGAAGAAGAGGTCTCGTGTTAGGGCGGAGGGAGAAATTGTTAATATTGTGAGTGGCAAGTGAAGAATTTGAGATCGTTGCTGATCACGACAAAGCTATCGGGGAGAGCATCTCGCTTTGTTGTTCCAAATTGCACAATAAAGTGTGCAGTTGCGAAGGGCGAGATGCGTGGTGATCGAAAAAGTGTCACGGATTACAAAGAGGGGACATCATAAAAACTGGTAATGGAACCAAACACCATTTACGTATACCACAATTTGTGTTTAACTTCTCTTTTTTTGAGATTTTGTGGTTACTTGAGACAAACTGAAAGGTGGAAAAGACGAAAAATGCAGTAATAACTGATTTATGGGGAAAATTCATCTAACATATCTGCAAAGTGACACTCACTGCTACTCCATTCAGCCACACCTGCAGAAGAAAGAATGGAAAACTACGGAGAGCATTAATCTGAATGTGCCCTAGAGGACACACCAAGCAAGGGCAATTGAGGGCTCTCCAACACTAATTATTTAATGTCATTTGCTGAAACAAGGATTAACACAAGTGTCACATGTTGAGCACTTATTAGTGCTCCCTCGAAAGGTTTAGGGTTGGTTCATTTTCATATCCAGCAGCAATATGAAGCAGTATGCAAAGATTATACTCAGATTTAAGTCTTCTCACATTGTCTGTGATGCTTTACCAGCCATAATTTAACTCCTTGAGAAGAGTAAAGTGCAAGGAGAAAGCAGAGTATAAAAAAGTATTTAAAAATTAGATGACTTAAAATTTCATTTTCACTGATTTTCCAAGAAATACGAGGGGAAAATGGATCGAATTATTTATAATCAGCAATATAACTGAAATTTCTTTATCCACCAGAATACTAGACATATTGTTCCTTTACTTTCGACACATTTTTGAAGAATCTTTTTAAATAAGAGCCTGTGTAGCTTAGTGGAAGTGACATTTGCACTCCATATCGCTAGGCCGCCCGAAGAAACACTTAGGTTCGATTCTAGTTGCCAACAACAGAAACGTTTTCAGCCTTTCTTCGATCGATTCCCAAGTTAGTCAATCTTCGGTACGCGGTTTTTTATCCCATATACTCGGGTTTTTCTTCCGGTAAACTCTCAAGAAAATCGATCATAGTACCTACACCTTTCAGACAGTAAACATAGTGTTAGGATTAGGAACAACGAAATGGCGGTACTTGTAAGTCGCCTGTCTTTACCGGTACGTGTATAATTAGTGATAACCGTGGACCAGCTATACTGATTGGCTACCGGTGGAGACTGAGCTGCCCAATTAGCCTTTAAAAGTTAAATATGGGTAAAGCGGTCTCACCTCTCCCTATAAGGGAATAAAAGGCGTTAGATGATTTTTTTTTGATAAAAAGAATGGGTTGGAAAGGTTAATAAAACTAGTGTTCTTTGCCAGGATGGCAATGAAATGACCCAAAAGATCGAGATTTGGGTAGATTGATTGAGTTAGAAGTGTCTTAGAAGACAAATATATATACATACGGGATTTATATTTAATGTTCGATAGTCATTGCTGTTGATTATTCATAATATCAGCGGAGATAATTAAGACATTATCTTAAATGAATTCAAAGATGGAAAGTTTGGACACAGTATGAAGCTGGATTCTGTGGTGGTCAATTCGGTTGAACAGTGCTCATGAAAAAAAAAAATCGGATGTGTGAAAATACATTGGGAGTATAAAAAAGGGGTCATCTGGTAAGTCTTCTGAATAGTATAAAGCTGTGCAAGGCAAAATGTGAAAACAGTAATCGATGGTTGAACAGGTTCTGAATTTATATAAGATTAGCTTTTGTTCAGGTAAGAAGCAATGCAGAGTCTCCGTAGCTCAATTAGTATATGCGAAGCAACTTCGAGTTCAAAAAACTCGGAACTTTTCATCCCGAAAAACATTCTGCCAGAGCACACTCAATTTACAGCCGTGGCCCACAATTCAGACAGGACTGTGGGCCCTATCATAAGCAGTACCAGGTTTCCAAGAGGCTAAGTTACTTGGCAATGGCAGGACATTGAGCCCAAGATGAAAGATGAAAAAGCAATGTCTTGATTAAAAGTGAACACGAAAGTTTTAGAGTAAGAGGAAGTATGCGCATGAGTGCAGGAAAGGATAGAAGGATGAGTACATGAAGAGAAATCTGATCTTAATGGAGATCAGAATGAAAGATAGAGAAACTGAAGAGGATAACAACAAAGTTATCCTTTGTTAGTATGGATCCTTTGTTAGTATGGAGGTTAACTAGTTGTCCATTCCACTGAAGGATTCAAAGATAAGTCTTCTTGCAATGTTTACAAACCATCTTGAACGATGGACTACTTGAGCACTTCAGTAATTGTAAAATAAACAACAGCGTATAAATATCACGCAGTTATGGATATTGTTTAATGGGAGACAAAAAGGGTTTTCAGGCATTGGATGACACCTAACATTCCAGCAATATCAAGGGACCCGTTCCATACATGTCTCGCACCATGACACCCCTCCGGAACATCGAGTCGCGCTAACAAGGCAAGCTCATTGCTTCATGGAGCTCCCACCAAACTCTCTGCCTACTGTCGGTACAGCAAAAGTCAATCGTGACTTGTCGGACCACGACTTTTTTCGTCTTCCGGTGTCCGATCACAGCTCCTAACATCACTGTAAGACAAACTTTCCAGTTCTTTGCAGAAATCAGTGCTTTCCGTATAGCATGCGACTACCAATATCGATCCTCTTTAATTTTCTTCAGTGAAATGTCGGTCGGAAACCGCCTTCATTAAAGAATTTGGTCAACTGCTACACACAGGCAATTCTGTTTATCCTTATCCTTACAGACGACACCGATCTCATTCCTGACAAACTGACTTAGGACTAAAGTTAAGCGGTTTAGACAAGCAATGTGGGTTATTTTTCTACTGATTTTCCAATCTGGAATATCTCACCTTTTGAGAAAACAATCAGCTCTGCTGTTTTCAAAATCTTGGCTCCAACCAGACGGGCACCCAGGAAAACAAGCCCTTTAACGAATTCCAAAATATCCTTTATTTTTCTCATCGTGATCAACCCTATTGGATTACTGATCAGTAAGCAGCATTCTTAAATAGTTGCCTAGAACGTTAAGTACGTGACGACGTACTTAACAAGTATTTTACATAGACGCTGCTTAAGTGGCGTTAACATATATGTACATGAAGGCTTCTAATTCAGGGGCCAGTATGTTTTGCCTTTTAAATACCTTGGTAACACGCTGACCCAATGGTAACTTGTCCTATTCAGTATATGGTAAATCCACTCACACAGGCAGATACATTCGCAAACTTTCTGATCTTAGCCAGGCTTAAAGAAATACAACCTCTGCACGACTTTCAAGCATGACTGAAAAACTTCATCACTGTTCTACTGAAGATCAGCTCCCCCCGTCTCTCTATGCCTGGAACATACAACGTGTGTCCTGTTCCTGCAAGTTGGCATACTTTGGACAGACAGGAAGATCAGCGAACATCCGAATGAAAGAACACAAAATATACATTTGCAGTCCAGCTTATGGAATCAATTTGAAAAAGACCATCGTAGTATTTTTAGAAGAGAAAAATTGTTTCAGAAATCAGCCTAATTTGAATAAATATGGTTACATTAAACTTCCCAAAATATGGGAAACACAAATACTTGGAGATCCCAGTTTACACCATAGGCTGCCGACAGGTGATGCCCCACCTAGTTAGGACGTCTTTTGTCCAAGCGTTTCACTTAGTTTCAGGTTGCCTTTGTATGTCATACGTTTCATATTTTGCTCCCTGAAGAAGTCTCAGTGGCGAGACGAAATGTCGAAAGAATTAAATGCTATCTCAGCTGTTTTACTGTATTAAGCCTACATGGTTCTACCAGCACTTAACCCCTTAACACACAAAGACGTCTGTGACACGTCTTTTGTTTATTGCACCAAAATTGGTTTTTTAATTTTGGTTTCACATATAAATACATCTTACATCTAGACCATCTTGTGCCTATTTCCTTTCAGCCGAGAAAAGTTGACAACGGCGTGTATCGGCTATTTCGTTTGCACAACTTTTTCAAATAATGATGAATTTGATCTAGCAAATCACCCTCGCCCAAAAAATTGGCAGAAAAACGACCACTTTCTGATTTTTAATTGGTACGTTAAGGGGTTAAACCTTAACACGCGGACACTAATATGATTCGCCGCTTCGTGAATACAAGGTGAGCTCACCGGTGCAGAACAAATTTTGCCCACGATTGAGAATATATTCGTCAGCTATTTTTGTTTTCCATCGTAATATTCGCGATAATGGAGATCCAGAGAAAATGATTCTTCCATAGGTGTTATCTTATATATTTGCATTTAACCAGTTAGGGGAGAGGTTGGTGAGCATATTGTTAGGTCAACATCATTGTTTGGATAGGCACGTGAAAGGTTTTATTTCCAGTGTTCAGGAGGGATAGGTCATTTTTTTTCGAGCATGAATTCCACAACTCTTCTTCTGTTTATGCACTACCCCACAGGTGCTGTGGCTATTTAAATCCCCTTTAAAAGCACACGGACAAATGCATCCTGAGGTCATCCTTGAATGTATCTGCACTGGGTGATAGGCAGAAACAAACAGATTCTACTGAGAGGCAACTGCCTCTATTTTAGTATTAAGCAGTGATTGATAAAAAGGGGTATGGTTGCTCCTCCATCCCATATATGTATATAATAAAAGGTACATAGCAATGTTGGATCATTTTACAGATAAAAGTACAGTACACAGCTTATTTTTCTACAAGAAGCCCTCGGTATCATCCACGTTTCGGTGGAATCCGTAGAACGTTAATTTATATTGGTGGATCCCTCTCTTCCGGTTTTGCGAGGAAATTATCAGTTCTGGATTTTTTGTAATTGTAGAAATGTGCACGGCCAGTCTGAACCTCTTTGTCATTAGGGAAAGTATCCAAGATATTATCAAATCCTACTCTGTCTAAAAGATGACTAGAGGCTCTGTCCTGAACCAACCACATGATCAGATTAAATAACAGAAATAATTGTGACTGGAATGAAAGCATTGATCTCCAATACACTCAGAATCCCCAATCATTCTCCATATCTTAATTTTCTAACAGGTGCTAAACTGGGCAATGAAAAAAAAAAAAAAAAATTCAGCATACTCAAAACCAGCGCTTTGCACTCGTTCTGAAGTTCCCTCTTTCAAAGTTAGGCTTGGGTACAATTTTCTCCACTTCTAAGAGTTGCAATGCATAGAGTGAAGTTAGTAGGTCAAGCCTTGTGCTCCCTCACTGAGGCAACTGGATTACAACTTCTGTGCTTCCACCTTTCTATCTTTTGGACACACATTCAGATGGTACCATCATAACAAGAGTTGTCTGGTTCTTATACAGATGATCCAGTTAGAATGTCTCTCACTTTAATGAGAAGTAATGCATGTCTTCTCCAGTCTTTTACCAGAGACACATGTCCTTTCATCCTGATGAATCCTCCTAATTGGGATACTAAGTTAACACAAATTATGCCACCTCTATAATTGTTCATACTCATTGGTTACCTATTCTAAAGCATGAAAATAAGCCATTATTCACTCAATCTAAAAAGGACATCCCAAAATACACCGCAGTACAATATTTGAGAGCAAATTTCTTAATCTATCCAAAAGTACATCAGCTAGGGCAGGGGTTCCCAACCTTTTTGTTTCCTAGAGCACATTCTAAAATACCGGTAGGGCGACGGGCACCATCTATTTTTTCAAAGTTTACATTATAATCAAATGTTTTATTACTTAAAAGTTTACATTATATAAAAATTTAAATATATATATATATATATATATATATACACATGTATATATAAGTTAGTGTGATCTTTGTCATAGCATTTCATTGGCCAGTGCTTCATAATTAGGAAAATATGATATTCCAGTTCTTAAACTGGAATGAACAACTTCGAATGCGCGTCTACTTTACATTGTATGCGTTTAATACTCGTCATGTGTCATTAACGCATGCGTCATATAGCATGCCATGAATTGTTGCGTGATTATTTCAAACTATACGGCACACGGTTGAACATCGGTGGGCACACACAAATTGGTCGACCGGCGCCATGGTGCCCGCGGGCATAGGGTTGTGAACCCCTGAGCTAGGGGATCATTAATATGGATTTTGTCACTCTTGATTCCCATCAGTCCTCTTGGACAACTTGCATACCTTTAGACATAATTCATGAGAAACTTATGGAGTCACCCTTGGAATTTTAAGGCTTCTGATTAGGTCTGCATAGCCATGCTTGCCAAACTATCATATGATCTATCTTCCATCCATTGCAACTAGGATGCGAGTCCCATCTTCAGCAATTAATGGTGGACGAGTTCCTCTTTTAAAATTTTACTACTGCGTCAAACCATTTTGTTTTGTATATATACCCATACCTTTTTTTTTTTCCTGCACGTACGAGGCTTTCTCCCATAAAGGCAGAGATACCGTGAAATTCTTTTTGCCACAGGCAAATAACGCATTTCGTGCCTTTACGAAAATTAAAAATAAATAAATCGCCTAACGCCTTTGCCGCTGTTTGGAGATTGTAACACTTGCTCCAGCACATGCACGTGATTCTGATTTGTGTTAAGTTTGTGGTCTCCCCTGATGCCCTTTGCATTGCGAAAGAACACTCCCAGTACGTTGGAACCTCTTGATTAACCACCTTACCAGCCATTATGGATCAAATACGCTTCGTATTCATCACGTATTTCAATGTAATATCAATGGTATTACAATTTTAATATGCATTTCGCATCCATGATAACCTTGACGTCTTGGTTGGTAGTGTGGTTAAATCATGACATTGTTGCTTTGTGAAGATGAACGACAAACTGCTGAAGCTACACATCATTGCGACAGCTAAATGTAATGGATAAACTCTACACATGCACTTCTACTAATGTGTATGCAGTCGAATGGTATATCTCATAGTGCATGTACTGAAGGGGGTGTCGTAGTTCAGTATTATATTATTTTGCACCATAGCGTATTACATATATAAATATTTTATACATTTTATACATATTACATAAAAATACAAATAAAACACAGAATACTATTTATAGTATTCTGTTTTATTATAGAGAACAAATAAGAACAAAAAAATTATTTCTACTAGGTACAATGTCAGTTCATTTATCAATATTTAATAATTTTGCAGTTCTTTCCCCTCCTGGAAACTCAAGAAAATCGACTGTAGAACCCACTTTATTTCAGACAGTAACATATGCTGTTAGGGTTAGGTACCAAGAGATGGCAGCACTTGCTTGCCCATCTCTTCATCACTTGCCATTTATAATTAGTGATAGTCATGGTCAGCCAGCTACCTGATTGGCTACCAGCACTGTAGCTCTTTGCCACAGTTAATTCTTACTATAGAAAACTTACAGGGACTACAGGAATAATTTGCTATAGCAAATTCCCATTAGGATAGTACTGTGCCTATTAGGCTTTGATCAGGACTTTTTTTGGTAATTTTTTACATTGAGTGAGTATGTTATAATGGTGTTTGCTATAGTGAAAGTTAACTATAATATAGCAGAATGTCATCATCATCATCAAATTCCTGCCATGTACCCTCAAAGGGTGTACAAGGCAGGAATCATTATCCATATAGATAAGGATATGATAGTACTACATGAAAAAATTACATCATTACCAACGTCCAATCTACAATTTTCCTCCAAATCAGTCTGTTACTTGTAGACTCCAACATTGTCAGATCTTATATTTCTATCGTCTAAGGCACTTTGTACCGTATCAATCCACCTATATCTTGGTCTTCCTCTGGGTCGTTTTCCTGCCAACCTGGCAGAGAACACTTGTTTTGCTAATCTTTCCTCGCCCATTCTGTTTAAGTGACTATACCATCTGCGATTAGCTCTGCTAATGCATTCCTGGATGCCGACAATTTCAAGTTCTTTCCTAATATTCTCGTTTTTAATATGATATTGCCATTGATACCATCTGTTCACGCCTCTAATCTTTCTCAGGGCTCTCATATCTGTAGTCTCTAGTCTTTGGTCAAGTGTTTTACTTCTGACCCAGCTCTCAGATCCATAAGTTAAAACTGGTTTGAACACTGTCTTGTATACAGTGTCAAACCAGTTCAAATTAGTCGGAACACTAATTTAGTGTTCCGACTAATTTCTCTCTTATTCCATATGAATTTATTCAATTGACTTCCCACCATACCAGCTTTGCTGATTCTGTTGTCTATTTCTATATTTAATTTACCATCTTCAGTAAAAATCGTGCCTAAGTAGCTGAAATGTTTTACTTGTTCCACAGGTCCTCGATTCACAACACTGTTGACATTTTCAATGATTCTGCCTATTTTCATTGTCTTTGTTATTTTATTGCTGACCTTCATATCATATCTATTACAACAGCTATTCAATTTAGTCAGAGAATCTTGCAGACTTGTAGCAGATTTATTTAGAAGTATAACATAATCTGCATAAAGCAAAGAGCTGACATTAACATCTCCAATTTTGATATCATGTTTAATACCACTTTCCTTCATAATGTGATGCATATAGATAATGAATAATAGAGGGGATAATGTACATCCTTGTCTCACACCAGATTTAACATTAAACCATCTTCCTGTACTTCTTTCAATTCTAACTGCTTTTTTACATTGAGTGAGTATAAAGACTAAGTATTGCTTGATATAATGCCCCATTGACACCATATAACTGCAGCGTATTGAATAGCTTCTCTCTTGGCACCTTGTCATATGCCTTTTCCAAATCGACAAAACTTAAATACAGATCTCTGTTATATTCCCATGCTTTCTCGACTATTTGTCGTAAAGTGAAGTTCTGATCCTGACAGCCTCTATTTGTCCTGAATCCAGCTTGTTCTTCACCAAGCTTTTCTTAAACAATTCTTCTCAACCGTTTCTCAAGTATACCTGCATAGATCTTGCCAGGAACACTCAGTAGGGAAATACCTCTGTAATTTTCACATTCAGTTTTATTTCCCTTTTTATATATGGGTACTATGAGAGTTCTACTGCAATCATCCAGAATTCGTCCTTCTGAACTATGCACTGCAGCCACTGCAAGACTTTTATACCACCATACTTCAGCATTTCTGGTCGAATATCATCTACTCCTGCTGTCTTTCCACATTTCAAGCCATTGATGGCTTTTTCTACTTCAAGCATGGATATGTATTCCCGACTGCATGCCTGGTCAGTGTTTTTTACCACTGTGCTGTCATCACTGCTTGTTTCATTTTGAAGTTTTTCAAAGTAATTAATCCATACTTCAAGGATATCTTTTTCTCCCATTTTCATGTCACCTTTATCATCTCTAACACCTTTTACAGCACTCTTTCCTCCATTCCTAAGCTTCTTCAACAACCTGCAGAATATTTTGCCACCTTCTTGATATTTATTTTCTATATTCTTGCCAAAGTCCTCCCATGACTTTTGTTTAGCTAGTTTTACACACTGTTTAGCTTTCTTACATTTGTCTCTGTATTCTGTAAGAGTAAAAGCTGACTTATTTGCCAGGAACTTTTGATATGCTTTCTTCTTTTCCTTCACAGCCTCTTTAACTTCCTGTGTCCACCAGGGAGTTCTGATTTTTTTTATCCTTGCACACAACCTCACCACATGCCTCTCTGGCAGAATCAATCAATGTTTTCTTCAGAGTTTGCCACTGAATCTCCAAAGTTTGATTCCTGTTCTCAAACTCTTTCATTTTTTCTTCAATAATCTTTGTGTATTTTAGTCTACAGTTCACATCTGAGAACTGCTCATCTTTTATTCACTTTAAAACTTTCTTACATGTTATTCTTTTTAATATGAAATTCAATTGTATCCTGCTCAAGACTAAATAGTGATCACTTCCAATTTCAAATCCTCTGTACACTCTGGTGTCCTGCACCAGGGAGAAAACATCACTATCAACAATAACATAGTCAATGAGACTTTTCTTATTCCTTGCCTCTTCTCTCCATGTGAATTTGTGCACATTTTTATGTTGGAATATGGTGTTAGTAATAACCAGTCCATGTCCTGAGCAGAAATCCAAAAGGTATTTGCCATCATTATTAGCTTTGCTCTTTTCTCCAAATTTTCCCAAAATATTTTTGTATGTCTCAAAATCATTTCCTACTCTGCTATTTAGATCCCCAACAAGGACCAACTTGAGGTAAAAATGGCCATCAAAAACCTGACATGTGAAATGGAACCTGAAGTAGATGTTTCATTTAGAAAAGCTGAAATACAGAGATATAAAACTTTTAATGTGGCTACACTGCATAATCTAGAAGGCCAGGTCAGAAAGTCAAATTTCAGATGACTGGAGTAGAGCTGTAATAGCTGTAATATCAATTAAATAGTAAATAAAACTGAATATGTGAATTACAGAGTTTATTTTTCACTTGGTTAGAGTATAATAAGTTTAGTTTAATTCTTTATCCAAGTGTGAGCAAACAAAGTTTGTGCCTGAAAGTATCTTCAGGACTGGGGAAAGGTAGTGCAATACCAGGAAACTCGTTGCAAAGGTGGAGAAAGCTCTCACTACTCCTATCTCAGTATCTCCCATAATGCAAAGCACATCTCCTTGTGGATATGTGTAATGCTATGCATTAAGGCAAGGGCCACTACCCATACCGGTTTCGACCTTTATTGAGGTCTCGTCAGTGGGAGCCAGGCCCAGTAGTTGAGATACAAAGGCAGAAGCAATGAGAGGTCATCCTAACCTATAGGAGTTGCCAAAGGGTGTTTCTCCACCTTTGCAATGAGTTGCCTGGTGTTGCACTACCTTACCCCAGTCCTGAAGATACTTTCAGGCACAAACTTTGTTTGCTCACACTTGGATAAAGGATTAAACTAAACTTATTGTGAATTACAGAGGAAGAATGTGACAATGAAAAATATCAAAAAGAACTCATCTAATGTTTATTGCATATAATGGTCTTAATAAAAGTAGAATGTGACAGAAGGAACTCGAGAGCAAAGAGTGTTAGATTTGATTACAGTGTCACAGGGAGTTTCAGTTAAAGACCTAAGGTTGGTTGGTGACAGCAATCATGCGGTACTCACTTGGGATGTGACTAAGTTTATGAATGTTTCTTTTCAGAAAAGGTTACATGTTGAACTACAAGGCAGGAAATTATGATCAACTGAAGAGTATACTGAGTTCAGTGGAATGGGATCAGTTGCTGGATGGAAAGAATATCGGCAGTGCATGGGAAGCATTTAAACAATACTTAAATAATGCGATATCAGAATGTGTTCCGAGAGTACGAAGAATAAATAGGGTAGGAGTCAAATGGATGTGTAATCTTATTAAGCAAGAGATTCGTAAGAAAAGGACGATGTTGCAGGAATACCATATGCATAAGAATGATGTCCATTATAAGCAGCAGGCTAGAATAGTCATTCTAGCCTGTTGAGTATGAAAAGAAATTGGCTCTGCGTGTTAAAGACAACCCACAAGAATTCTATCAATATGCTGCAAGTAAACAAAAGAATGAATATGAAAGAATAACTCTTCTAATTCTAGATGGCGTGAGGGTTACAGATGCAAAAGAGGTTGTTCAGTTAATGAGTGCCCATTTTGTTAAAAGTTATAAACCTGGTGAATGCAACAGTGAGCTCACCATTACCTCCATGAAGACAGATTGAGAGTTTGTAGACAGCAGACATTAGCAAACAGGAGAAAGAAGGGTGATATGACTGAGACTTACAAACTTATGAAAGGGCCATAAAGGATTTCAGTTGATGGAGGGTTGGGAAAGGACGAGAGGTCATCCTTGGAAGTCGAGAATGAATGCCACCAAGAAGGGTGTGAGGGCTAGATTTTTCTCTCAGAGGGTGGTGCGTGATTGGAATGGATTGCCTTTGGATGTTGTGAGTGAAAGTAGCGAATGAATTCAAGAATAAGTATGATAGCTGGTGTGTGTAGTATGTGGCCCCCCTCGATGAGTCTCTGACTTCCTGGAGGTCTCTCTTAATAATAATAATAATAATAATTACATGTTTAATTTCCATCTTCACTGAAAATTGTGCCTAAATAGATGAAATGTTAAGCCTTTAGGATACAGTTGATGTTTTGAATGTTTCTGCCTATTTTCATTGTCTTTGCTGATTTTCATACTAAATTTATTACAACAGCTATTCAATTTAGTCAGGGAATCTTGCAGACTTGTACTGGATTTACTCAGAAGTATAGCACCACCTGCGTAAAGTAAAGAGCTAAGATTAACCTCACCAATTTTGATATCAGATGTGATACCATTTTCCTCCATAATGTGATCCATATAATCTCCTTCAATTCTAACTGCTGACTTATCACTTAAACAGACACAATGTATTGCTCGATATAATGTCCCATTTACACCATATAACTGTAGCATTTTGAAGAGCTTTCTTCATGGCACCTTATCATGTGCCGTTTTGAGATCTACAAAACTTTTATACAGATCCTTGTTATATTCCCAAGATGTCTCAACTATTTGTCTTAAAGTAGAAATCTGATCCTAACAACCTCTATTTGTTATAAATCCAGCGTTCTCTTCCACAATTTTTCTTAGTTGTTTTTCCAAGTATACTTGCATAAATCTTACCAGGAACACTCAATAGGAAAATACCTCTGTAATTCTTGCATTTGGATTTATTTCCTGTTTTATAAATGTATACTATGAAAGCTCTGCTCCAATCATCTCAAATTTGACCCTCTGACCAATCCTTCTGAATTATGCAATGAAGCCACTTTAAAATCTTTATACCTTCATATTTGAGTATTTCTGACTGAAGTTCATCTATTTCCAGCTGCCTTTTCACATTTTCAGGTTTTTACCACTGTGCTGGCACTGCTTGTATCATTTAGCAGTCTTTTAAAGTAATTACTCTAGATATCTAGAATATCTTTATCTTTAGTTTTCATGCCACTTTTATCATCTCTGATAGACTCCAGAATATTATGCTGCCTTCCTGGTATTTATTTTCTATGTTCTTACTAAAGTCTTTCTATGATTTTGTTTAGCTAGTTTTAGACAGTAATTCACTTTCTTACATTTTTCTCTGTATTCTCTAAGAGTACAAGCTGAATTACTTTCCAGGAACTTTTGATATGCTTTCTTCTTTTCTTTGACTGTCTCTTTAACTTCTGGTGTCCACCATGGAGTTCTGAGTTTTCTATCCTTGCAGATTACCTTATACATGTTTCTCTGGCTGAATCAATCAAAGTTTTCTTTAGGGTTTGCCACTGTATCTCCAAGGTTTGGATCTTAATTTCAAACTCATGTTTTTCTTGAATGATGTTTGTGTATATGAAGTCTATAGTTTGCATCTGACAGCTGTTCAACTGTCTCTTTAAAGTTGAACAGTTATCATTTCAAAACTTACACACCCTTCTTTTCAATAATAATAATAATTTAAATTAAATGATAATGTCTTTATATATTATAACATGAGTCTTTGGTAAGAGAAAAATTCCAAACAAAACTAAATTACTTTTAAATCACCGTGATTAAGTCCATTTTTAGAACTGATATAAGCTACTACTAGCTCCTGTGTAAGAGAAACAACTTAATTTAAAATTTACTGTATAGAGAAATTAGATTAAAATAACAAAAGAATCGAGTAAAGCAAACATTATGTTTCACAATCAATTATATGCATAACAGATTTAGCTGTCCGAGGAAGCTTAAAAAAAGTGCAATGCAATCCATGAAGGTGCATTATAGGAAATGACGATGATATTAATGAAAAAAATTCTGAAATAATGATGATAATGATTTCATATTACTAGAAAGAAAATTAAGACAAAGTTATAATAACAAATATTTCTTTAATTTTCATTTAGAGCTGAATATAAAGAGTAGTTGCAATCACACTTTGAAATGAGATCAGAAGCTATTGCTCTACTGTAAAGAAAACTCTTGGAATGTTAGTGAAATCGTACAAACAACTATAAAAATATCTATTTAACTACAAGCCTGTACACATGTTTACATATGCTGACCATAAATTTTACATATCTACAAACTTGGCAATAATTGATACTAAGCACATCACAACAATATATAAAACAAGTAATGAAAAATACTTCAATCATACTGAGTTTCATTTCTTATAAAATAAATGAGTCTCAATTTACAGTGCTTCTATGATGCATGGACAGATTTAATACTATTATTTGCTCTGGTGTATAATAAATAAGATAAAAAAATATTAAAAACTGTAGCTATAAGTTTGAAAATAAAAATATGTTTCTTGAAAACTATGGACATTATTATGTTAAATATTTGAAATGACAATAACAATATGAGAGATTTACAAAAATGATATCAGAATTTCTACTGTATTGTATGAATTCATCAATGGCAGGAAATGGATGGTAGAAAGAGAACTTTCATTTCAAATAGTGATTTGAAAATAAAAATTTTACAGAATAAATGTTTCAAAATCATTTTAAACAGTCATCAAAAATATTAAGAAAAAAAGCTGCCTATTAATTATTGGTATGAATGTTTGCAGTAGTAAACTTTCTGCTCCACTTGTATACCTCAAAAATATTTAAAATTATCGAACTATATCAAATGGATAATTATGAAACAATAATAAAACTATTAAGGAAATTATAAACTATGATGACTCTGTGATATGTATAAAATCCTTTTTTTTTTGTTTTGCTATTTTTGGGAACATTTTACAATTGTGTAAAATATTTTAAAAAATAATTGTACAGAATGCCATCGTTTTATGAAACTGTACATACCCAACTAATGTATATGAGATATATAACAAAATAACTTTCTAACATGATGTAATGGCAATGAATATCAACAGATGGATATCTTTCAGATATCTACTTTAAGTCCAGTTTCTTATCAGTGTATTATTAAAGGTTGCAGATAATCAGTTAAGGGAATGTCTCAAAAATTATTTAAAAAATGACAGATGTAATGCTATGTGGAATAGAGAATATTCATGATACTAACATCTGATGAAATAAGAGGTCTCAGTGATGACATCTGCAGACTAGTCAATTACAAAAACTTTAAGGAACAACAAAGTAGCAAGTGATCTAGATTCAACAAATAAAAAAAGGAATATATGCAAGATGGCTTTCCAGATAACTTTCACATGAAACAATGATATTTCATGAAGTTGGAAGACTTTTCAATTATGCAGAAGTAGACACTCAGAGGTCTGGATGAATAACAACTTTCACATTGCTGACTAGATAAATGCAAACCCACTGTTGGTTAGGCTTCAACAAACAGCTCACGAAACTGGATTCCCAATGTTTTCTAGCCTATAAAAGAAAATTTATAAATAATTTGCACATAATTCTGAATTAATATAAGTTTAGATAATTTACAAGGTTTCAGTATAATACAGGTAGTTCCTAACTTACATAAGAGTTATGTTTTACAAACTTCACATAACTCAAATTTCATATAAGTCAAATTTGATTGTCGTTGTTTATTAATTATTGTTTATGTTTTTATACTATGTGTATCAAGCAGTGCATTAACATGTTTTAAAGGTTATTTCTGCTAGTTTCATTCATAGGATTCACACACACACAACTGAGATTTCAGTATGCAATTAATAATGTAAAGCAATAATATAATAAAGTAAAAATCAACAGTATGAGAAATAAGAAAAAAATGTCTAATTTGGCCATTCAAACTTCTGTATTTTCATACAGTAACTTCATTCTTCATAAAACTATCCATAACAGGCTAAAAGTGTCATCTGTTTCTCTTTGCGCATTTAAGACCATGCAGTGTTAGGATCTATCTTCCAACTTTGTCCACCTTCATACTGATGTTAAAAACATAATTTTACTGGAATTATTCAGAAATTTTCATCATTCAAAGGAATTATATTACAGAGGTACCATGTTGAAGAGTGTTGTGAGTGTGTGTGCATAGGAAGGGGACTTATAGTAAAGACATTTTCAATGACTACCATAATTTCTAAATATCTGACAGGGCACATTATGTGCCTGGTACAGAATTCTTAAAAGATAATTACCAGATCATGATTTATTTTCTTTATAATTTTCACTTTGATCCCTTGATCATTTTTCGTGCATTTATGCATGGATCACTTTTACCAGTCATGACTGTACTCTACCCCAGTGCAGACAAACACTAAAAATTAGTAAAGTGTATGAATACAAATATACAGATTGTGCATGTTCAGTAGTAAGGAAGGCACATGAATGCACCATAGAGGCTGTTTGCCTTGCAGAGGACTGCTGTTTGGTGGCATGCGAATAGCATACATATAGTAAGTCAAGTTTTTACACCTTGATTTTTTTTTTCACCCATAGTCCTTTCAGGAAAATTTGTATAAGTCAGGGACTGCCTATATTTAAAACATCTCAATGAAATAGGAACCGGCTTGAGTTCCTTAATTTTTTGTATTTCTGGTCGAAAATCATCTACTCCAGCTGCTTTTCTGCATTTCAAGTTTTTGATGGCTTTTTCTACATTACGTATTGATATGTACTCCTCTTTGCATTCCTCTTGAAAATGTTCTGGTATGGTTCTTTAACACTCTTTCAAAGTAATTATGCCGGATATCTAGGATATGATTATCTTCAACTTTCATAGCTGCAAGAAAACTATCAATGCTTCCAAAACAAAGTTTGAAAGAACAAAAAGCAGGAAACTTTCAGTCAGGTCTCTCTTTTGGTCTCTTGAAAGCAATTGGTCATAACTTTCGCCCAACACTATTCTCAGCCCTATCATACACAGATGGCTCTATTGCATTATCACTTTCAGAAAAAGCCACTCTCCAGGTTTTACCACTTTGCCTCCAATGCATGCATAACTGACAATAGTAAATCCCCCCCCCAAACATTCCAGATGCCCAATGTACAATGTCCCCTATATCTTTTTACCAAAAACAGATCAGAAAAATATTGTCAAATTAGACACTAAAAAGAATGCACAATTCCTCCAATTGTTCAACCTGAACTGACTTTTCTATCATGTGTCGTTCTCTTTCTTCACTGGTATCTAACTCAAGCCTGGAAACTGGCCTATATTCAACCCATTTCCAAGAAGGGTGACAAATCACTACCCTATCTTACTCACCTCAGTCCTATCTAAAGTAATGGAGAGGACCATCAATTCCCAGCTCCTACACTACATCAAAGGCACCCAGCTAATATTGACCACTAGTATGGATTCCATCACTGCTGATCAACAGGAGCATATCACCCATCCCTAGAAAAATGCTAGAGAAGGTTGGTAAATCTCATGTGATTTGTTGCACTTGATATCTCCAAAGCTTTTGACTAGGTTAGGCATAAAGGTTTACTAAGCAAACTTTCATTATTCCACCAGATTCCATTCTCTGACCATCTTCCTTCTATCACCTCCAACCCAATACACAGTTTTGCAAATGACAGCCCATTGTACTGCTCCCTTTCATTTGACAAACCTTACTCTATACAATTCACATCAGCCTATTGAATATCAACCACCACTGCCCTAAATTCTGATCCAAGCCATCCTCCAATGGGGATTCAGATAACCTAGTCAATTTCAATGCAAATAAAATCCAGTTCTATCTTATTTCTCACAAAAAAAGAACTATTTTCTCCCAGTATTGTTTTGGACAATAGCAAAATTGATTAGTTGGGTCCAGAATCAGAAATGATAATAAATGTTAAGATAAATTAAAAGAAGAATAGTATGGGGTGCTTAAGGGTCAAAGCTGTATAACTGAGAGGAGACCTCCACATAGCCTTTAAAGGAATGCGGAGAACCGACCAGGGCTTCTGACCTAATGTCCAATCCTCACCTTCTCGTGGTGCACCCTGTTGGGTATCTACTTTGATACTGAACGAACGAGGATGGGCTGGCAATTTGGGATTTAGCCGACCAAATTGTATTCTTATTGGTTAAACCAAAATAAAAAATGATGGTACAACATGACAAAATTTCATGCCGGCTGGGGCGTCGCCCGGTTAAACAAGGCCCCCGTTGTTTTCGCCAGGGAACCAGGGCGAACAGCGAAAAGTCAGCTACTGGAACAAATCTGAAAACAAACCCCAACTCAACATCACCAGAGTTAAAGATCGGTACTATCAACGTAAGAAGCCTGAATGGCAAAGAAATGGAGCTAGCTGAGGAATTAGATAAGTACCAGATCGACATAATAGGGGTGACTGAAACAAAAAAGACCAAAACTGGTGAGATCTTTCTGAGCAATAAATACAAAATGTTATATTCAGGCAATGACAATCAAGGAAAAGAAGGAGTAGCCATAGTATTCAACACAAAATACGAGGCTAATCTTCTTGAATGGCAGTCAGTCTCAAGTAGAGTAATGTGGGCAAATATGAGAATGGGGAACTGGACAATGAGACTTATTTGTGCCTATGGTCCCACAGAAGATTCTACTAAGGTAGAAGTGGAGGAATTTTTTGAGGCTTTAGAAAAAGCAACTGACACAATGAAAAAGGAAAAGTTGGTCCTTGTTGGGGATCTAAATAGTAGAGTAGGAAATGATTGTGAGACATACAAAAATATTTTGGGAAAATTTGGAGAAAAGAGCAAAGCTAATAATAATGGCAAATATCTGTTGGATTTCTGCTCAGGACATGGACTGGTTATTACTAACACCATGTTCCAACATAAAAATGTGCACAAATTCACATGGAGAGAAGAGGCTAGGAATAAGAAAAGTCTCATTGACTATGTTATTGTTGATAGTGATGTTTTCTCCCTGGTGCAGGACACTAGAGTGTACAGAGGATTTGAAATTGGAAGTGATCACTATTTAGTCTTGAGCAGGATAAAATTGAATTTCATATTGAAAAGAATAACATGTAAGAAAGTTTTAAAGCGAATAAAAGATGAGCAGCTCTCAGATGTGAACTGTAGACTAAAATACAGAAATATTATTGAAAAGAAAATGAAAGAGTTTGGAAACAGGAATCAAACCTTGGAGATTCAGTGGCAAACTCTGAAGGAAACATTGATTGATTCTGCCAGAGAGGCATGTGGTGAGGTTGTGTGCAAGGATAAAAAAATCAGAACTCCCTGGTGGACACAGGAAGTTAAAGAGGCAGTGAAGGAAAAGAAGAAAGCATATCAAAAGTTCCTGGCAAATAAGTCAGCTTTTACTCTTACAGAATACAGAGACAAATGTAAGAAAGCTAAACAGTGTGTAAAACTAGCTAAACAAAAGTCATGGGAGGACTTTGGCAAGAATATAGAAAATAAATATCAAGAAGGTGGCAAAATATTCTGGAGGTTGTTGAAGAAGCTTAGGAATGGAGGAAAAAGTGCTGTAAAAGAAATTAAAGATGATAAAGGTGAAATGAAAACAGGAGAAAAAGATATCCTTGAAGTATGGAGTAATTACTTTGAAAAACTGCTAAATGAAACAAGCAGTGATGACAGCACAGTGATAAAAAACACTGACCAGGCATGCAGTCAGGAATACATATCCATACTTGAAGTAGAAAAAGCCATCAAAGGCTTGAAATGTGGAAAGGCAGCAGGAGTAGATGATATTCGACCAGAAATGCTGAAGTATGGTAGTATAAGAGTCTTACAGTGGCTGCACTGCATAGTTCAGAAAGCCTGGACAGAGGGACGAATTCCCGATGATTGGAGTAGAGCTCTCATAGTACCCATATATAAAAAGGGAAATAAAACTGAATGTGAGAATTACAGAGGTATTTCCCTACTAAGTGTTCCTGGCAAGATCTATGCAAGTATACTTGAGAAACGGTTGAGAAGAATTGTGGAAGAAAAGCTTGGTGAAGAACAAGCTGGATTCAGGCCAAATAGAGGCTGTCAGGATCAGATCTTCACTTTACGACAAATAGTCGAGAAAGCATGGGAATATAACAAAGATCTGTATTTAAGTTTTGTCGATTTGGAAAAGGCATATGACAAGGTGCCAAGAGAGAAACTATTCAATACTCTGCAGTTATATGGTGTCAATGGGGCATTATATCAAGCAATACTTAGTCTTTATTTGAGTTGTGAGTCAGCAGTTAGAATTGAAGGAAGTACAGGAAGATGGTTTAATGTTAAATCTGGTGTGAGACAAGGATGTACATTATCCCCTCTGTTATTCATTATCTATATGGATCACATTATGAAGGAATGTGGTATTAAACCTGATATCAAAATTGGAGATGTTAATGTCAGCTCTTTGCTTTATGCGGATGATGTTATACTTCTAAATAAATCCGCTACAAGTCTGCAAGATTCTCTGACTAAATTGAATAGCTGTTGTAATAGATATGGTATGAAGGTCAGCAATAAAAAGACAAAGACAATGAAAATAGGCAGAATCATTGAAAATGTCAACTGTGTTGTGAATGGAGAACCTGTGGAACAAGTAAAACATTTCAGCTACTTAGGCACAATTTTTACTGAAGATGGTAAACTAAATATAGAAATAGACAACAGAATCAGCAAAGCTGGTATGGTGGGAAGTCAATTGAATAAATTCATATGGAATAAGAAAGAAATTAGTCAAAACACTAAATTAGCTGTATACAAGACTGTGTTCAAACCAATTTTAACTTATGGATCTGAGAACTGGGTCAGAAGTAAAACACTTGACCAAAGACTAGAGACCGCAGATATGAGGGTCCTGAGAAAGATTATAGGTGTGAACAGATGGCATCAATGGCAATATCATATTAAAAATGAGGATATTAGGAAAGAACTTGACATTGTCAGCATCCAGGAATGCGTTAGCAGAGCTAATCTCAGATGGTATGGTCACTTAAATAGAATGGGAGAGGAAAGATTAGCAAAACAAGTGTTCTCTGCCAGGTTGGCAGGAAAACGAAGACCAAGATATAGGTGGATTGATACGGTACAAAGTGCCTTAGACGATAGAAATATAAGATCTGATAATGTTGGAGTCTTGACAAGTAACAGACTGATTTGGAGGAAAATTGTAGATAGGAAGTTAGTAATGATGTAATTTTTTCATGTAGTACTGTCATATCCTGTACACCCCTTGAGGGTACATGGCAGGAATTTGATGATGATGATGATGATGATAGGGGTGGGACAAAGGGAACACTGCAATTCATGTATACTAATGCCAGGAGTATTAGGAACAAGAAGGAAGAATTTTTGGCCTTGATTGCCTCTTCCTGGCCACAGGTTATTGGCATTAGTGAAACATGGCTGACGGAAGATGATATAGTCAGTGGGATAGAATGTGTAGGTTATAGTATGTTTAGGAGGGACAGAGAGAATAAAATTGGGGGGGGGGTGTTATTGATGATAGCTGATGAACTGCAGCCAAGGAGAATTGAAGTATTGCAGGATAGTGAAAGGAGCTCATTTGAGGCTATTTGGTGTGAGATTGATACTGGCAGAATAAAATATACAGTTGGGTGCTGCTATAGACCAGGTGATGGAATAGATGGTGGAGATGGTATGCATAAACAAATTGATGAAATGAGTGGAAGGAGGGTAATTATTATGGGGGATTTCAACTATGGTAACATTGATTGGAAGGAGGAGAGGACACATGTGAGGAAGGAAATGGATTTTATTCAATTATTAAGGGATAACTATCTGAAACAGCATGTAATTGAAAATACTAGGGGTGTGAGAGTGCTTGACCTGGTAATAGTATCTGAGAATTTGACTGTATTGAATATGACCATGTTGCCACCTATTGGTGAGAGTGATCATAAGGTCTTGACCTGGGAGGTGGCTAAAGGTGTGAAATTTGTGATTAAGACAGGGTATATGTGGAATTACCGTGCTGGCAAGTATGACAAGCTTAGGAGATTGCTTGGATCAGTGCCATGGCATGTACAACTGCAAGGGCTGGACGTCGATAGAGCATGGGAAGTGATCAAAGAGCATTTACAGGAGGTTATGGCTGATTGTATACCTAAGGTCCGAATAGTGAAACAAGGAGGGGTTAAATGGATGAATAACACCATTAAGCTTGAGCTGCAAAAAAAGAAACAACTATGGAGGGAATTTAAAGAAAGGGGTGACCTGCAGGCACACGAACGGTATAAAGTACAGGCTAGAAGGGTAACGAGTGTGGTAAAAACAGCAAAAGCCGATTATGAAAGGAAACTAGCTATGCAAGCAAAAGAGAATCCCAAACAGTTCTTTCAATATGCTGCAAGCAAGAAAAAAACTGTACATGGCAAAATGATTTTAAGGAATGACGATGGTAAAGAGTTCACTGAACCAGTCGATATAGTGGAGTTACTGAGCACGCACTTTGCAAAAGTATATCATCCAGGTGGTGACGTTGAAAAAATGAAGGAACCATTAGTTTATATGGGAATTGTGATGAATGAAGTGGAGGTGAGTAGTCTATTACAGAACCTTAATGTGAATACATCTGTGGGATTGGATGGTATACCGGCACGGGTCTTGCATGAAGCGGCTAATGAATTATCAGTGCCCTTGACTGTGTTGTTTAATCTGAGTCTCAGGTCTGGCTTAGTCCCGAAGGCGTGGAAAGAGGGGAAAATAGTTCCACTGCATAAAGGAGGATCCAAGACTATGGTTGCAAATTACCGACCGATCAGCATATCAGGAGTCGTTGTCAAGGTCTTGGAGAAAGTAGTCAAGGGAAAAATACAGGAATGGATTGATGAAAATGAGATACTGTACAGAGGACAGCATGGCTTTGTGAAGGGTAGATCATGCCTCAGTAACTTGCTCAAGTTTTATAACAGGGTGACGGCTGAACTGGATAAGGGAAATGGGTTTACAGTGATACTGCTGGACCTGGCAAAGGCGTTTGACAGGATACCACATGGAATTCTAATCCGTAAACTACAACATATGGGAATGGATATAGGGTTGGTGAGATGGATAGCTGGGTGGTTGATGGAGAGATATCAAAGAGTAGTTTATTCAGGAGTAGAGTCCAAAAAACGGCCTGTGACTAGTGGTGTGCCACAGGGTTCTGTTCTTGGACCACTGCTGTTTAATCTGTTCATTAACGATATAGGGAATGGTCTAAGTGGGACAGTTCATTTGTTCGCTGATGATGCAAAGTTGGGTAGGGCGATAGTGAATGCAGAAGATGTCAAAGTCTTGCAAGATGACTTAGATAGATTGGAGTTCTGGACTAAGGAGAATGGATGTCAATTTAATGTGACAAAATGTAAGGTTATGCATTTCGGAGTGAAAAGATTAGCAGCAGTATACCACATTGGTGGAACTGTACTCCAAGAGATTGATGAGGCCAGGGACTTGGGAGTGTTGGTGGATAGGGAGATGAAGTTTAGGGGGCACATTGCGAAAGTAGCTAAATCAGCTCATCAACTCACTTGGTTGTTGAAAAATACCTTGACGAGCAGAGAAAAACAAGTTATTGTACCTCTGTACCGAGCCCTGATAAGACCTCATCTCGACTACTGTGCCCAGATTTGGTCACCTCGGTTCCTTCTTGATGGGGAGGAGGTTGAGAGGATCCAGAGGCGAGTGACTAAGATGATAGCAGGTCTATGGAATGCACCATATGAGAACAGGTTGAAGATTTGTGGGTTGCAGAAACTAGTTGATAGGCGAAAAAGGGGAGATATGATTGAGACATTCAAATTGCTAAAAGGATTCTATAGGATTAATTCAGATGATATTTTTGAGATCAGGACTGGTGGTGGGAGAACTAGGGGACACCCATGGAAGCTGGGCAAGAGCGTGGTTAGCAGGGGTGTTAGAGCTGAGTTCTTTACTTTTAGAGTGGTAAATGAGTGGAATAAGCTGCCAGAGTCTGTTGTGGGTGCTATGACAGTGAGCGAGTTCAAGGCAAGGTATGATAGATACTGTGAGAATGTTGAACAGCTGTGTGAACATGATGTTTAGGGCCTCCCTCGATGAGTCTAAGGACTCCTGGAGTAGCCCGTGGTAATAATAATAATAATATAAACATAAGTTCAGAAAACTCGATCAATAATAGCATCAATATCTTAGAAAAAAATTAAGTAATCCTTAATTTGCTAGTGATATTGAGATATCTTCTTAGAAGACCCTAATGAAATGATGGTAATTATAAATGGAAATCAAGAAGCAAATTGGTAGGAGATGAAATTCATTTTGCAAAAACAAAAATCATGATAAACAGCTCAAAAATTCCTATCTTGTTGAATAGTATGATTAATGAATATGTGCTAGACAGCATCTTTTTTGTGATAAATAATACCTTCAATCAGCAGACAATTCCCAGAAATACAGACTAGAATAACCAAAGAAAAGAATAATTACTGGACTCTGGTAAAATGGATGAAACATTTAATGGAATGAATATAGCACAAAGAAGTAATTAATTCCAAGCTTAATAGTTCTGTCCCTGTCACAGAGAAATTATGGGATACAAGATAAAAAAAATTTAATAACACACACAAAACAATACACAGAAGATGTTAGACTAGAAACCTAAAGTTATATTACGGTTGATGGGTTGCTAGCCTTGGCTGCGAGGTCAAAGAATTGATGTTTCCAAATTTTGGAAACATCATGCTCATTTATTAAAAATTCTTCCAAGTTTCTCAATAAAGTAAAATATATTGGGGTGTTTAAGGGTCAAAACTTTTTAACTGAGAGGAGATCTCCATCTCCTTTAAAGGAATGCGGAGCCCAGAGCTTCCGACGTAATATTCAATTCTCACCTTCTCATGGTGCACCCTGTTAGATATCTACCTGGATACTGAACGGACAAGGATGAGCTGGCAATTTGGGAATTAGCCGACCAAATGTATTCTTATTGGCATAAACCAAAATATCAAATGATGGTACAATATGACAGAATTGCATGCCGGGTGGGACATCGCCGGATAAACGGCCCCCATTGTTTTTGCAAGGGAACCAAGGCAAACAGCAAAAAGTCAGCTACTGGAACAAATCATAAAACCCACCACAACTCAACATCACTTGAGTTCAAGATCAGTACTATCAACATAAGAAGCCTGAATGGCAAAGAAATGGAGCTAGCTGAGGAAATGAATAAGTACAAGATTGGCATAATAGGGCTGACTGAAACAAAAAAGGCAAAAACTGGTGAGATCTTTCTGAGCAATAAATACAAAATGTTATATTCAGGTATGACAATCAAGGAAAAAGAAGGGGAAGCCATAGTATTCAACACTAAATATGAGGCTAATCTTCTTGAATGGCAGGCAGTCTCAAGTAGAGTGATGTGGGCAAATATGAGAATAGGGAACTAGACAATGAGATTTATTTGTGCCAATGGTCCCAAAGAAGGTTCTACTAAAGTAGGGGTGGAATTTTTTGATTTTGGAAAAGAAACTGACACAAAATTGGTCCTTGTTTCTAAATAGCAGAGTAGGAAATGATTGTCAGACATACAAAAACTTTTTAACTGAGAGGAGATCTCCATCTCCTTTAAAGGAATGCGGAGCCCAGAGCTTCCGACGTAATATTCAATTCTCACCTTCTCATGGTGCACCCTGTTAGATATCTACCTGGATACTGAACGGACAAGGATGAGCTGGCAATTTGGGAATTAGCCGACCAAATGTATTCTTATTGGCATAAACCAAAATATCAAATGATGGTACAATATGACAGAATTGCATGCCGGGTGGGACATCGCCGGATAAACGGCCCCCATTGTTTTTGCAAGGGAACCAAGGCAAACAGCAAAAAGTCAGCTACTGGAACAAATCATAAAACCCACCACAACTCAACATCACTTGAGTTCAAGATCAGTACTATCAACATAAGAAGCCTGAATGGCAAAGAAATGGAGCTAGCTGAGGAAATGAATAAGTACAAGATTGGCATAATAGGGCTGACTGAAACAAAAAAGGCAAAAACTGGTGAGATCTTTCTGAGCAATAAATACAAAATGTTATATTCAGGTATGACAATCAAGGAAAAAGAAGGGGAAGCCATAGTATTCAACACTAAATATGAGGCTAATCTTCTTGAATGGCAGGCAGTCTCAAGTAGAGTGATGTGGGCAAATATGAGAATAGGGAACTAGACAATGAGATTTATTTGTGCCAATGGTCCCAAAGAAGGTTCTACTAAAGTAGAAGTGGTGGAATTTTTTGAGGCTTTAGAGAAAGAAACTGACACAATGAAAAAGGAAAAGTTGGTCCTTGGGAGATTCTAAATAGCAGAGTAGGAAATGATTGTCAGACATACAAAAATATTTTGGGAAAATCTGGAGAAAAGAGCAAAGCTAATAATAATGCCAAATACCTATTTGATTTTTGCTCAGGACATAGACTCGTTATTACTAACACAATGTTCCAAGAAAAGTCTCATTGACCATGTTATTGTTGATAGTGATGATTTCTCCATGGTGCAGGACACCAGAGTGTAAGGAGGATTTGAGATTGGAAGTGATCACCATTTAGTCTTGAGCACGACAAAATTGAATTTCATAGTGAAAAGAAGAACATGAAAGAAAGTTTTAAAGCGAATAAAAGTTGAGCAGCTATCAGATGTGAACTGTAGACTAAAATACACAAAGATTATTGAAGAAAAAATGAAAGAGTTTGAGAACAGGAACCAAACTTTGAGCATTCAGTGACAAGCCATGAAGAAAACGCTGATTGATTCAGCCAGAGAGGCATGTGGTGAGGTTGTCTGCAAGGATAGAAAAATCAGAACTCCATGGTGGACAGAGGAAGTTAAAGAGGCAGTGAAGGAAAATAAAAAAGCATAACAAAGGTTCCAGGTAAAAAAGTCAGCTAGTGCACTCAGAGAATACAGAGACAAATGTAAGAAAGCTAAACAAACTAGCTAAATAAAAGTCATAAGAAGACTTTGGTAAGAACATAGAAAATAAATATGAAGAAGGTGGCAAGATATTCTAGAGGTTGTTGAAGAAGCTTAGAAATGGAGAAAAGACTGCTGTAAAAGGAATTAGAGATGATAAAGGCGACATGAAAACATTAGAAAAAGATGCCTTAAAATATGGAGTAATAACTTCGAAAAATTGCTAAACAGAACAATCAATGATAGCACAGTGGTAAAAACACTCAACAGGCACACAGTCAGGAATACATATCGAATACATACTTGAAGTAGAAAAAGCCATCAAAGGCCTGAAATGTGGAAAGACAGCAGGATGACGATTATGATATCATCTACATCAAATTGAACAGAGCTTGTTTTACTAATCTTTCCTCTCCCTTTCTGTTTAAGTGACCATACCACCTGAGATCAGCCCAGCTAACGCATTCCTGGATGCTGACGATGTCAAGTTCTTTCCTAATATCCTAAATATTAGGACATATTAGTTTTTAATATCATGTTGCCATTGATGCCATCTGTCCACGCCTCTAATCTTTCTCAGAACTCTCATATCTGCGGTCTCTAGTCTTTGGTCAAGTGTTTTACTTCTGACCCAGTTCTCAGATCCATAAGTTAAAACTGGTTTGAAACACTGTCTTGTATACAGCTAATTTCATGTTCCAATTAATTTCTCTCTTATTCCATATCAATTTATTCAATTGACTTCCTACCATACCAGCTTTGTTGATTTTGTTGTCTATTTACATATTTAATTTACCATCTTCACTAAAAATTGTGCCTAAGTAGCTGAAATGTTTTACTTGTTCCACAGGTTCCCGTTTCACAACACAGTTGACATTTTCAACAATTATACCTATTTTCATCATTTTTGTTTTTGTAATGCTGACCTTCATACCACATCTATTACAACAGTTATTCAATTTAGTCAGGGAATCTTGCAAACTTGTAGCAGATTTATTTAGAAGTATAACATTATCCACATACAACAAAGAGCTGAGATTAACATCTCCAATTTTGATATCAGGTTTAATACCACTTTCCTTCATAATGTGATCCATATAGATAATGAATAACAGAGGGGATAATGTACATCCTTGTCTCACACCAGATTTAACATTAAACCATCTTCCTGTACTTCCTTCAATTCTAACTGCTGACTTACAACTCAAATACAGACTAAGTATTGCATAAATGTAGAGTATTGAATAGCTTCTCTCTTGGCACCTTGTCATATGCCTTTTCCAGATTGACAAAATTTAAATACAGATTTTTGTTATATTCCCATTCTTTCTCAACTATTTGTCGTAAAGTGAAGATCTCATCCTGACAGCCTCTATTTGGCCTGAATCCAGCTTATTCTTCACCGAGCATTTCTTCCACAATTCTTCTCAACCGTTTCTCAAGTATACTTGCATTGATCTTGCCAGGAACACTCAGTAGGGAAATACCTCTGTAATTCTCACATTAGTTTTATTTCCCTTTTTATATATGTATACATAAAAATATAACGGAAAAAATGTATAGTTATGTCTACTCACGGTTTACCTCTTTTAAAACTTTTTATATATGGTACTATTAGAGCTCTACTCCAATCATTGGGAATTCATCCCTCTGTCCAGGCTTTCTGAACTATGCAGTGCAGCCCATACTTCAGCATTTCTGGTCGAATATCATCTACTCCTGCTGCATTTCCACATTTCAAGCCTTTGATGATTTTTTCTACTTCAAGCATGGATATGTATTCTGATTGTATGCCTGTTGAGTGTTTTTTACCACTGTGCTATCACGGCTTGTTTCATTTAGCAATTTATCGAAGTAATTACTCCATACTTCAAGGATATCTTTTTCTCCCATTTTCATGTCACCTTTATCATCTCCTTTTAAACTCTTTCCTCCATTTCTAAGCTTATTCAACAACCTCCAGAATATCTTACCACCTTCTAGATATTTATTTTCTATGTTCTTGCCAAAGTCCTCCATTGACTTTTGTTTAGCTAGTTTTACACAGTGTTTCGCTTTCTTACATTTGTCGCTGTATTCTCTAAGAGTAAAAGCTGACTTATTGGACAGAAACTTTTGATATGCTTTCTTCTTTTCCTTCACTGCCTCTTTAACTTCCTGTGTCCACCATGGAGTTCTGATTTTTTCTATCTTTGCAGACTACCTCACCACACGCAACTCTGCCTGAATAAATCAGGGTTTTCTTCAAGGCTTGCCACTGAATCTCCAAGGTTTGGTTCCTGTTCTCAAACTCTTTCATTTTTATTTCAATAATCTTTGTGTATTTTAGTCTACAGTTCACATCTGGGAGCTGCTCAACTTTTATTTGCTTTAAAACTTTCTTACATGTTCTTCTTTTCAATATGAAATTCAATTTTATCCTGCTCAAGACTAAATAGTGATCACTTCCAACTTCAAATCCTCTGTACACTCTGGTGTCCTGCACCAGAGAGAAAACATCACTATCAACAATAACATAGTCAATGAGACTTTTCTTATTCCTTGCTTCTTCTCTACATGTGAATTTGTGCACATTTTTATGTTGGAACATGGTGTTAGTATTAATCACTCCATGTCCTGAGCAGAAATCCAACAGGTATTTGCCATTATTATTAGCTTTGCTATTTTCTCCAAATTTTCCCAAAATATTTTTGTATGTCTAACAATCATTTCCTAGTCTGCTAATTAGTTCCCCAACAAGGACCAACTTTTCGATTTTCATTGTGTCAGTGGCTTTTTCTAATGCATCAAAAAATTCCTCCACTTCTACCTTAGTAGAACCTTCTGTGGGACCATAGCCACAAATAAGTCTCATTGTTCAATTCCCCATTCTGATATTAGCCCACATCACTCTACTTGAGACTGCCCACCATTCAAGAAGATTACCCTCATATTTTGTGTTGAATACTATGGCTACTCCTTCTTTTTCTTGATTGTCATTTCCTGAATATAACATTTTGTATTTATTGCTCAGAAAGATCTCACCAGTTTTTGTCTTTTTTGTTTCAGTCACCCCTATTATGTCGATCTAGTACTTATCTAATTCCTCAGCTAGTTCCATTTCTTTTCCATTCAGGCTTCTTATGTACATAGTATCGATCTTTAACTCTGGTGATGTTGAGTTTTCAGATGTTCCAGTAGCTGACTTTTCGCTGTTCGCCCTGGTTCCCTGGCGAAAACAATGGGGCCTTGTTTAACTGGGCAACGCCCCAGCGTCCATGAAATTTTGTCATGTTGTACCATCATTTTCTATATTGGTTTTAGCCAATAAGAATACAATTTGGTCGGCTAAATTCTAAATTGCCAGCCCATCCTCGTTCATTCAGTATCCAGGTAGATACCCAACAGGGTGCACCACGAGAAGGTGAGGATTGGAAATTAGGTCAGAAGCCCTGGTCGGTTCTCTGCATTCCTTTAAAGGCTATGTGGAGGTCTCCTCTCAGTTATACAGCTTTGACCCTTAAGCACCCTGGAGTAGATGATAATCGACCAGAAATGGTTATATATGGTGTTATAAAAGTCTTACAGTGGCTGCACTGCATAGTTCAGAAAGCCTGGACAGAGGGACGAATTCCCGATGATTGGAGTAGAGCTCTCATAGTACCCATATATAAAAAGGGAAATAAAACTGCATGTGAGAATTACAGAGGTATTTCCCTACTGAGTGTTCCTGGCAAGATCTATGCAAGTATACTTGAGAAACGGTTGAGAAGAATTGTGGAAGAAAAGCATGGTGAAGAACAAGCTGGATTCGGGTCAAATAGAGGCTATCAGGATCAGATCTTTACTTTACGACAAATAGTGGAGAAATCATGGGAATATAAGAAAGATCTGTATTTAAGTTTTGTAGATCTGGAAAAGGCATATGACAAGGTGCCAAGAGAGAAGCTATACAAAACACTACAGTTAGATGGTGTCAATGGGGCATTATATCAAGCAATACTCAGTCTTTATTTGAGTTGTAAGTCAGTAGTTAGAATTGAAGGAAGTAAAATAAGGTGGTTTAATGTTAAATCTGGTGTCAGACAAGGATGTACATTATCCCCTCTCTGATTCATTATCTATATGGATCACATTATGAAGGAAATTGGTATTAAACCTGATATCAAAATTGGAGATGTTAATCTCCGCTCTTTGCTTTATGCAGATGATGTTATACTTCTAAATAAATCCACTACAAGCTTGCAAGATTCCCTGCCTAAAGTGAATAACTGTTGTAATAGATATGGTATGAAGGTCAGCATTAAAAAGACAAAGACAATGAAAATAGGCAAAAACATTGAAAATATTAACTGCAATGTGAATGGAGAACCTATAGAATAAGTAAAACATTTCAACTACTTAGGCACGATTTTTAGTGAAGATGGTAAATTAAATATGGAAATTGACAACAGAATCAGCAAAGCTGGTATGGTAGGAAGTCAACTGAATAAATTTATATGGAATAAGAGAGAAATTATCAAAAACACTAAATTATCTGTATACAAGACAGTTTCAAACCAATTTTAACTGGATCAGAAGTAAAACACTTGACCAAAGACTAAAGACAACAGATATGAGAGTCCTGAGAAAGATTAGGGGCATGAACAGATCGCATCAATGGCAATATCATATTAAAAACTAGGATATTAGTAAAGAACTTGATGCTGTTAGTATCGAGGAATGTCTTAGCAGATGTAATCTCAAGTGGTATGGTTACTTAAACAGAATGGGAGAGCAAAGATTAGCAAAACTTTGCCGGCCTGGTTGGCCAAATGGTTAGCGTATCCGCTCACCACCGAAAAGGCTGTGGGTTCGAATCCAATCATGGGCACGGATGTTTGTGATTGTCTGTGATACTAGTGGTGGTCGGTGGTAGATGAAGGTAGTTGAGGTTGGTGAAGACGAAGAGTTGTAGAGTAGATGCCCTCCCTTGATGAGTCTTTTGACTCCCTGGATGTGTTATGTAATAATAATAATAAAAAACAAGTGTTCCCTGCAAGGTTGGCAGGAAAAAGACCCAGAGGAATGACAAGATATAGGTGGATTGATACAGTAAAAGGTGCCTTAGCAGGCAGAAATATAACATCTGATAATATTGGAGTCTTGACAGGCAGCATACTGATTTGGAGGAAAATTGTATATAGGAAGTTAGTGATGATGTAAAAAATGTTTCCTTACAACACATTGATATAATGTTAGCTTTGATATAGAATCTTTCTTCACAGATATTCCTCTTGAGGATACACTACAACTTTCAGAAGTATTTCTGCAGGGTATAATGAAATTATTTGACTTTGTAATGCATGCTGGATATTTTATTTGTCAGAACAAAGTTTACAGTCTTAAGAACAATAGGAAGTCCACTCTCCTCCTCACTTCCTTTTATTTAGAACATTTAGAAGACATCCTTTTCTAGGCCATACATCCTCAGCCTTCATTTTGGGTTCGATATATAGATGATGTTTTTGCTATTTGGTCCCATAATGAAGACACATTACTTACTATTTTATTGAATATAAACAACCTACATCCACGACTTAAATTCAGTATGGAAATGGAAACCCCTCCCCCAACAAATTGTTCGTTTTAGATATTCTACTCCTTCATTTGCCATCAGGTGAATTAATTACTTCCATTTATCGAAAGCCTACTTTCACTGGACAGTACATTTAACAGCAATCAGCTCACTATCCATCACCGAAGACTGAAATTATAAAAACTTTATTGTGATGTGCCATATTATTTGTTCTAGACCTCAACTATTACAGCAGGAACATCAATAGCTTCTCAGCAACAGACCATGCAACAGCTTTTTAATTTCTATAATCTTAGCTCAAATCAAGAAACAATATGTTGAGTTCCAAATCCAGAATTCTTTAGAAATATAATTTAGTGGCTACTTTTCTTCCTATCAACAAATTATCAGCATGATTTTTCCCATCTTCAAAAGATAAATGATTTCCTCTAGCTCTTTCTGGTGTCTACCAAGTTCTTTGTGACTGTTCTTACTTTGGACAAACTGGATGCTCTGTGGAAAAAATAATACAAGAACACTAGTCTTACATTAACAACAGTAAATGTGAAAAATTTATCATGGCACAGCAAAAAACAGATATAGACCACAACATCCTATGGTCCGAAACATGTTTACTTCATCAATGTCAGTATAAATTTGAATGTTTGTTTAAAGAAAGCAGTGAGGCTTTACTTCACCATCCAAACTTAAATCAGAATGACTTCCTCTCTCTCTGTCTAAGATATGGGAATATCTTATATCACACATCAATATTTTTTTTTTAAAGAGCTCATCAATTATCACTATTATAATATTTCATCAGTTATACCATTGCATTGTTTTATGTATAATATCAAATAGCTCTCACTTTTTTAAATCATCCACTGTTCACTTTCTATTTTGTAATTAACTGTTGTCACCACTGGTGGTGGTGGTGGCCGCTGTAATATTCATGCTGAAATATATGGCCTTAAATGAATAGTATTACTTATCCCATGTGTTTTTTCCTGTTAATTGAAAAAAGCGATAAATGGTACCATAATCTTCAGTTATGTTGCTTTTATCATCTTTGATTCAATTTAGAGTATTCTTTCTTCCATTTCTAAGCTTTTTTTGATATCTTCTAAAACATACTGCCACATATTTGTGATATTTATCTTCAATATTCTATCCACAGCCCTCTCCCCTCTCCACATGCATACACAATTCAGCTTTTATATATATATATATATACATATATATACATACATACAGGAATACCTTGTGTAGCGCAGTTAATTGGTTCTAATAAGCATCTGCGCTATGCAAAACCGCATTGTTCGAGGTCTATTTATAAAGGTTTTCAATTTAGTTTGTTTATTACAAAAATTGTTATTTTAATTAACTAAATAACAAATAAAATCCTTTTGTTTTCTACAAAAAGTTGTAGAAAACAAAACACATATTGCTTCAATTTTAGCATACAGTAATTTACTTTTTACTAAAGTAGTCTTTTAATGTTTGTTGAGCCATCCTTGTCTTCTTTGTCTCTTCGAGTACTAGATCTCTGTAGCATTTGATGGCATTATTGAGACTTTGTCTCACTTTGATGCTTCTTTCCAAATTTGGGTCGGCATTTATGAGAAAGTCGGAAGCTTCGTCGATTTTTCTCACAAAAGTTGAAAGGTCAGCAAAGGAAAATTCTTCAACCATGACATCAGTGGGGTCATCTTCGTCTTCTTCTGCTTCATAGGCTCATTGTTGTTCCAACTCCAAAAGGGTTTCATCATCCAGATCATTTGAATGAGAATCAATACACATTGTTACAATCTAAACTTGTAAAACCAAGATCTTTGCCCATCTGTAACAATTTCTGTTGAGATTTCCTCTTTCTGTGTTGTAAAGGCAACAAAGTCCTTTGAACAATGCAGGAAGATATTATGCCATATGGCTCTCATGTTGCTTTGAGTCACCGCTTGCCAAGATTCATAAATATTTTGAATGGCATCTTTTATGTTAAATTTGTTCCAAAATTCACTCCAAGTCCAAGAATCTTCTTCTGCTGCTGCAGCTTTAATAGCTTGAGCAAACATTCGTCTTAAATAGTAAGCCTTGAAAGTGGAGATAACGCCTTGATCCATCGGCTGCAGAATTGATGTTGTGTTTGGAGGGAAAAAATGAATCTTGACATTTTCATCTAAGTCAGTCAATAGAGTTGGATGGCCTGGTGCATTATCTAATAAAAGCAAAATTTTGAAAGGAATATCATTCTTTTTACAATAGCTTTTAACTTCAGGGCAAAAACAAGTTTTAAACCAGTCTCCGAAAATTGAACAAGTCACTCGTGCTTTTTTTATTGGAACACCAATGAACAGGTAAATTGTTCTTGGGTTTTTCGCTCTGCACACTAACAGTGGCTTCAAGTTAAATCAAGTAAAAGTGTCAATCGGTCTTTTGACACTTTATACCCAGCTTGTGTTTTTTCCTTCTCTGCTAGAAATGTGCGCGATGGCATTCTTTTCCAGAACAAGCCAGTCTCGTCAGCATTAAAAATTTGATCATCTGTGTAGCCTTCCTTCTCAATAAGCTCCTTCAATTCATTGGGAAATAATTCTGCAGTTTTAGTGTCAGCACTTGCGCTTTCGCCTTGGATTCTTACGTTATGGAGTTCCATATGCTTTTTGAAATTGTAGAACCACCCGCGACTTGCTATAAAAGTTTCACTGGTTGTACCTCCTTCATTTTCGCTTTCATTTTCTTTTATTTTGTCATATCGACTTGTTGCTTTTGCCTGGATTATCATTTGACTCAAAGGAATCTTTTTCTGATTATAATCATCAATCCAGATCATTGCATTCCATATTTTCCATTGTAGAAGATAGAGTTCTCGTGATCACTTATGAAATATAAGAAGCGGTGCTCATTCCATGTTGTTTAATCTTTTCTTTGCTCTGAATAATTGTTCATGCAGATGACTCATTCATTGAATTCTCACAAGCTATTTTAGCAAACGAAGCACCATTCTTGTGACATTTTATAATTTCAAGTTTCTTCTCTAATGCCAACCACTTGCGTTTTTTTTGTTACACCAACAGTGTCTTCTTTGTTTTGTCTCTTTTCACTCATACTTAAATAATAAAAAAATTTTAAATACTAACATTAACGTAAATAATAAAATGCCGCAGGGAAAGAACGTGTCTATGTGAGAGCCAAATGAATAATTACTGGCTCTCGACTTTCACTTGTGGTGCCCAGGAGTCGCCGGTCAGTGTTGACAATGTCAGTGTAATAATGATAAGTGTAATAATAAAAACCGCATTAGACCAAAACCTGGGTTGTTCAAAACCGCGCTATACAAGGTATTCCTGTATATATATATATAATCTTCAAAGGCTTAAACTGTCATGACTAAGTAACTTGGCTTTATACAAACCAATTAATTTCTGATAGGGCAGCTTCTTCTATCAGCACAGTCTGCTTTGTCTGTCAATTGAGCATATTCTCTAACTAGTTTTATCTATCTTGCAAGATGAAAAACAAACCCAAGTTTCTGGGAAATAGGGGTGAATGTGGTTAATTCACCTTCATTTCAAAAGCCCTTATAAAAGTTCTTCATGTTGCGGATAAGATTTGAACCTAAGCATTTCCAACCAAAAGACAGCTGTTGTGAATAAGATATGGAAGCTACCCATGCATAACATACACATACCTACAATTTAAATTAAAAACTATAGTATTTTGTTATAATTAATAGATTTCTTACCTTGCAAATTTCATTTTAACAACACCTCTAGTTTTCCTCAGAAGATCAATTACTTCAGTAGCTGGCTTTCCGATGACAGACTGATTATTTACCTATATATACATTGCAGACATGATTATATTGATATTATTAATTCAGCAATTAACTAAATATTGAATCATTTGAAACTAGCAGAATTACTATTAAAAGTAGATGCATAAGAACACGTATCAAACTATAAAAGACATTATGTGACTACCTACCTCAGTCAGTCTATCCTCTGTCTTGATTCTTCCATCTTTGTCAGCTAAACTCCCCCCATACACAGCTTTGACAACAGGTGCACAAGGCAGGAGAGAATTTTCTATTCTTCCATCATCACAAAGACTGAAGCCCAGTCTGCCATGCCATCCTCTATCAAGTTCTACAGACAATGTTATAACCTGAAAGTGAAAGGAATACCAAGGTAAAACAGAACTAAAATGATATTATTATATTCAACTCAGTTCTTTCATTTCTGTGTGTTTTCATACTCTTTAACTGAATAACCATTGCAATAAATCTAATAAGAAAATCAGCAATAAAAAAGAAACTATGAAAATAAGCAAGTGGAAAACATCAAACATTTTCGATAGAGAACTTACAAAACCAAATAAAACGCTTTAACTATTTAGGTACATACTAAATCAGTTCTTAGTTATTAGTTTATACTGAAGGAGACAAACTAAATATGGAAATAGATAATAGAGTAACAAAAAAGATATGTGGAGGTGAAGTTGATAAACATTGTGGACTAAAAGAGAAAATAAGCCAAAACACAAAGATAGCATTACATAAGACATGTTTCAACAAATTTTAACTTATGAATGAGAGTGCTGTGAAAACAATCAAGAGAGTGATGGCATCGATATTAGAACCGTAATAAAAATGAAGATAATAGAAAGGAACCAGACACTGTTAGCATTCAAGAATGTTAAGCAGAGCTAATCTATGAAAGGTATAGGCACGTAACTGAATAGAACAGAACAATTTAGAAAAAACAGGTGCTTTAAGCCAAAGTAGGAAGAAAGGACCCAAAGGAAGGCAGAGATTAGATGGATAATTGCTGTTAATAGTACTGCAGAAGACTGAAATGTAAGATCCAACAAAAACAGATTAATACAGGAGAAAACCATGGATAACAAGCTAATAATAATGTAACCTAACCATGTTTGTACTATGATAGCATCCTCGGGGTATATATCAGGTACTGATGGTGATGCTATTCTTGGTTAAGCAACTTAAAATGAAGTGCTACTTATTTTAGCACTCCTGCTACTCCAACCATGTTGTTTCTGCCATTTGTTTCTTTTTTCAAGAGTTAGAAAAATGGTTGATGAGTACTCCCTGCAAAAATATCTGTTGCAGAATTACATATTCATCATATGTTTCATTAACAAAACGTGTCCTTAACGACAGCTGTAGAAAGTTATACCACTGGGTTACGGAGTATATTATACTTTTAAAAAAAATTATATTCTTGTTTTAATTCTTGATTCAAGCATAAGCAAACAGAAATAGCACATAGGGTATCTTCACAACTAGTCTATATGTATATAGAGGCTACTGATTTTATATTAAACTGCTTTAATATCCAATAACAAAAAAAGCAGATTTTGGGAAAGATAGTTACCTAGACTAGTTAAGATCTGAGATCTCATTAGTGGAAGCTAGACCCAGGAAGAGGATTATCCTCATCATGATTCTCCATTTCATAATTAGCAAAAACAGGTATCCATTTTACCAACTAAAATAATCTCATATTATTCTCTCCATACCATATATTTATGCATCATCATCATGTTGAAATGTGAGAGGGATAGCACCATAAAGTTCCAATGATTCAGGACACACAAAATTGATCAATGAACCTAATCTATTTTATGAGAGGTATCTACCCTCTGACCTCCATCTAAATGCTACTTCCAAACTTTATCAATGGAATAAGACAACACATAGATATATATTTTTTGGCATTCTTTATATATACTCAAAATCAGACTGCAAGATCATAATGCAGCATGACTTGTTCCTCCACAATCCATGTTCTGTGTACATTACTTCATTCCAAATGATGTGCATTTATTATCAAAGGTTTGTGATTCAAATTTTTCATGAACTTCATGGCATATGGTTATGTTATGGAAATCCTTACAAGATTGCTTACGGATGTTCAAAATACCCAAAACAGAGTTTCTGTTTTGTGGTTTGAAGGCAATGAAGTAACCAGCCCTTTCAAGGAGTAATGACTCCTGTCAATCAGTATTTTAGTTCTACCTGGGCACAATATACTGTGCACAAGTATCTTGGGCACAATATGTTACCTGTGGATGTGGGAATGCTTAATTATTGAGCAACAGCACTACAGACATTTTCTATCATCTGAAATGCTGCTAACTCTTTCTATGTACTGGTTATTAGGTATACAAGGGCTAAATGACTTTCAAGCAAACTGCTAATCTCTTTTACATGCCACAAAATTTGCATATTGTGTACTCAAATCCATTTTCCTGCAGGTAGAGAGGTGCCACTTGACTTTTGATTAGAGAGAGAGAGAGAAGAGATATTTCAGTTTTTTTTTATTTTATTTCATGAAAGTACTATTCATTCAGAACATAAAAAAGAAGAGCAACTTAT
Source organism: Typopeltis vanoorti (assembly GCF_054136105.1). NCBI lineage: Eukaryota > Metazoa > Arthropoda > Arachnida > Uropygi > Thelyphonidae > Typopeltis > Typopeltis vanoorti. Next base: position 5,288,652 of record NC_143562.1, read on the forward strand.
CATCTGACAGGAAAAGCACCCTGCCAGTAACAACAATTATACTTTATAGTCCAAGATCACTGGAGAGTGCAAGTAAGAATGTATTCTTTTAATCCCTGATGCCCAGTTATCTATAACATAGCAAATGCACATATGTTGAAGGAAACCAAATAAACACATCTAAGTCTGAAAAATTTTCTGTGTCTTGTAAAACTAGTTAACATTCTAATAAAACATATTTTATTTAACAGCCAAAATAAAACTGAAGCAAATTTGTGATAAATCCTCAAATGCAAAATAAAATCACAGTTTTTATACTTACATGTGACTGAATTGGACTGACCAAAGCCTCCTCCGGTGTTTCAGTGTTACTGGAACATGATGAATCTTTATCACCTACTTTTAAAATAGCACTGCTGTCTGATGAGTTACTGGAATTTTGTGTCATTGCATTATCACATGTATCTGAATTATGGCAAAGAAGAGTCGTTCCCCTCCATTTCAATAATACTTGACTATCTTTTTCAGAGTTCTGGTGTTCTAAATTTCCAGTTTTTGATGATTTATTACTTAAATTATTTGTAGGAACAATAACACTTGACTGCCTATGCAAGGCATCCTCATCCGTTCCCAGACTAGCTAACCTTTGTTTTCTATCTGATGTATTTAACATGTCTAGTGACTTTGGTCGCTGGCTTCTCTGAAGGCCAGGGCCACTATTAGAGAGGTCTTCTTCAGAAGTAGGATTTTCTATACTGCTGTTATTTAATACAGCTTCTTGCCCACTGCTGGATGATGTAGTACTACTATTTTCGCTTCCAGCAGAACTGCTGGAAACATCTGTTTTGTCTTTCTTTATCTTTCTGTAATCTCTTTTTTTTTCAGATGAGCTACTACTGTTCTTATTCTTTACTCGATCACTTAGTAACTGAATGGCCTCTCTCCTCAGAGGTTTTGTTAAAGGTGGTTCATCTTCTATTGAAGCTGGAGAAAGAGGAGGGTTGCATCGAAACAGCTTCAGCAGTACAGTTTCTGGAGCATTTCTTAAGAAATGTATGGCTTCACTGTGGCTCATGGTTGACATATCGGTTCCATTAACCTAATTAAGATTTTATATATAAAAAAAAAATCAGCCAAATTATCAATAAGCTAAATTTATATACTATGAATTCAAAACTTTAAGCTGCAAACAAATCATGCATATTCATGTACCAGTTAAGATGTTTTGTAATGAAATACAGGTAACCCTCGCACAATGCAGTCTACAAATTGTAGTAACCCTTGTTCAATGCGGTATTTATACAACTCAGTTTCGATAAAAAACACAGTCTACAAATTGTAGTAACCCTTTATCTTTTCGTGTTTTTCACCCTGCAAATTAAAAATCAAATTTTATCTTCGTTAAATTTGTGTCTGCCTGTATTGCGCATGTAGTTATAAGTAGTGAATTTATATTAGGGAAAATATCCTTTAGTAGCACACATGTATGTCAATTGTTTAACGTATAAAGTGTTTATTGGTGAAAATTGTCCTCGTTTGCTGCCAGGAAAGTGCATTAAAAATCACAAGTGTGTTAATCTCAAGCTGAGCACTTCATTTTCTGGTGAGTTACATACAATATGTAATGCCTTCTTATGTAAAAATTTTATTTTTATAGTAATGACCACTTAGAGGGCTTTTGAAATATTGTTGAAAACGAAATTAGTGAATTAATTGATGGGGAAATAGATTTAAATGAGGAGAAACTGGTACAATTAATGATGTCGAACCAAAAGGCTAGGAAAGTTCTACTGAAGATACTGATTGTGATGAATCCATTAAAGAATTCAGTTTAAAGAAATTAGCAGAAGTTTGGACTTGGCAAGAAAGGAAGTTATTTTACGGATAATGATCCCTCAATGGAGCGCTCTGGAAAATTTACAAGACAATTGGATTTTGTTTAGCTCCATATTATGAAATTGCAGCCTAGTGGTATGCAAGATCTTATTACTGACTTCTTGATAACTAAACCAGCTGATGTATGCAATGAGAATTATATAAATGATATCCAAGAGATTTCAAGTGATGGCGACGTCCACCACTCATAAATAAAGAACATCCAAGTAATGTTCGTTTTGAAGACAGTGCTGATGATTAAAATATGCACTTTCTATTTTAATTTAATTTAATTTTACCTAAACCATTTATGCATTATGTGCAATGAAGATTATGTACAATTTGTATTTTTATAAGTTTATACAATGCATTTTGTTTCATAGTTTATGTTTTCTTAACTTATATGAATTACCTGAATTAAATAAAAATATTTTTTGTTGGATATGCCATTGCTGTTTATAAAATTTAAAAAAAAAAAAAAAGATTTTGGAACATAACCCTACTTTTTCTGTGTGATCTGAGTCTCACATAACACAGTATTTCTGTTGAACCTAACATTCGTGTTATATGAGGGTTACCTGTATATCTATGTGCAATCATATATAAGCTTAGAGAGAGAAAAGCAGAAATGTTAATTAATAATTTAATCATTAGTAACATTTTGCGAACCAACTGTTACTTACCTTAGAATTAATCTAATAAATCATCAAAATTGTCCAAGGAATGAGCAAGAATGTCAGAGAAATTCTTGCCCATTCCTCTGACAGTGTTACATAAGCAAGTGAATATTACTGATTTTTTGATGGAGTAGGCCAGCAAATATCAGATATCACTATGAGTTTCATCATGACTGGATTACAATGATTCCCAAATTTCAATATTGTAAAGGCACCTGTGGTATGTGGTGAACACTTTATCTTAAGTAATTAGGAAAGATAGACAGTAGTCATCATGGGATCTTATTCACATTTCAACTGCACTATCATTACAGAATAGTGAATTGTGATTTGGACAATACAAACTGTTATTGACATAAAACATGTAAACAAAGAAAATTAACCAATATTTGCTATTCATATGAATCAGATAACCATAATAAATGATCATCAGTGATAATAAATTAGATAAATTCAAAACAAGGCCAAACTTACAACTGGTCAAATTATGGAAAGTGGCATATGCCAGAAGGATAACACTTGATTAATTAAACGTAAATAACAATAATAAAACAAGAATTGCACATATTAAATAATATATTTGAAATCACTGAATTCTACAAATTCACAGAATTAAGGAATCCTTCCAAAATACAATCATAGTTTCTTTATAGTATTTTTATCCACTAATGATTCTATACTTTAATGAGAAAGACGAATGTCCATAAGGCCTATAAAGATTGAAACAAATCTGTTTCAATTTTTGTATATGGCCCTTCCCATAATGTTTTGCATTATGGAATACCAAGGCGAATGATATTATACAAGTAGGATTCGTCGTAAAGATACTTCAAGCACAAACTTTGTTCACACTTGGGTAAAGAAGTAAACAAGAATATAATTTATGCCTATGCTCTCTTTTTTGGGTCCACTACGTCAGTGACATTTTTGACATCTGATCACAGTCAGAAAATTAATTGATCACTTTTTTTTTAACATCAGATCAACAACTTTCATTCCACAGAAAGCACTACTACACCATCTCCCCCCCCCCCCTCCCCAATTAGAACCATCTGAAAGACATTCCACTATTCATTCATTCAAATGAACTATCGAATTTTTTTTTATAGCAAATCAACAGCTTGCTAAAAAACAGCTTTCATCACTATCAGATTTAATGGAAAAGGAGAATGTAGATGACTTGCCTAGACATTATGTTTACCCAATTCTTCTGGTGCTTAAGACAACTCTGTCATCTTTCAGACACCTCACATACCTTCGCTTGTAGATACATACAACATGATTTTGCTGATTATCTTTCCCAAAAAATTAATTTAAAGGTCTTGCTGTAAGCATTTAGGCTTACAGCAAGAATTCCCCCACTATTCAACCTGTTTATGTAGCTCCTATCCATGAAAGGTTTATTTGTGAGCCCAGAATACATTCCTACTGTGGGCTAAGAATTTTTTTTTCTATATATATATATATATATATATGAAAAAAAATTGAATGACTAGAACCGAGATTTAATTAAAAAGGTTTTAATATAAACACACTACTAGTTTCGGCCTGTAACAGCCTTCTTCAGATGACATTATAAAAGAAAAAACACTAAACATTGAAACATTGTCTATGTTGTTCATTGACTATGAACAGCATAGACAGTCTTTATACATAATTAGCATGAAAACGTTGTAGTTGTATTTGAAGCTGTTCTTTCATTTGTTGCATTGTTGGGAGAGTGCGTGCTTGCTGCATCACGTGAACGCCAGTACATGATTACAGCTCTCCCAACAATGCAACAAATGAAAGAACAGCTTCAAATACAACTACAACGTTTTCATGCTAATTATGTATAAAGACTGTCTATGTTGTTCATAGTCTTTTCACCCTCAATGTTTAGTGTTTTTTCTTTTATAATGTCACCTGAAGAAGGCTGTTACAGGCCGAAACTAGTAATGTGTTTATATTAAAACCTTTTTAATTAAATCTCGGTTCTAGTCATTCAATTTTTTCCATAAAACTATGTATGCTAACCGAGTCAATGATCATTCTGTCATATATATATATATATAGGGGACTCCCCCCCCCCCCAGTTCCGGACTGGTAGGCCGGTTCTCCTTGAATTCTGATGAATCGAATTTTGACAACTCGAAATGGGGAGTTCCACCCCCTGGCGCCCAATCCCCCTGAGTTCTGGGCTGGTAGGCCGGTTCTCCTTGAATTCTGATGACTCGACATTCAGGGTAGCCGAGTTTCAAAACATTTCAAATAACGTGACACGAAAACGTTACAAAAAAAGACTTATCATTTTATATTATAGAGTAGATATACATATTTGGTATTTTTATTTATTTTTTTACTTGATCCAGAAATCCTGCTCTAGAGACCGAACGTGGAACTTTTTAAAGACATTTCAGGCATCCAATATGTGGGGCAGTAGTCTCACACCAAAAAATGAAATTCATCTTTCATCTAAAGGTATTCACAAACATCCGTGTCCACAGCGGGATTTGAACCCATAACCCACTGGTTGGAGAGCAGACCCGCTAACCACTCAGCCAACCAGGCCAGCATACAATTTAAATGAGTTTAACCAGAGTAAAATCCAATATATACATTCAAACAGTCCTCCTTCTTGCAACAGCCCTGTTGAACATACAGTTCTTATCCCTTGTGTTTCTGGAATATTGTTAGAATCTTGAAGAGATTAGAATTCTTTGATTCTACCCTCTTTAGAAAAACATCAGCTTCAAGGAATCTGATGTTTTTTTATTCAATTTCCTACTAACTAATATCAATGCTAAGTGATCTCCTTTGTCTGAAATGTTAATCTCAGATATTTACTTTTTTGCAGATGATGTTATACTCCTAAATAAATCCAGTACAAGTTCGCAGGATTCCCTGACCAAACTGAATAATTGCTTAATAAATTTATTATGAAAATCAACAATAAAAAGACCAAGATAGGCAGAAACATAAAAAAAATCCACTGCGTCCTGAATTGAGAAGTGAAAATTTCAGCTATTTAGGCATAATCTTTAGTGAAGATGACAAATTAGGGAAATAGACAACATGGGAAATGGGAAATAGACAACAGAATTAACAAAGCTGATATGGTGGGAAGCAAAATGAATAAACTAATATGGAATAAGAGAAAAATTAGTCAAAAAACACTGATCAAGCTGTATATAAGAGACTGTTCAAACCAATTTTAACTTATGATCTCAGAAATGGGTTAGAAATAAGACTGGAGACTACAGATATGAGATTTCTGAGAAAAGATTAAGGGAGTGAACAGATAGCATCAATGGCAGTACCATATTAAAATTTAGAATAATATCCTAATATTAGGAAAGAACTTGACATTGTTTGCATTCAAGAATATATTAGCAGAGCTAATCTTAGGTATAATCTGGTCACTTAAACAGAGTGAGAGAATCACATTAAAAATGAGGATATTAAGAAAGAACTTGCCATTGTTAACATTCAGGAATGCGTTAGTATAGCTAATCTCAGGTGGTATGGTTTTAAATAGACCATACCAACATAGAGTGGTACGGTCTTAAATAGAATGGGAGAAAAAAGATTCAGAGGAAGACCAAAAACCAGATGAACAGATTCATTTGGAAGCACCTTAGAAGACCAAAATGTTGATTATGACAGTATCGGGGGCTGACAAGTAAGAGACTAATTTGGAGGAAAATTGTTAATAGAAGATTAATAATAATGTAATCTTACATATGTGCTGTCATAGTAGCCTATACACCTCTTGAGGATACATATAAGAAAAGTTTGATGATTTTTTGGTATTTTGGATATTCAGTAGATAAGAAGCATAGCAAATACCAATATCTGATCCTAGAAGTCAGGTAAGTAGTAGCACATGGAGTTGACATGCAAACCAGGATACTCTGGAGAAGCACATGCCTAATTCACGGAAACCATTTTAAACATGATCATATGGTTAAAAGACAGTTCTGAGGCCTTACTGCATCCACCTAATCTAAATCAGAATGATGGCCGTCTCCTTAGAATGAAGATTCTGTTTCTTATTATTATAACTAATAAGGATTATTATTACTTTTTTTTTAAATATATCTTTAGTATTGTTATTTAAAGTTTACTTAGATGTTATCCTTTTAGTATTCAGCATTTGCTATGAATGGTTAGCAGATTGTTTTAAATTTACCTAATTTGTCATGGATGATGGATTATTTTTTTCTCTGAAATATATGATCCACTACCATCATCATCATCTTCTTCTTCTTCTTCTGCAGCTTCTCCCACTTAAGTGGGGTCGCTGTTTGTAATGAGTCTCCTCCACACCTTCCTGTCTTGGGCTGTCACCACATCCAAGTTCTTCATCTTCAAGTCCTCTTCTACCAGCTCCCTCTATCTCTTCTTTGGCCGCCCACGCTTCCGCCTTCCTTGCACATCCATCTGCATGACCCTTCTTCCCACATATTCATCCTCCCTCCCCATCACATGACCAAACCATCTCAACCTTGCCTCCTGTATTTTCACTCCTAAGTTCGTAACTTTCACTGTTCCCCTGACATAGTCATTTCTCAGACGATCCTTTCTGGTCACACGGCACATCCACCTAAGCATTCTCATCTCTGCTACTTCCATCCTGCTGATGTTATTTTTCTTCAGGGCCACAGTTTCTATAGCATATGTCATAGCTGGCCTATAAATTTTGCCTTTCAGATTGATCGGCACCCTCTTATCGCATAACACTCCAGCCATCTCCCTCCAGTTCCTCCAACCCGCTTGTATCCTGCATCCCACTTCCTTCTCAGCTCCTCCATCTTCTTCCACTGTTGAACCTAAGTATCTAAAGTTTCTCACCTTCCTGATGACATTTCCTTCCAGCTCCAGATCTGTCTCCTGGCCGCCGCCCACTACCATCATCATCAAATTCCTGATATGAGAAGGATGCTGTACTACTAACCGATCATGTCATTAGCTTCCAATTTTTCTCCAAATTAGTCTCCAATTTGTGAGATCTTAATTTTCGATCCTCTAAAGTACTTTAACTGCATCAATAGACCTAGTCATCCTTCTCTAGATCTTTTTCCTATAATCAAATACCAGTTTTGCTAACTTTTCCTTTTCCTATTTAAATTGCACACTATCTAGTAGCTCTACTCACATATTCCTGAATGCTAACACTGTCAGGTTCTTTCTTACTATCATAATTTTTCATATGATTCTTCATTGGTGCTAGCACATTCCTAATTTTCCTCTACACTGATATCTGTAGTATCTAGTCTTTGACTAACTGCTTTATTTCAAATACAGAACTCAGAATGACAGTTTTAATTTCAACATAGTACACTGCAAATTTAACATTTTGGGTAATTTCATTCTTATTTCATATAAGTTTATGCATCTGTCTCACCATCCTACCATCTATGCTTATTCTATAATATATTTCCAAATTTAATTTGCCATCTTCACAAAAAATTATGCTTAAATAGCTGAAATAGTTTACTTATTCTCAAGGTTTCCTCTACTGAGAATGTAGTTAATGTTTTCTGTGTTCTTGCTCAGTTTCAAAGTTTTTGTCTTTTTATTATTGATTTTCTAGCTAAAAAGAGGCCTTGCCTACTCCCTATACGGGAATAAAAAGTGTCAGCTTATTATTTATTATTGTTATATTCAATTCTAGTTAGAGCTACCTCAATTTAGTTTAAGGCCTGCCTTGCAAAGAATTTATTTAGGAATATGACATAATCTTGGCTTTATGTGCCATGAAGCATGAAGGGGAAAAGTAGCAGTAGCATGACATTATCAGCATAAATAAAGAGCTGAATTCAATGTATCAATTTTGCTATCAGGTTTAATGCCACCTTCTTTCACAATGTGTTCCACATAGATTATAAATAACAGTAGATATAGCGAACACACTTGTCTTACACTTGATTGTACATCAACAAATCTTCCTGTATCTTCATCATCATCAAATTCCTGCCATGTACCCACAAGGAGTGTACACAGGATATGATAGTACTACATGAAAAAAATTACATCATTATCAACTTCCTATCTACAATTTTCCTCCAAATCAGTCTGTTACTTGTCAAGACTGCAACATTATCAGATCTTATATTTCTATCATCTAAGGCACTTTGTACCGTATCAATCCACCTATATCTTGGTCTTCCTCTGAGTCGTTTTGCTGCCAACCTGGCAGAGAACACTTGTTTTGCTAATCTTTCTTCGCCCATTCTTTTTAAGTGACCATACCACCTGAGATTAGCTCTGCTAATGCATTCCTGGATGCTGACAATGTCAAGTTCTTTCCTAATATCCTCGTTTTTAATATGATATTGCCATTGATGCCATCTGTTCATGCCTCTAATCTTTCTCAGGACTCCCATATCTGTGGTCTCTAGTCTTTGGTAAAGTGTTTTACTTCTGACCCAGCTCTCAGATCCATAAGTTAAAACTGGTTTGAACACTATCTTGTATACAGCTAATTTAGTGTTCTGACTAATTTCTCTCTTATTCCAAATGAATTTATTCAATTGACTTCCCACCATACCAGCTTTGCTGATTCTGTTGTCTATTTCTATATTTAATTTACCATCTTCACTAAAAATTGTGCCTAAGTAGCTGAAATGTTTTACTTGTTCCACAGGTTCTCCATTGACATTTTCAATGATTCTGCCTATTTTCATTGTCTTTGTCTTTTTATTGCTGACCTTCATACCATATCTATTACAACAGCTATTCAATTTAGTCAGAGAATTTTGCAGACTTGTAGCGGATTTATTTAGAAGTATAACATCATCTGCATAAAGCAAAGAGCTGACATTAACATCTCCAATTTTGATATCATGTTTAATACCACTTTCCTTCATAATGTGATCCATATAGATAATGAATAACAGAGTGGATAATGTACATTCTTGTCTCACACCAGATTTAACATTAAACCATCTTCCTGTACTTCCTTCAATTCTAACTGCTGACTTACAACTCAAATAAAGACTAAGTATTGCTTGATATAATGCCCCATTGACACCATATAACTGTAGCATATTGAATAGCTTCTCTCTCTCTTGGCACCTTGTCATATGCCTTTTCCAGATTGACAAAACTTAAATACAGATCTTTGTTATATTCCCATGCTTTCTTAACTATTTGTCGTAAAGTGAAGATCTGATCCTGACAGCCTCTATTTGGACTGAATCCAGCTTGTTCTTCACCAAGCTTTTCTTCCACAATTCTTCTCAACCGTTTCTCAAGTATACTTGCATAGATCTTGCCAGGAACACTCAGTAGGGAAATACCTCTGTAATTCTCACATGCAGTTTTATTTCCCTTTTTATATATGGGTACTATTATAGCTCTACTCTAATCATCGGGAATTCGTCCCTCTGTCCAGGCTTTCTGAACTATGCAGTGCAGCCACTGTAAGACTCTTATACCACCATACTTCAGCATTTCTGGTCGAATATCATCTACTCCTGCTGCCTTTCCACATTTCAAGCCTTTGATGGCTTTTTCTACTTCTAGTATGGATATGTATTCCTGACTGCATGCCTGGTCAGTGTTTTTTTTTTTTACCACTGTGCTGTCATCACTGCTTGTTTCATTTAGCAGTTTTTCAAAGTAATTACTCCATACTTCAAGGATATCTTTTTCTCCCATTTTCATGTCACCTTTATCATCTCTAATTCCTTTTACAGCACTCTTTCCTCCATTCTTAAGCTTCTTCAACAACCTCCAGAATATTTTGCCACTTCTTGATATTTATTTTCTATATTCTTGCCAAAGTCCTCCCATGACTTTTGTTTAGCTAGTTTTACACAGTGTTTATCATTCTTGCATTTGTCTCTATATTCTGTAAGAGCACAAGCTGACTTATTTGACAGGAACTTTTGATATGCTTTCTTCTTTTCCTTCACTGCCTCTTTAACTTCCTGTGTCCACCAGGGAGTTCTGATTTTTTTATCCTTACAGACAACCTCACCACATGCCTCTCTGGCAGACTCAATCAATGTTTTCTTCAGAGTTTGCCACTGAATTTCCAAGGTTTGATTCCTGTTCTCAAACTCTTTCATTTTTTCTTCAATAATCTTGGTGTATTTTAGCCTACAGTTCACATCTGAGAGCTGCTCAACTGCTTTTTTGTTTCCGTCACCCCTATTATGTCGATCTGGTACTTATCTAATTCCTGAACTAGCTCCATTTCTTTGCCATTCAGGCTTCTTACATTGATAGTACCGATCTTTAACTCTGGTGATGTTGAGTTGGGGTTTGTTTTCAGATTTGTTCCAGTAGCTGACTTTTTGCTGTTCGCCCTGGATCCCTGGTGAAAACAACGGGGGCTTTGTTTAACCGGGCGACGCCCCAGCCGGCATGAAATTTTGTCATGTTGAACCATCATTTTTTATTTTGGTTTAACCAATAAGAATACAATTTGGTTGGCTAAATCCCAAATTGCCAGCCCATCCTCGTTCATTCAGTATCCAAGTAGATACCCAACAGGGTGCGCCATGAGAAGGTGAGGATTGGACATTAGGTCAGAAGCCGTGGTCAGTTCTCCGCATTCCTTTAAAGGCTATGTGGAGGTCTCCTCTCAGTTATACAGCTTTGACCCTTAAGCTTTGACTCCTGTATCTTCTTCAATTTTAAATACTAAATTACAACATAATATTGTGTTGTGTGAAATTTTTTCTTGACTATTGTGTATAAGACTATTACACTTTTTTTAAATAATGTTCATCAAGTAGCTTTATTTTATCGTCCTACATGTTTTACCAATTTTATTTTTCTATCGGCATCTTCAGGGAATACAAACTAGTAAGCTATATGAAGGTAACAGACTAGGTTATAACTGATGGTTGTAATTCATACAAAAAATTAGTACTAAACGAGGCAATGCGCGTGTCTCGGGAACGTGATTTATTCGTTATGGCTCATGATGTAATTGTCATGAAAGTTCATTTCTTTGATGTTTAATGATCTGATTAAAGCTTTCCAAATTTCTGGTAAGGTTAGACCTTGATTCTTGTTTAGTTTTCAGTTTTACAGGCGACTGTAACTGCTTCCTTGAAGGTTCTTGAATGGTAGTTATCTTCTATATAGGGCATAAGGCTCTTATCCCACTCAATGTGATATTGTAGAAGAGTAGGTTAGTAGAGGCAAAGTGGCAAGAAAGGTCTGAACTGTCTTGTCTGTTGTTTCTGACATATATGTGTTCTTTCATTCTCATTTCAAAGCTTCTAGAGGTCTGACCTACATAACTAATACCACATGAGCAAGGTATATTATATACCCCAGAGTACTTGTAGAATGGATGAGGGTCTTTCGGTGATCTTAAAAAATTTAACGAATAGTGTTGACTGGCTTGAATGCTACTCTGATATTATGTGGTTTTAGAAGGTTAGCTCATTTTTTGGAAACGCTGCTGACAAATGGAATAGTAATAGTACTGATGTATTGGACGTCATCACGTTGTCTATGTGGTATATCAATCAAGAGAATCTTGTTGTAGAGTCTTTTTGGATAACCATTTAAAGATAATTCTCTGGATATTGTAGTTAATTCCATTTGTAGGTCATTCTTATCTGTTGTGTACTGTATAGCTCTTTTCTTGAACATATGGATAATGCTAAGTTTCTGAGCTATATGATGAGACGAGTTGAAATGGAAGTAACGTCCAGTATCTGTAGGCAATAAACAGATAGGTTGATACTATTATTGGTTTGTTTCTTTATTAGGATGTCAAGGAATGGCAGTTTTTCATCTTTTTCAATTTCTAATGTGAATTTGATGGTATGGTGGAAACTATTGATTTGGTTAAGGTAATCCATTAGTTCTTCTTTCGTATGATCCCAAATGAGAAAGATATCATCCAAGTACCAAATTTTCGGTTTTGGAATGATCTGGGATAAGATTTTTTTCTTCTAGATCTTCCATGAATAAGTCAGCACAAGGAGGGGAGAGGGGGCTACCCATGGCTAATCTGCTGAGTTGTTTGTAGACACAAATAAAAGTTAGAAGTTAAACAGTGATTGAACAAAGTAGTTACGTATACCATTACTTCCAATAGTTGACGGAAGGAATCTATTCTCCCACTTACCAACTGTCCAAGTACCTTGTTAAGATTTTACAACAACACATTCACATCTTGGATACTTATATTAAAAACTCACAACATTTTATAGATAAAATAAAAAACATCCCTATCTATGAAGAGGATATACTAGCAAGCTTAGAGATTACATCTCTGTTTATAAACATTCCAGTAGTTGAAGTCATCAACATCTTAGAAAACTTGTTCCCAAGACACATCACTACTTTGTTCAATCACTGTTTAACTTCTAACTATTTTATTTGGCAAAAAACTGTCTACAAAAAACTCCCCAGATTAGCCATGGGTAGTCCCCTCTCCCCTCCTTGTGCTGACTTATTCATGGAAGATCTAGAAGAAAAAATCTTATCCCAGATCATTCCAAAACCAAAAATTTGGTACAGATATGTGGATGATATCTTTCTCATTTGGGATCATACGAAAGAACTAATGGATTACCTTAACCAAATCAATAGTTTCCACCATACCATCAAATTCGCATTAGAAATTGAAAAAGATGGAAAACTGTCATTCCTTGACATCCTAACAAAGAAACAAACCAATAATAGTATCAACCTATCTGTTTATAGAAAACCTACAAATACTGGACGTTACCTCCATTTCAACTCATCTCATCATATAGCTCAGAAACTTAGCATTATCCATATGTTCAAGAAAAGAGCTATACAGTACACAACAGATAAGAATGACCTACAAATGGAATTAACTACAATAACCAGAGAATTATCTTTAAATGGTTATCCAAAAAGACTCTACAACAAGATTCTCTTGACTGATATACCACATAGACAATGTGATGACATCCAATACATCAGTACTATTACTATTCCATTTGTCAGCAGCATTTCCAAAAAATTAGCTAACCTTCTAAAACCACATAATATCAGAGTAGCATTCAAGCCAATCAACACTATTTGGAAATTTTTAAGATCACCGAAAGACCCTCATCCATTCTACAAGTACTCTGGAGTATATAATATACCTTGCTCATGTGGTATTAGTTATGTAGGTCAGACCTCTAGAAGCTTTGAAATGAGAATGAAAGAACACATAGGATATGTCAGAAACAACAGACAAGACATTTCAGGCCTTTCATACCACTTTGCCTCTACTAACCTATTCTACTACAATATCACACTGAGTGGGATAAGAGCCTTATGCCCTATATAGAAGATAACTACCATTCAAGAACCTTCAAGGAAGCAGCTACAGTCGCCCGTAAAACTGAAAACCTAAACAAGAATCAAGGTCTAACCTTACCAAAAATTTGGAAAGCTTTAATCAGATCATTAAACATCAAAGAAATGAACTTTCATGACAATTACATCATGAGGCATAACGAATAAATCAAGTTCCCGAGACACGTGCATTGCCTCGTTCAATACTAATTTTTTGTATGAATTAGAGCCATCAGTTATAACCTAGTCTGTTACCTTCATATAGCTTACTAGTTTGTATTCCCTGAAGATGCCGATAGAAAAATTGGCGAAACATGTAGGACGATAAAATAAAGCTACTTGACGAACATTATATAAAATAGTGTAATAGTCTTATAATATTCTGTTTTTGCAGCATTTTTGAACAGCTTTTCTCTTGGCACCTTGTCATTGTGCCTTTTCCAGATCTATAAAACTTAAATACAGATTCCTGTTATATTCCCATAATTTCTCAGCTATTTGTTGAAATTAACAATCTAATCTTGACAGTTATTTGGTCTGAACACAGCTTGTTCTTTTCCAAGTTTGTCTCCACAACTTTCTTCTGAAGTATGCTTGCATAAATCTTAGTGCCAACCATTCTGTGCCTGGAACATTAAGTAGAGAAATTCCTCTGTAATTCTCACATTCAGTTTTATTTTCCTTTTTGTTGATGCATGGTATGAGAACTCTATTCCAATCATTTGACCTTTTGTAACTAAAATGATAAAAACATTGAATTGTTATAAGAACTCATATGAAGGAGTTTCAAAGACGTGAATCCTAAGCATGGATTTTTACATTCAACATGGTATCATACTGAACATGAAATCCTTTAGGAAAAAGGATTTCATGTTCAGTATGATACATGAAATCCTTTTTCATGTATCATACTGAATCCACAGAAGCAGTTTTAGATATGAATGCCTTTTTAAGGAGAGTTCTGAAGTTCTGTTCAATCACTCAAACTTCAACTGGAATGATAGCTTATTATTATTATGATTATACGGTATCTTGCATGGAGTCCGGAGACGCATCGTGGGGGAACCCAACTTAACTATTATATACACAAAACCTATCATACTTCGTCTTAAACTCATTCACAGTCAGGGAATCACAACTAATTCTGGCAATCCATTCCACTCATTCACCACTCCATGCAAAAATCTGGTCTGCACCCTTGCTAAGATGGTCCCTAGTTATATGATTACTTGTCATACATTGAAAAATTTCCTTCGCATCTATTGTATAAATCCCTTTTAATATCTTAAAAGTTTCTATCATGACCCCTCTTTTTCTGCCCATCAACTAAACTTTGTAACCCACAAATCTTCAAGCTATCCTCATAGGGAGTAGTCCACAGACCTATCTTGGTCACTTGTCTCTGAATTCTCTCTACCACCTCCTGGTTCTCAAGAAACCCAGATAACCACATCTATGCACAAATTATCCATGCCATGGTATGGAGAGAGAGAAAAAAAAAAAAACGGCACAAAGGTTTTAATTTTACAAGTGTTACGTATTTTACAAAAAACCTGTAATTTTAATCCACTTGAAAGAGTTCCAACAATGTGACGCTGTCTAGTATGCAGCACTTGCTTTGCATATTCTTAGCTTGTTTCAAATGAGTTATTTAGTTATTGTATCATTGAGGAAGAAATGGATTATTCAGTTGAAATATTTGAGGTTTTAATATTAGCAATAAACAAATAGTGTTCTTTACCTATTTGTTTACCTATTTACCAAAAATATAATGGATGGTAGGAAGCATATTAGATGGTGTATTATGTAATGTGTAAGTGGTGTAGGATGATCTCTCACAATGAGTCCTCAGATTCCAAGGAGGCATCATATAACAATGTTTGCTGAAACTATGCAAAACTTTTATACCACCAGAGTTCAGCATTTTGGGTTTGATATCAACTATTCTACTTTCACATCCACAATGACTAGTTTTTTTGTTTGTTTTTTTAAACTAAATAGTGAAATATTCTGACTGGATTCTTCCAGGATATTTTCTACAACTGTTGTGCATTTATTACTTCATTTAATGAGCAGACATCCAAAATATTGTAATATTTAGTTTTAACATCACTTTTCTGATTTCAAATTCCTTTTGTGGTGCTCCTTACTTCTTAAAAGCCTCAAACCAATTTGAAACTCTCGATATTTTATCATTTTTTCCCCCCTAAATAACATTTCAAACCAGTTTTAACTTATGGATCTGAGAGCAGGGTCAGAAGTAAAACACTTGACCAAAGACTAGACTGCAGATATGAGTCCTGAGAAAGACTATAGGCATGAACAGATGGCATCAATGGCAATACATATTAAAAACGAGGATATTAGGAAAGAACTTGACATTATCAGCATCCAGGAATGCATTAGTGGAGCTAATCTCAGGTGGCATGGTCACTTAAATAGAATGGGCAAGGCAAAAGATTAGCAAAACAAGTGTTCTCTGCCAGGTTGGCAGCAAAACGACCCAGAGGAAGACCAAGATATAGGTGGATTGATGCGGTACAAAGTGCCTTAGATGATAGAAATATAACATCTGATAATGTTGGTGTCTTGACAAGGAAACAGACTGATTTGGAGGAAAATTGTAGATAGGAAGTTAGTAATGATGTAAATTTTTCATGTAGTACTATCATATCCTGTACACCCCTTGAGGGTACACGGCAGGAATTTGATGATGATGATGATAAATAATATTTGTATATTTGAGTCCACAATTCAACAATTCACAACAGAAAGTCACTTAAATAGAATGGGCAAGGCAAAAGATTAGCAAAACAAGTGTTCTCTGCCAGGTTGGCAGCAAAACGACCCAGAGGAAGACCAAGATATAGGTGGATTGATGCGGTACAAAGTGCCTTAGATGATAGAAATATAACATCTGATAATGTTGGTGTCTTGACAAGGAAACAGACTGATTTGGAGGAAAATTGTAGATAGGAAGTTAGTAATGATGTAAATTTTTCATGTAGTACTATTATATCCTGTACACCCCTTGAGGGTACACGGCAGGAATTTG
Organism: Typopeltis vanoorti; assembly: GCF_054136105.1. Lineage (NCBI taxonomy): Eukaryota > Metazoa > Arthropoda > Arachnida > Uropygi > Thelyphonidae > Typopeltis > Typopeltis vanoorti. The sequence goes on from NC_143562.1 coordinate 5,305,509, forward strand.
ATGATGATGATGATAAATAATATTTGTATATTTGAGTCCACAATTCAACAATTCACAACAGAAAGTCACTTAAATAGAATGGGCAAGGCAAAAGATTAGCAAAACAAGTGTTCTCTGCCAGGTTGGCAGCAAAACGACCCAGAGGAAGACCAAGATATAGGTGGATTGATGCGGTACAAAGTGCCTTAGATGATAGAAATATAAGATCTGATAATGTTGGTGTCTTGACAAGGAAACAGACTGATTTGGAGGAAAATTGTAGATAGGAAGTTAGTAATGATGTAAATTTTTCATGTAGTACTATGAAAGGATATGTACAGGGGTGTACATATCCTTTCATGTAAATTTTTCATGTAGTACTATGAAAGGATATGTACAAGGGGTGTACAGGATATGTACACCCCTCAAGGGGTGTACATATCCTGTACACCCCTTGAGGGTACACGGCAGGAATTTGATGATGATGATGATAAATAATATTTGTATATTTGAGTCCACAATTCAACAATTCACAACAGAAAGTTACTGAGCTCTGATTCTTTTCAAAACTTTAGTACACATGCTTATTTTTGGTAGGATATCATTTTATCCTGCTCAACACTTAGTGGTAATCACTTCCTATTTCAATATCCCTATGCTCTTTTATCTTGAACCATTCTGAAGGTAACATAACAAAATAACATAAGGTGATACACCTTTTTACTACTTTTATATAGAAAATACATGACTTCTACATTAATTAAAGATTTGTATATTTCTGGGTCTGATTCCTACTGATGGTGTGGATGTGTACACTTGGATAAATGATTAAAAAAGAATATAATTTCTTGGCAAGTTTTATTAACATAAGACTTTTTTTATTTCTTGATTATCTTCCTATGAATTCATGCATGTTTTTCATGTTAAAACATTGTGTGATAATTACACAGCGTGCGTGTGTGTGTGTGTGTGTGTGTGTACATGAGCAATGCATTCACTATTGAAAGAGTGATTTGGATGGTAAGCAAAAATAGTGGGAGAGCATGTGTGCTCAAAAAGGAGATAGCGGTAGTGAATATTTGTAAAAAGATGCAAATTATACATAATTTTAATTGACAATCATTATCCTTTGTCCACAATGCCAGTTTATTTAAATCATCAAGCAGGATATCTACATTACCTACCTTTATCAACTTTTGCCCTACCCGGTTTTGCATCATCAGCAAACAACAAAATATATTCTTCTTTAAATCTTTCCCTATATCATTAACATACAAAGAGTAGTGGTACCAATGCAAAGCCCTCAATCACTCCACTAGTTACTTTCATTCTCTTAGATTCCACCCTACCATATACTACTCTCTGGTGTTTGTCTATCAGCCACTCCCCTATTCAGCTTCATCCATTCCCATTTGCTCCAACTTAACAAAACTTGGAGCAAATGGGAATAGATATGAAGCTGGTATGGATATGAATATTAAATTTACAACGTTTTGTAAATTTAATATTCATCATTTATTTTTCACAGTATTATAATACAAAAACAATAAAATAAAAAAATAAAATATTTATTGACTGATTATTTTGCATCTTCAGAGCACAACTAATTGTTATAGTTATTATATATATAGTAGTATATAACTATTGTTATATACTATAACAATAGTTATAGTATAACTATTATGATAGTATATATAGTACATATTGCATCATCAGCAAACAATTCAAAATGTAATGGACACAATTCATAAAATCCTAATTTGGTATTCCCTAATGTTGTAGAGAAGTTTTTTTTAAAGTTATTGGATCAAAGTTGATCTCAAGATCTCTCTCTCTCTCTCTCTCTGGAATTTGTGGCAAATTAATGCAACCATACTTGCTGAGTTTAGTACTGTATTTCATCCCATTACCACTATAAATAGTCCTCCTTACTTGTAATGATTTGCATAATCCTAATCAGCTGTTCTTATCTTGATTTTTGTATCCTTGTAAAGAATAAAAAACTATGAAGAAGCTGCTGTTAGCACTCTCAGTTGTGGTCATAACTACTTTATTACACCAAGACAAGTGAGAATGCTTGATGTATCTAAATTTGTTTAGATATAGCAAGTATCTTGACTGAATCTAAATAATCAAGAAACATTAATATACTACAGAAAAAAATAACTGCCTTAAATTACAAAAGAATAAAAAGGTCATTATCAATCGGGGGGGGGGGGGGGGGGGGCAAGATCTTCTAGGTCAAAGGTTGGCAAACTTTTTCTGGATAGGGCCAGATAGCAAATATTTTATGTATTGCAGGTAAAATCAATATCATATTATATCATATCAATTTTAACTCTTGGCCAGACAAAAAACAAAATTTCCACTACTTTTAAACAAAATACAGAATATAATAGCCTACAAACAGATTTTGGGAAATTAGACAGAAGTGTGGAATTTGTTTATATGAGACATAATTATGTGTAATTGAGGTTCAAAGTTAGTTCCTAATCATCATAATCAATTGAAATGCTCATCAGATAAGGCTGATCTTTTAGAAAATGTCCTTTCATATTTTGAAAGTATCTTTCCCAAGCTATCAAATTCAAATATAAACAAATGTGTACCAATATTCAGATAAACCCATGATATGTATGAATAAGAAATGTATGGCATTCAAAACTGTCGAGTTAGCATTGTGAGTGTGAGCATCAAATACAGTGGTGCACAGTGATGAGTGCAACACATGCATAGTCACAGACACAAACTACATGTGATATGAAAGTGGCCATAGGCAATACACTAATGAATGGGCATGGTTGTATCACATTAACACTACTCTATACTGAAACAGCAATGTAATGATTCTGTCAAAAAATTCATTTAAAAACCATCCTTAGCTCACAGGCTCCAATTTAAATCTACAATAAAAAAGCAGCAAGATGGATAAGCATATAGTCTGTAGTTTGCCAACGAATTCTAGATGACAATTCTACTTACCAAATTATAAATCCATGATGCTGCTGTCTCAAAGGAAAACTGTTCAGAAATTATCAAAAAAAAAAGTTACTTATTTGCTTAAGGAAATCATTCACAAATAAAAACTTGTTCATGTTAAACTAACCCATATTAATAAGGCTCCAAAAATTCACAAATTTAACACTCCCATACACCCCTTTAGTGTATGGGAGTATTAATAATATAGATAGTCTTCCCTGATAATATAAATAGTCTCACTTATAAACTTGCTCGACAATTAGCTAAGTTACTTGCTTCCATCACAGTCAACTCCTCTACTGTTATAAAAAATTCTGTTTATTTCAAATCTCCAATAAAAAATGACTTTCTTAAAAAAATCTTATTTATTAATGCACCATTAAATGACTAAGTCAAACTAACATCCTGACATTTGAATTATTCAAATTTACTATTTATGCAGGTTGCTGTGCTTGGTAAGGGAAAATGTACAAACAAATAAATGGTACTGCAATGGCTCCACCCTTCCTTTGGAGAACAAAGCACTTAGCAAACTTACTTTCAAACCTTCAGTATTGCTACTATGTAGATGTAGCATTTGGTCCCATGTAAAAGACATTTTAGATTCTTTTATAACTTATCTAAACAGCCAACATAAAAAACTATACTTCACATTAGAAAAGAATCATACAACTGTCTGATTCTTTTGTGACATACTAGTCTCACACACACACAAAAAAAGATACTTGCATAAGCGATCACATTGTTATCCAGCCCAACAGCATGGGATCCTGAAAACACTAAGAGTCGGGGCTATTTGTTCTACTGAGTACCCAATTCTCCCTCATCTCCTCTCTCTCTCTCTCACACACACACACACACACACACACACACACACACACACACACACACACACACACACACACACACACACACACACACACACACACACAAAAATCCAAGCACTACTATCCCTATTATATATATCCAGGGTACATTTGAAAAGACAACTAAAGAAATATAAGCTTTGCACCACAATTAAGCCATGCTTAAAATTAGAAATCCCATCACTCATCAAAAGACAAACTTCATCCTCTATCACATTCATGAGTTTATGAAGTGCCCTGTGATTGTAACATGGCCTACTATGGACAGCAAGGAAGATCTTTTAATATCTCACCTCAGAGAACACAAATAATACATTTGCTACCATCATTATGGAAATCAAGAGTGATAGATGATGCCTTAGACACCCCTTTCACATAGGATTAGATGGAAATAAACTAACATGCTATATAGAAGTTATTACAAGTTCAAAAGACTATTTTTAGAGTTCACTATGGCTGTGAAATACTTTTCTAATTCCTATGAGTATGGCTATATTAATGTGCAGCCATCCTTATGGAGGTGTTAGAAGAGTATTTCACAATCTCAAGAAAATTCTCTCTCTCTCTGAAATTTTTTCCAAGATCAATTTCTCTCTCTCTTGGATCTCCCCATGTCTGAGGACTCATGATCTTCCTGATGATACTTTGCCATTTCTTTCTCCCTTGTACTTCACTTATTGCTTGTTCTAGTTAAGTCCAGTGATTCTTGATATTTGGTGAATCCATCTGTTGGAGGGTTTTCCTCTTTTTCTTTTCCCACACGGTTTACCCTGGATGATTATGTTTTCCAGGCAGTTGCCTTCCCCTTTATATATGTGTCCAAAATATTGCAGTATTCTCTTTTCAATTATGTTTATCAGTCTTGTGTGGATATTCAGTTCTTCTAGGATACTTTTGTTTGTTCGCTTTTCTGTCCAAGACATTCTTCACAATCTTCTCCAGCACCAGAGCTCGAACACCTCAATTCTTCTTCTCTCATCTTTTTTCATTGTCCAAGACTCAGAAGCATAGAGAAAGATTGAAAAAAACTACAGTTTCAATAAGCTTAATTTTCATCTTTTTGGAGATGTGCCTGTCTTTCCAGATCTTAGTTAAATCAGTCATCGCGTTCTCAGCTAGTGTTATTCTTCTTATCTCTTTTTTACATCCATCTTTTATTGTTATCATCACTCCAAGGTAGTTGAAATGGTCGACAATTTCAATTCCTTCTATATCTATCTCTGTCTAACAACTGTAAAAAAACAAACAAACAAAAAAACTTCTTCAATAGAAAATTAGATGGTACTAAATTAAGACTTCAGGTCTTTTGCCCATTACAATTTGAATTATTTCCTGCACTCGATGTCAGGTATGCAATATAAAGTGGTTGTGCTTTGAAGATGCTGATTTGAAATCCAGCAAATATAAATCGGTATACAGGGTGCCTTGGTTAACGATGGTAATCCGTTCCAGGATTACCGTTAATTGAAAATCGATTAATTTGTTCCTCCCCACAACCATAGTACATATTAAAAATGCAGATAAAACTCATTTAAAATGTCATAAAATTATGGTAAATATCATTTATTTATTATACAGTATATTTGCTACAAAAAATTAACATTAATAAAATGAATTGTTCATGAAAACAGTTTTTAATTATCAATCTTAACCTGAAGGACAATTGGGCTCACTTCGGAGTTTTTTGACAAATGGACCTGTAAAAAACATATCTAGAGTTGTTTGCTTCTGCCTCATTTTTAAAACGTTTCTGAAAAACTGCATGGACTTTTCATTAAATAGATCTGCAGTTCTGATAACTTCAGATTTGTTTGGATTCCATTTCATAGCAACATTTTGAACTTCCTCCTACTTTGCCAAAACATTTTTGATTTCAATAGTCATAATTTGTTCTTTCTCTCCATTGTCATCTTCAGATGAAATTTCCATTTCCTTTTCTTCACATTTCTGCTTGAAAAGTTCTTTTAGTTCGTCAGTAGTCAGTTCTCGGTCATGCATCTCCAATAATTCTTCAACATCTTCTTCCAAGTTAAGATCATGAGCAGTTGCCACTATATCCTTTAGCAATTGGTGTCCATTACCAAAGGAAGGACACAGTTTCCTCCATGATGCTTTGAGACATTTCATTGTTACTTCTTGCCAAGCCTTTACAATTAGCCTAATTGCTATGACAATGTTGAATTATTCCTTCCAAAATTTATTTAGGTTATGTTGGTAGCCTCACACATTTCAAAGTACTTGGTAAAAAGTGCTCTTGTGTAAAGTTTTTTAAAATTTGCAATTATCAGCTGATCCATAGGTTGAATCAGAGATGTAGTCTTGGGAGGAAGAAAAATCACCTTGATAAAATCTAATTCCTCTGGTAGGTCTTCTTGTATGACTGCTGCATGGCCAGGTGCGTTATCCAAGGTTAAAATGGCTTTTAGAGGCAGATTGTTTTGCTCAAGATAGGCTTTGACAGTTGGTCCAAACACTTCGCGAATCCAGTCTATAAATTCTATTCTTGTGACCCAGGCTTGCTGTTAAACTTCCACAAAACACCAAGACTGGATTTAGAGACATTGAACTTTTTGAATGCTCGGGGATTCTCTGAGTGGTAGATTAACATTGGTTTTATTTTGCAGTCTCCACTTGCATTTGCTGCTAAAAGCAATGTTAACCTATCATTCATTGGTTTATGCCCAAGAAGTGTTTTTTTCTTCTTTTGTGATAAATATCCTGTTCGGCATTTTCTTCCAAAATAACCCAGTCTCATCACAATTGAAGACTTGTTGAGGTAGGTATTCTCCTTCTTCTATAATTCTTGTAAAGCTATTGACAAATTTATCTGCTGCTGTTTTGTCAGCACTAGCTGCCTCTCCATGTCTGACCACACTATGAATTCCTGTTCTCTTTTTAAAGTTGTCAAACCAACCTCTGCTACCTTTGAAATCATCATCATCTACCTCAGAGCTTGATCCCGAAGTCTTCTTTTTCAAATCTTGATAAATCTCTTTAGTTTTCTGACAGATTGCATTTTGAGATGCAGTATCACCTGCCATTTCTCTTTTTTTGATCCAAATTAGTAATAGATTTTCCATTTGCTCAAAAAGAAGCCCTCTGACATTCAACCTTGAAGTTCCCTTAGCAACCTTAGCCACCATAAGTTCTTCTTTCTTAGCCAATATGGTTGATATTGTAGAATGACTGGTTTCATATATTCGAGTTAGCTGCATAACTTTCACACCTTCATGATGTTTTGCTATTATTTCTTTCTTCTGTTCAACACAGAAAATTTTTCTGTTTTTTTTTTTTTTCCCTCACTAGCTTTCTTTTTGGGACCCATTTTGTCACACGGTAAAAAAATTCACTCTATAAAAAAAGATACAGTATTATTACAAATTGTACAACACTAAGACAAGGGATACAAAGAACATATCGTCACCGGAAATTAAAGTAAAGTTCAAAAAAAAAAAAAACTTTTTGAAATAAAAGTTAACAGTTAAATTCGAAACCTGCAATTTTTGACTCAGTGCAATTTGCTTGTAAGGTGACGATATTAGATACAGCACTTACCGTAACATACACTGATTAGCAGCTTATAGATACAACGATTATTATACAGATGGGATTTGATTTTGTCTTTTGATGGCGAACGAACAGTGACAGGCAGCACCCACTGATTTATTGTCTACATGAACCAACGCATAAAAAATAAATGCTTAAATACTCATTTTCATCATAAAACACATTTATAAACACAAATTTTAAAATAAAGCACAGTACACTACAAGAAAAGAAACAATAAAAGGAAAATGTAAACAGCTGGCTATGATGGGTCAAACATATCTGAGCTTCACAGCTATGCCGCGTGGCTGTTCTCTATTCGACAATGTCTTCCCACGCATGGCTGAGTGCGATCAGAAAATTCCGGTTTTTTAGATCGGATAGAGGTTCACATAATTGAGAGTCGTTAACCAAAGATTTTTGTCTTACAGCTACTCGTCATTATCTGAGGCCGTTGTTAACCAAGGCACCACTGTATATGTCCTTTTTTATGACTTAATGTTTTGGTGTTGTTATACAAATGATCCAGCCAAATTTGTTTAGGTTGAACTACATTTTGGTTACCATCTGAAAGAAATGTTATAAAAGCCCAAATGGAGTTATTATTATATGACATTTGGTGCAAGATTTTTCTCTCCATGTGATGGTCTAACTGAAATGGAAAACAGAAAAAGCATACCAAATTTTTTTTAAATTTGTGAGTGTCTCAAGTGTACCAAATTTCAATGAAATTCATCTGAGAATTTCTAGGAATAACACAATTAAAGATATATGAATTAATAGGTACCTATTCCGCAAAACCTAAAAAAAAAAAAAAAAGGCATGAAATAAAAATAAAACTTTTATATTTCGGTGATAACAAGTCTGCTTTTATATTATTATTATTATTATTGTTCCGGGAAACTCCAAGGAGTCGACAGACTCATCGAGGGAGGCCCTAACATCATGTCTGGAACAACTATTCAGCATTCACACAGTATCTATCATATCTTGCCTTGAACTCATTCACAGTCGTAGCACCCACAACAGACTCTGGAAGCTTATTCCACTCATTCACCACTCTCCAAGTAAAAAACCTAGCTCTAACAGCCTTGTCAACCACGCTCTTGCCAAGCTTCCATGCATGGCCCCTAGTCCTCCCACCACCAGAAAATATGAAACAAAGAAGATGAGTATGCTCTAAAAGTATATCACTAATCCATAAGTAAGTCTTAGTGGATTAGTAAAAAATTACAAAAAAATTTACCTGTAATATACGATCACCAGGCTGGATCCTTCCATCTGATTTTGCAGGCTCTCGTACCAAAGCTTTAATATATATTCCTGGTGGAGGTCCTCCATAACATTCTTCCTTTTTGGATACGGTGAAGCCAAGACTACCTTCTCTCTTCATTAGCATGATTTCAAATTCCTGTAATAAACTTATTCATTATAACTCTATAGCAGTAATTTAGTTTCTAAGAAAGTTTTAAAATGTTTTCTGTCACACTTGTTAATTTAAGACAATATTTAAGACAATTGTTAGGTGGAAATGAATTTCATCGCATGGTGTGAGACCACTGCCCTGCTTACTGGAGGCCTGAAGTGGCTTGAAAAAGTTCTGTTTGGTCTTCAGAGCAGGGTTTCTGGACTATATAAAAAATAAAATAAAAAATTACAAAAATATATATAAAATTCATAAAAAAATGAAAAAAAAATCCTTAGTCCACCCATGGTACTATGTACTATAGGTTTACTAATAACTTTTTTTGTGGGTGGGAACCACATAAAAAACATAACAATTTCTATTTAAGCAGTACAGTACTCTTTGTTTCAGAGCTATTTTTCCTAATTATATATAAAATATTTAATTTCTGTGAGAGTGTTGTCCAGAATTAATCCCATAGAAGTTAAGGCTATAAAAGGCATTTGTATTATGCCAGTCAATTGCACATGTTAATTAGCTGTCCTGTTCATTACATGAAAAAAAAGTGACTTTCTAAAGAAGAGATCCCTACCACCGTCCATATGAAATTACTGTTACTATACTGCTAAAATCTGTAATAAAGCTATTTATAACTCCAATATTATTATATTTTATATGTTGATCTAATAAGTCACTGCAGAAATCTAGCTAGAATGTTGGTCTTCCAGTGAGTGTTTTTTTTCCTACCAATCCAGCATCGAACACCTATTTTGTAAATCCTCTCCCATTTCTGTTTGCATGACTATACTATCTATACACATTTCTAAATGCCAACAAATGTCAAGTTCCTTCCTGATATCTTCTTTTTTAATAAGATTCTACCACTGATGGCTTCTGTTCATTCTACTAATCTTCCTATGAATTCTCATATCTGTAGTCTCTGATCTTTGACCAAATCTTTTATTTCTAACCCAACTCTTAGATCTCTAAGTTAATTTGTTTGAAGATTGCCTTGTTTATGGCTAGTTTAGTGTTTTGACTAAATTCTCTCATATTCCATATTTATTTATTCAATTGGTTCCCCACGATCATCATCAGTCATTTTCTGTCTACTGGTGGATGAAGGTCTCCCTCAAAGTCCTCCATTTAGTCCTATCTCAAGCTTTTCTATGCCACTGAATTTCAGATATCCCTTTAATCTCATCTCCCACCATCTCTTTGGTCTTCCTATAGCTCTCTTTCTATCTGTGATATACCAGTCTGATATCAACTTTGTTACTTCTTGCTATACAACCTACCCATTCCCATTTAAATCTTTTAAGAGCTGTTATAATGTCTCTCACCCTATTCTGAGCTCTGATCCAAGTATTGTACTTTCTATCTGGAATGGTAATACCAAGTAATGATCTTTTCATTTCCTTCTGGGTAATCCTTAACTTGTTGGTAATTTCTTTTAGTCAAAGTCCATGTTTCACTTCCATATGTCATGACTGGAAGTATGCAACTTTCAAATATTTTTCTCATCATATGTCATGACTACTTATTGTATTGACTATTTTCATAATTAATTTCTCATCTAGAGGAAAACTGTTCATAGAAAGTCAGTAATGATCATTTTCATGTAGTGCTATCATAATATCATGTATAGTATCTTTTAAAAGTATTTTAATCAAATGAAGTAATGTTATCCAAGATTTTAAGTTCATTAAGATGACTTTTGGGAGGAGACTCATTGTAAGTAACAGAACTGAGAGCATATCTCAAGAAGAATTTCTCCAGTCCTTATGTCCAAATTAATTATTTACAAGATTGATTACAAAAGAATCTTAAAAGAAATCAAGTCAATCGATCACTATATATTTGTAGATGTAGTAATTGCTGTGTAAACATCAACATACATGCATGCAAAGCATCAAATTAAACTTACCCCAGAATCTAATTCACTTCTAGTTGACGAACTATGTTCTAATCCTGTGAGACTGCTATTTGCTGAGCATGGGGGAGACTCAATAAGGAAAGAAGGCGGCCTTGAATCACCCTAAAAATTTAAAATTACTTGTATTACCTTATTATCATTTATTAAAAAGGCCACAATAACATGGAATGAGTTTTTATTTTATTTTTTTTTTTTTAAATGTGCATTTTACTAGATAATCTATGGTACATTAGTGCTAGGGGTTAGAGATTGTAGAACCCCGCTGTAGAGACCAAATGTGGAACTATGTCACAGAAAGGAAGGTAACTAGTAGAGCTTCACAGAATTGATCTCGTGCCACTACTATTCAACTTATTTGTTAATGATATTTCATGTAGACCGATAAGGAAGATATCTGGTTGTTTGCTAATGATGCAAAGTTGGACAGAGCTGTATGGAGTGATAATGGTGTCAAGTCTCTTAAGGAGAATTAAAATACTATGTACTTGTGGTACAGGAAAACTGATGTACTTTATACGTTCCTCCTTTTGCACAACTTAACAAGCATTAAAAAACAGAAAGGCAATCAAGTTTCCTGCTGTATGATAAGTATCTAGTATATACTGTTATTTAAATACGTATATATAAAAAAAATAACGTTCCAAACCTCAACAAATTTGGGTGCATGAAACTACCCCAAATTTGAGAAACCTACATTATGAGAACTTCAGCTCAACAGCCAAGACAACCCAATTAGCCCGCTAGGGGGCACCATTAGGACTTTAGGAACAATATTAGTTTCTTGCCTTCTTCCTCATTTGCTTCTGTTAGTGCCTGCATGCACATACCATATTTGTATGTTCCTGAAGATGGCAATGTGACGTTGCCAAAATATTGAAGGTATTCATTAAAGTTTGCTTTAATTAATATCCGTTATATGCGTTGTTAATTCCTTAAGCTAATTACCAGTTATGTATGACCAATGCATAAGCTTTGCTACAAGAATTACGATCATCCACGGAGATTCCATTGCATGAAAGGCCCACCAATACAGCAAAATGAGGTTGAAGATATCGAGACAACTAAATCGTCTGACCTTCCTAAAACGCTGCCGAGATAACAAGGTAATCCCAAATTGTGTTAAATTGAAGCACCGTTTTACTTCACAGAAAGCTCTCCGTATTTATAACTACACTAGTTTCGCCTTATTAAGAGAACAAATCACTGCGACACGCATTCTCCTTGCCGACGAAAACAAAACCTTACAGGCGCTAGAAGAAGAGCTTTCAGATACTCTCGACCATGATTTTTGGATGATTCTTTATGACATCTCATGCGCTTCGGCAACAAAAGAATTCGAAAAAATATGTAGTCGGCAACTGGAAAAATATGAGAACTTGATAAAGAATTCTACTTCCTTACCACAGCCACCACTCAACACGGTTGTCAACCACTCTTCCACAGTTTTAAAACCTAAAGCACTCACCGCACTTTCACGCGACCACAATTTCGCCCTAGCTCCTAAAAGAATACTTGCCGAGGAAATTGTGATTCAAATAGAATGTGGGATTCGCAACCTTCCTAACCATATCGCCAACAACGTAAGACTGGCTACAGCCGGTGTTCTCACCAAAGCAAAACCTCCAAAAAACAACTTATCCAAAGACGAATATGCAGCTCTACTAGAAAAGAAGAAAAACAAAAAAATAGTAATCACCAAAGCGGATAAGGGAAATGCCACTGTGGTTCTCAACCAAAAGGACTACACAGGTAAGCTTAATGCTTTATTATTAGATCATACCACCTACCTCCTATTAAATATAATCCTACCAGCTCTCAGATTAGAACTCTCCACAGACTCCTTAAGAAGGTCACTTCTTGGCCTGTGGAAGTCACTAACAAAGTAAAACCTTATAACTCTAGACCCACCCCCACCCCCCGATTATATGGACTTCCAAAAATACATAAACAAAATGTGCCATTACGTCCCATGGTGGATAGCATTGATTCCCCCACATACAAATTAGCCAAACCGCACACACTATACTGGCAACCCACCATCACACACAAAAAACTCAGCCCACTTCAAAGCCAGTATAGAAAACCTCTCACTCCAACACACTGACATAATGGTCAGTTTTGACCATTCACTAATTCCTATTCACTAATGTCCCACTCAAGGAAACCCTAGACCTCATCTAAACCAAGTTTCCTCCTGATATCTCAGCCCTATTTCAGTTCACAATGAACTCAGGCTATTTCATTTGGCAAGGAAAATTCTACAAACAGATAGAGGGGACATCCATGGGTTCACCACTTTCCCCACACTTGGCCAACTTCTTTATGGAGACCTTTGAAGAGAAAGCCTTAAACTCTGCCCCACAAAAACCCACTATTTGGCTTCGGTAGGTGGATGACGTGTTCACTATTTGGCCACATGGCTCAGATACACTCCACTCCTTCCTAACACACTTAAACAACCAACACCCCAGAGTCCAGTTCACCTTACAAAAAGAGGAAAACAACACCCTCCCCTTCCTAGACACTCTAATCACTCGCCAGCCTGATGGATCTTTGGTTTTGATTTTTGGCGGATCTTTGATTTTTTCTCTGTTTATAGAAAACCCACCCATACAGGCAGATACATCCACCAGCAAACCCCCCCCACCTCACAAGAATATGGGGTTATAAAAACACTATTCAACAGGGCAAAATTAATCTGGTCAGATCATGATACCCTAACCACTGAACTAAACCACATCCTCAACACTTTTTTAGCCAATGGCTACAACCCCCAAAAAATCAAAAAAATACTAAAACCAGTAAACCACAACCCCCCCCCCCCTCCACAATAAAGATTACACTAAATTTATCACCATCCCCTACATCCGGGGCACCTCTGAGAAAATAACCAATATCCTCAAAAAATATGACCTGACTTCATGTTATAGAGCACATAAAAAGTTGGCATCCCTTATCCACTCTACCAAAGACTAACCACTCCCCCTAGACCTACCTGGTGTATACCAGGTCCCTTGCAGCTGTACTTTGGCTGAACAGTGAATATCAGGATTTCAGAACACAAAGACTACATCTGGTTTCACCAGTACAGCCACTCTGGGCTGGCAAACCATGCCTTAGATACCCGGAATAGAATTCGTTGGAAGAAAACTAAAATAATACACCGCAGCAAGTTCAAGTACGAAAGATTATTCATGGAATCATCAGCAGCTCTAAAAAACGTTCCAAACCTCAACAAATTTGGGTGTATGAAACTGCCCCAAATTTGGGAAAGCTACATTATGAGAACTTCAGCCCAACAGCCAAGACAACCCAATTAGGACTTTAGGAACAATATTAGTTTCTTGCCTTCTTCCTCGTTTGCTTTTGTTAGTGCCTGCACGCACATACCATATTTGTATGTCCTTGAAGATGGCAACGTGACGTTGCCAAAACATTGAAGGTATACATTAAAGTTTGCTTTAATTAATATCCGTTATATGTGTTGTTAATTCCTTAAGCTAATTACCAGTTATGTTATTTAAAGTTATTTTTTTGTGTAGTACATTAAGAAAATTAGGTGGGAAAATCATTTACTAGTAAGCAATGTGAACACAAACTGAGTCATATCAAATATCAATAAGGAGGTTGTCTTTTTTATTTATTTACTTGACCATCTGCTTTAGAACACAGAGCAAGATAATAAAAGGAAAACCAAAAAGCAGCAAAGCAAATGAAGGAGAAATACTATTGAAATGCATACAGCAAATGCTGAATGTTGGTAAACCATAATTTAACAAAATTTTCACTGTGAAATGAAAATCCAGTACAAAGCATAAAGGGATTGCAGATCTAATAAATAAATAAAAACAATTCAAAATAATAATAAACGTAGAAATGCAATGAAGAAAGAAGAGTGGCTACAGGGGATGTGACATAAAGAAACAGTTTTCAAGAGGAAGTAGTCAATTTTCAGGTGACAGATGAATTTCACTGCCTGTCGTGAAACCAATGTCTCACTTAATGGAGGCCTGAATTGGCTTGAAAAGTTTCATGTTTGGTCTCTACAGCAGAATTTCTGGACTATGTAAAAAAATAAATATATAAAATTAATAATAAAAAAAAAGGTAGGAAAAAATTATACCCCCTCCCCAATGGTAAAAAAAAAAAATTAAATTAAGCACAGGCCTTCCAACATGCAGTAATAACAATACTGTAATTCTAATAATAAATGGACTGAATAGCAAAGCTAGAAATATCTTATGCAAAGAAGCCAGATGGAACAGGATAAGCTTACAAGAAGCAGGAATTAAGGATGTGATACATTCCTTGTAAGGTACAAAAATATATATAATCGTCCATATTAGCACAAATGACATTGCCAACAAAGAAACTAAGTGTCAAATAGACAGTTATAAGAACAATTATATGCATCATATATTTGGAATTTAGTCAGGCATTTGATACTGTACTGCATGCTCATCTTATTTATAAATTAGGAAAATATAGCATTAACACCAACGAAACTAAGCGATTAAAAGGATGGTTAAGGAACAGAAGGCAGAAAATTATAGTGACTGTAATATCTTCAATATGGCTCCTGTAATTGGGATCCTTACACTGGGTTCATTGTTCCTAATTTATGTCAATGATATTGATCATGAAATTAAAAGTTTAATGTCTAAATCTGTTGTACCACCATATTTGGTTTAAGCCAATACATTTTGGTCAGCAACTATGTAGTACCATCATACTATCCTGTACTACTGAGGGTATCATATCAGAAAATTGAAAATGATGTCTAAATCTGCATGACATTCAAGTAAGAAGGGAAGTTAATAATGAAAAGCAAAGGCTATTGCTTAGACCAATGAAAAGAATGTTTCACTGGTCTGAGAAATATCCTTCTCATGGCAATTTACATTTCAGAGCTCCAAATGTAAGGTCTTTTGCCTGAGTAGCAAAAATTAAAAGGTAACTTACTATTTGGAAAATGATGAACTAAAAAAAAAAAAAAAAAAAAAAAAAAAAAAAAAAAAAAAAAAAAGATTTTTTCATTAATGTGCAAGAACCTTAATAAAATAATAATAATAAAAAAGATGCCATTATTTCCGTATACAAAAACAACGAACATTTAGAGTATTATATTCAAGTATGCAATCCCTTAAAAAGGATATAGATATACTGGAGAAGGTGATGCAGAAGAATAAAATTCCTAAAACTAAAGTTATTCTTTAGTTTTTTAGGAATGGCCACAAGTTGCAAGGGTGACAGGGCAGTTGAATATGAAGGATGGTCTAATTTTGTGATTTTTTTAAAGCTAGAAACTGCCCAGATGTAGCTATTATATATGTAAGGGATGGATGATTCAACTGTTCAAACTTCAGGTATCTGAGAACAACTTCATGTAACATTGTCAGCACTTCTAAATAATCTTTGTCTAAGACAGTTACTTTCATACAACAATTATTTTATAAAAAGGCCACCAAGGTTATGAAATCAAGCTTTGCTTAAACTACAATCGTGACAGTTGTGCCTTTTTCAGTCTTGGTGAAGATGTTTTCAATTGCATGCTTTCACATTTAATTTTAAAAATGTTTCCTATCATAGGAAAAAACGCCATTGATCTAAATGGAAAATGGCTGCAATCAATTTTTTTTTTTTTTTTTTTTTGTTAATTCTGTCCCCTTATGGTTAGATGACCATGCATTTTTATTTTTTTTAAAAAAAGACAATTACTTGAACGAAACAATTATTGCATAAAATAACCACCAAAGTATTTATTAAAAAGTTTGCTGTTTCTTCTACATTAAGTCTTGTTTATTCTTTATTTATAATTCTAGTTATAAATCACTTCACAGAATGCTTACAGTTTCCACACTTGAAAGGTTCTGATTTACAGAAAACAAACCATGACAATTATAACAATGTATAATGCTACTACAGTACTTTGGAGCTAAGTTTGTACTCTCCCCCATTTCCAAGAATTGCATATTAGAAATTTAAACAAACAGTTATGAAACAAATTATATATTTGTTTCATAACTGTGAGAGTGTTAGAGCATTAGAGCACAAAAACAGAGGGTGAAAGAATTGAAAGTTGTGGCAGGTATGAATGAATTGAAAGGAGATAAATTTTTTATGAGAGAGGACTTGAAAGTATTGTTAAAGGTAGCGAAAGAAAAGAGTGACAGAGTTAGGATGGTGAATCTGTTGCTGTGGTACGATAGAGAGGAGTTTAGAAGGAGGGCCATAATTGCAAATAACTTTATGCGCAGGTTATACAGATGGTGTGGTGCAGAATTCGTGAATGTGTGGAATGAGTTTGATGGGCGAAAGGATTTATACAAGATGGATGGCCTGCATTTGAATGGATTTGGTGTGCGGAGACTGGAAAAAGTGTTGCTGAATGAAGTGAAAATGGATGTGCAGAACCATGGAAACTAGAACTACCAAGGAGGGGGGGAAGTGAATATGCAGACATCAGTGAGACAGTTGAGTGTAAGAATGTACATAATGTACCCGAGCCAGTACTAAGGACAAGAAATCGGAATGGGATAGTTAGAATAACACATCAAGATAGGGGTGGGACAAAGGAACCTCTGCATTTCATGTATACTAATGCCAGGAGTATTAGGAACAAGAAGGAAGAATTTTTGGCCTTGATTGGCTCTTCTTGGTCACAGGTTATTGGCATTAGTGAAACATGGCTGACGGAATATGATATAGTTAGTGGGATAGAATGTGTAGGTTATAGTGTGTTTAGGAGGGACAGAGAGAATAAAATGGGGGGGAGGAGCATTACTGATGATAGCTGATGAACTGCAGCCAAGGAGAATTGAAGTTGTATTGCAGGATAGTGAAAAGAGCTCATTTGAGGCTATTTGGTGTGAGATTGAGTGGCAGAACAAAATATACAGTTGGGTGCTGCTATAGACCAGGTGATGGAATAGATGGTGGAGATAGTATGCATAAGCAAATAGAAGCAATGAGTGGAAGGAAGTAATTATTATGGGGAATTTCAACTATGGTAACATTGTTTGGAAAGAGGAGAGGACACATGTGAGGAAGAAACTGGATTTTATTCAATTATTAAGGAATAATTATCTGAGAAAGGATGTAATTGAAAATACTAGGGGTTTGAGAGTGCTTGACCTGGTAATAGCATCTGAGAATTTGACTGTAATGAATATGACCATGTTGCCACCTATTGGCGAGAGTGATCATAAGGTGGCTAAAGGTGTGGAATT
This sequence comes from Typopeltis vanoorti, assembly GCF_054136105.1. Classification (NCBI taxonomy): domain Eukaryota; kingdom Metazoa; phylum Arthropoda; class Arachnida; order Uropygi; family Thelyphonidae; genus Typopeltis; species Typopeltis vanoorti. Next base: position 5,323,449 of record NC_143562.1, read on the forward strand.
TTCGATTAAGACAGGGTATATGTGGAATTACTGTGCTGGCAAGTATGACAAGCTTAGGAGATTGCTTGGTTCAGTGCCATGGCATGTAAAAGTGCAAGGGCTGAATGTCGATAGAGCATGGGAAGTGGTCGAGGAGCATTTACAGGAGGTTATGGCTGATTGTATACCTATGGTCCGAATAGTAAAACAAGTAGGGATTAAATGGATGAATAACACCATTAAGCTTGAGCTGCAAAAAAAGAAACAACTGTGGAGGGAATTTAAAGAGAAAGGTGACCTGCAGGCACACGAACGGTATAAAGCGCAGGCCAGAAGGGTAACGAGTGTGGTAAAAAAAGCAAAAGCAGATTATGAAAGGAAACTAGCTACGCAAGCTAAAGAGAATCCCAAACAGTTCTTTCAATATGCTGTAAGTAAAAGAAAAAATGTATATGGCAGAATGATTTTAAGGAATGCAGATTGTAGAGAGGTAATAGAATCAGTTGATATAGTGGAATTACTGAGCAAGCACTCTGAAGGAGTATATCCTCCAGGTGGTGATATTGAAGGAATGAAGGAACCAGTAGCTTATATGGGAATTGAGGTGAATGAAATGGAGATGAATAGTATATTACAGAACCTTAATGTGAATACATCTGTGGGATTGGATGGTATATCTGCACAGGTCTTATGTGAAGCAGCTAAAGAATTATCAGTGCCCTTGACCATGTTGTTTAATCTGAGTCTTGGGTCTGGTTTAGTCCCGAAGGTGTGGAAAGAGGGGAAAATAGTTCCACTGCATAAAGGAGGATCCAAGACTACTGTTGCAAATTACTGACCGATCAGCATATCAGAAGTTGTTGTCAAGGTCCTGGAGAAAGTAGTCAAGGGAAAAATATAGGAATGGATTGATGAAAATGAGAAGACAGCATGGCTTTGTGAAGGGTAGATCATGCCTCAGTAACTTGCTCAAGTTTTATAACACAGTGACGACTGAACTGGATAAGGGTAATGGGTTTACAGTGATACTGCTGGACCTGGCTAAGGCATTTGACAGGATACCAAATGGAATTCTAATCCGTAAAGTACAACATATGGGAATGGATATAGGGTTGGCGAGATGGACAGGTGGGTGGTTGATGGAGAGATATCAGAGAGTATTTAGTTTATTCATGAGTAGAGTCCAAAAGCCGGCCTGTGACGTAGCGTGTCGCAGGGTTCTGTTCTTGGACCACTGCTGTTTAATTTGTTCATTAATGATATAGGAAAGGATCTGAGAGGAACTTCATTTATTTGCAGATGATGCAAAGTTGGGTAGGGCAATAGTGAATGCAGATGATGTCAAAATTTTGCAGGATGATTTGAATAGATTGGAGGTCTGGGCTACAGAGAATGGATGTGAATTTAATGTGGCAAAATGTAAGGTTATACATTTTGGGGTGAAAATATTAGCAGCAGTATACCACATTGGTGGAACTGCACTCCAGGAGATTGATGAGGCCAGGGACTTGGGAGTGTTGGTGGATAGGGATATGAAGTTTAGGGGGCACATTGCAAAAGTAGCTAAATCAGCTCATCAACTCACTTGGTTGTTGAAAAATACTTTGACGAACAGAGACAAGCAAGTTATTGTACCTCTGTACCGAGCCTTGATAAGACCTCATCTCGACTACTGTGCCCAGATTTGGTCACCTAGGTTTCTTCTTGATGGGGAGGAGGTGGAGAGGATCCAGCGGCAAGTGACCAAGATGATAGCAGGTCTATGGAATGAACCTTATGAGAACAGATTGAAGATTTGTGGGTTGCAGAAATTAGTTGATAGGCGGAAAAGGGGAGATATGATTGAGACATTCAAATTGTTAAAGGGTTTCTATAGGATTAATTCAGAGGATATTTTTGAGATCAGGACTGGTGGTGGGATAACTAGGGGACACCTATGGAAGCTGGGCAAGAGTGTGGTTAGCAAGGGCATTAGAACTGGGTTCTTTACTTTTAGAATGGTAAATGAGTGGAATAAGCTGCCAGAGTCTGTTGTGGGTGCTATGACGGTGAGTGAGTTCAAGGCAAGGTAAGATAGATACTGTGAGAATGTCGTATAGTTGTGTGAACATGATGTTTAGGGCCTTCCTCGATGAGTCTAAGGACTCCCCTGGAGTCGCCCGTAATAATAATAATAATATTAGCTAACTTCTCTGCATTACATGCAACTAAAGCAATATCAATTATTAATGTCATTCTTATAATTATTTTTGATGTTCAGTTGACAAAAATAGAGAGAATATAACCTTGTGGACTTTATTTTGAAAAATAAATAAATAAATAAAAATAAAATAAGGATGATCACCAAATGAAAAAACTATGTATTTTTCTTATTATTATTCAGTATTTACTTGAGGTCTCATCAGTGAGTAGTCATGAGTTGCCTCAGTGTTGCACTCCCTACAGGATCAGTTGTAACACTATCCAGGTATTTGCTTACGCTTGGACTCGCCGAACTTTATATTTACTATATTCGGCATGAAACTCTTTGAGTTTCTTATTCGGCTATGAAACAATATGGGAGGTAATATACATTAACTTAAATAAATTACATTATTTTGTTCCCCTGCACTGATCTGAAAAATAAAAGACAGCAATTTTACAAACATTACTAAATAAATGCATTGCTAAGATTGATTTCTTGTCACACTCAGAATAGATAACTTTCACATATGTGAAACTCTCTTTTATCTTTGGAAACAGACACAATAAATCGAATGTATACAGCAAAAAAGTTAAAATTGTAAAGGACAGAGCGAAAATGATAAGTAAAACAGCATACTTTGTCAAGCGACACAAAGGTCGTTCTGTTATAGTTAATCCGATAATGATCTACAATCACCATTAAGGAATTAATGACAGAAAGCCATTAATCCCTTAATATTAATCCATTAATGTTTCGGTCCTTGAAAAATATTAAGGTGATTTGTGTATTTTATTCACTACAGCTGGTTGGGAGGTTAACAATACACTTAATCATTTGTCTGAACTTCTGAAAGGATATTATAGGTTACTGGTTGATGAATTTTTTTTTTTTTTGTGGAAGGTTGGATGAGGACAAAGGCACATGTGTAGAAGATGAGTTTTTATGGTTAAGAAAGTAGTGAGAGCTAGATTTTCCTTCTGCAGAATAGTGAACGAGTGAAGAGCTTGTCGGATGAAGTGCATCTCATGTGAATGAGTTTAAGAGAGAGAGGATATGACAATTGGTGTAAATGACACGTGGCTTTCTTCAATGAGTCCTTGATTCTCTGGAGGTCTATGATGATAATAAGAATGCTAAACCTGGAATGCTCTTGTTATGTTCTAGCTCAAAATTTCACTGCCACTGTCTAGTGGCAGTGAAATTTTGAGCTAGAACATAACAAGAGCATTTTATTTATACAGTTTTACTTATCACCTTAATTTGGTTAAAATACATATATGATTCAAGTTATAAACCACTGTACATGTACACACACATGTGCGTGAGCACGCACGCACAGTTGAACTTGGTTATAATGGGCATCACAGTACCAGAAAAATTTCCTCATTAGTGATGAGTTATACCTATTTCCTTTTTTTTAATTCCCAATAATACAATAAAAAACACATTCAAAGAACAAAAGAATTTCGGGGTTTTTTTGTTCTTTGAAACAAAACATACCCAGATATTATTTATATGAATTTGCTTGTATAAACTACAATACACTTAATATTACACACAATATATTCGTTGATAGTGATGTGGAAAACATCACTATCAACAATAACATAGTCAATGAGACTTTTCTTATTCCTTGCCTCTTCTCTCCATGTGAATTTGTGCACATTTATATGTTGGAACATGGTGTTAGTAATAACCAGTCCATGTCCTGAGAAGAAATCCAACAGGCATTTGCCATTATTAATAGCTTTGCTCTTTTCTCCAAATTTTCCCCAAAATATTTTTGTATGTCTGACAATCATTTTCTACTCTGCTATTTAGATCCCAACAAGGATCAACTTTTCCTTTTTCATTGTGTCAGCTGTTTTCTCTATAGCCTCAAAAAATTCCTCCACTTCTACCTTCTGTGGGACCATAGGCACAAATAAGTCTCATTGTTCAGTTCCCCATTCTAATATTTTTCCACATCACTGTTGTACTCTATATTGCCTGCCATTCAAGAAAATTAGCCTCGTATTTAGTGTTGAATACTATGGCTTCTCCTTCTTTTCCTTGATTGTCATTGCCTGAATATAACATTTTGTATTTATTACTTAGAAAGATCTCACCAGTTTTTGTCTTTTTTGTTTTAGTCACCCTTATTATGTCGATCTGGTACTTATCCAATTTGTCAGCTAGCTCCATTTCTTTGCCATTCAGGCTTCTTATGTTGATAGTACCGATCTTGAACTCTGGTGATGTTGAGTTGGGGTAAGTTTTAGGATTTGTTCCAGTAGCTGACTTTTCACTGTTTGCCCTCGTTCCCTAGTGAAAACAACGGAGGGGCTTTTTTAACCACAGCCAGCATAAAATTCTGTCATGTTGTACTATCATTTGAAATTTTGGTTTAAGCCAATAAGAGTACAATTTGGTATACCTCCATATTTGAGCATTGTTAGTCAAATATCATCTATCATAGCTGTCTTTCCACATTTCAGGTTTTTGATGGTGTTTCAAATTCAAGTATTGATATATATATATATATTCCTGCTTGTATTTCTTCTGAATATTAACTACTGTTCTATCATTTTCATTTCATAGATTTTTAAAGTAATTATGAGGGTGGTCTGAAAAGTTCTCAGCCTCGTTCATAGATGGCAAAACTATCGCCAAGTTTTTTTTTCCTAAGTTAGTACATCAGTCATAAGCACCCATGTGGAATTGCAAGTCATTCTATCAAGTAGTTTGTTTTATACAGCTGTCTGAAACAAAAGTGTTGTCTGTATCCCTTGAAATGGATAAAATTGAGTATCGTGCAGTTATAAAATTCCTTGTAAAAGAAGGTTTAATGACAAGAAAAATTCATTCAAAGTTCATAAAAGTTTATGGGTATTCTTTTCCTTTGTCTTCGACTGTTACAGAAAAGTTATTTTCTTCTGGAAAGACTGCACAAGGAAAGCTGTCAATACATGTTCACAATGCAAACCTGAACAAAAACGATTGCCTAAAACTTTCTCAATTTTTGGGTAGTTATACTGACTAATACTCACCATTCATGTGTTCCTTAATTTGCAATTCTTTTTTGTTTTGTTTATATTTAAAAATAATAAATAATTTTATTGTAATTTATTTTGGATATCTATTAATGCAGAGAGAGCTATTCTCCTGCAGCCAATAGTGCATGTAATATTGCATGCTCCTTTGTCTTCGACTGTTACAGAAAAGTTATTTTCTTCATGAAAGACTGCACAAGGAAAGCTGTGAATACATGTTAACAATGCCAACCCGAACAAAAACGATTGCCTAAAACTTTCTCAATTTTTGGGTAGTTATACTGACTAATACTCACCATTCATGTGTTCTTTAATTTGTAATTATTTTTTGTTTTGTTTATATTTAAAAATAATTTATTAACTAAATTATTTATTGTAATTTATTTTAGATATCTATTAATTCAGATGGAGCTATTCTCCTGCAGCCAATAGTGCACACTTTCAACTGAATTGTTCTCTTTTTTGTGTTTTCCTATAACTGTATTGACACTGGCTATAAAACAGCTGAAAATTTTACGAATAAAGATATTTAAATTAAATGTAAGTGATTCCGTTAATAATATTTTATGAAGAAAGTAAGTTTGTGGTAACTGAAGCAGATAGGAAGCCATCCATTTCTCTTGTTAAGAGAATATCAAGAAAGGTAAAGTTCCATTTGTTCCTATTTCTGTAGTGAATTTGATTCCAATGTGCAGATTATTCATTTTTCAAAAGATATCCAATTCTTGATCTGAGTTTTTCATAATAACAAAAATATCTTCTATATAATGAAACCAAAGAGAAGTTTTGGATTTATGTTGAACATTTTTTTTTCTTCTAGATGTTTTAAATAAAAGTTGGCCCAAGTTAGGGAAAGTGTGGAGCTCATCACAGTTCATTCAATATGCCTGTAAATTCCAAATCCAGCAGAAATATTCTGAGTTCATAATGAACTTGAAGAGGTCTACAATGTCTGATGGAAAGAAAGAAGTTCTGAGATATAATTTAAAGATACATCAGTAAAGAGTGAGGAAATGTCTAAACTGAACATTAAATCAGAAAAGCTGAGTTTCAATTCTCTAATTTTTAAAGTAAAATTGATTTATTTTTAAATTAAAAAGTAAGTAAGAATATCCACTAAGGGGAATAAAGAGATTTTAGAGAAATTTGGAAATTTTCCAAGTAGGACTTTCTATTGAATCAACAAGTTGTAGAGGATGATGTAGTTTAGGAAGAGCATAAATGCCGGGTGGTCTTGCATGACAGCTTCTGACAATAACAACACAGGTGTAACAACAAATGACTCTCTATCTACTTTCATCTACCACAAACCTATCTTGGCTGGTTGTTACATTCAAACAACAGGGCATTATCACTCACAGAAATATGGTATTAAATGCCTACTATCAAAAGCCCATATAGCATGTTCCTCATCAGAGTCGCTTCAGCAAAAAATTTCTACTATCAAATAAACTGCTTCTCTCTCAATGGGTACAATCTAAAAATCATTGACAAAAAATCAAACCATCCCCCCCCCTCCTAATTTTCTACTAGGAGATAAATCCTGAAGGTTTAGAGGTACTTCTAATATGTGGTATTTTCAGCTCCAGGTTTTTATAAATGATATTGCTTAAAAGAGATGCTTCTAATATCCCACATATTAGAAGCATCTCTGAACTAGATATTCAAGTCCTAAAGAAATTTCATTTTGAAGCCACATTTAAGTCTATTATCCAAATCAGTTCTATGTTATCTTCTAAACCTTCATTGCTACCTGAAGTATATATATCAGATTACTTGTAATTTCATCTGTCCTACTTCAGACAAATGGGCCAATATGTTGCAAAACATATTTCAGAACACCAATCTTATACTTAACTCAAAAGACATCACAAATCTGGCCCTGCTAAACATGGAATTAATAATTCATAAAAATTTAAGCTATATTACTATACAGAAGCAGCCAGAAATTCAAACATATTTTCAAAGAAAGTGCTGAAGTCTTTCTTCACTGTCCAAACTGATGGACTGTCTAGCCTGAAATTTAAGATACTGTTATCAACAGCTGTATTACTTAATATTCTTATAATTTCTTTTCTTTTTTTCTTTTTTTTGTTTAACATAATCATACATATCTGATCGGTTCCTAATAGTATATTATTTACTTGGCACTTTCATAAATGCATTCAAAAACATACAATTCTTGATCTGCATGTATTGTTGTTTTTGAACTTTGCATAATTCAATTTCTAACACTGACAGTAGCTTAAGATACTTAAACTGAAATATCTGTGTAATTACTACTTATAATTTATTAAGCATTTTTCACTGTGCATATATGGTTTTTTTACTATACTTGTTAAAGTAATCACATTTATTTGAATTAAGACAAGAATTAATTGTCTTCTTTGAGGATAATCTTTTTCACCTCAATAGGTGTACAACAGAACAAATATGGCTTCAACATTTAGCTTAATTGTCAGATTTATTTTTAAGATAAATTGATTCAATTTATCATTACAAGGTGCAAATACAATAGTTTAGTCTTCAAGACTGAATGGAAGGTATCATAAAAAAATTTAAATATTGGGACAACTTTGTTAAAACAAGTACAGAGTGTTATAGCAACACTTAAAAATAAAAAAACAACAACTGAAAATGACTTCGGACAAAGCTGTTAAAAAAAAAGAATTAAAGGGTATCTCAAGTTTCTCCAAGTTAGTTTTGGAGAGTACTTTCTATAAACATTAAAAAATATGAACTGGATTCATAATCCATTTGCAAATCATTTGTGAACTGAAATAGACAGAAAAAAAAAAACAACTTATAAATTTTTGGCATGGATTGAAAAGAGAATATCCATCATTTAATGAAAAAGTTTAAAAATCTTTCTGTGATTTTAAACTACCAGAGAGCTTTCTCAATTTACACTTTGATAAATTCAAAGGGTAAAAGCTGTATAACTGAGAGGAGGTCTCCACACAGCCTTTAAAGGAATGCGGAAAACCGACCAGGGCTTCTGACCTAATGTCCAATCCTCACCTTCTCGTGGTGCACCCTGTTGGGTATCTACCTGGGTACTGAACGAACAAGGATGGGCTGGCAATTTGGGATTTAGCCGACCAAATTGTATTCTTACTGGCTTAAACCAATATACAAAATGATGGTTACAACATGACAAAATATCATACCGCCTGGGGCATCGCCCAGTTAAAGAAGGCCCCCATTGTTTTCGTCAGGGAACCAGGGAGAACTGCGAAAAGTCAGCCTACTGAAACAAATCTGAATAAAACATCCCAACTCAACATCACCAGAGGTAAAGATCAGTACTATCAACACGGGAAGGCTGAATGGCAAAGAAATGGAGCTAGCTGAGGAATTAGATAAGTACCAGATCGACATAATACGGGTGACTGAAACAAAAAAGACAAAAACTGGTGAGATCTTTCTGAGCAATAAATACAAAATGTTATATTCAGGCAATGACAATCAAGGAAAAGGATTATAGCAACTGCCATTGTATTCAACACTAAATATGAGGCTTATCTTCTTGAATTCCAGGCAGTCTCAAGTAGAGTGATGCAGGCAAATATGAGAATGGGGAACTGGACAATGAGACTTATTTGTGAATATGGTCCCACAGAAGGTTCTACTAAGGTAGAAGTGGAGGAATTTTTTAGAGACTTTATAGAAAGCAACTGACACAATGAAAAAGGAAAAGTTGGTCCTTGTTGGGGATATAAATAGCAGAGTAGGAAATGATTGTCAGACATACAAAAATATTTTGGGAAAATTTGAAGAAAAGAGGAAAGCTAATAATAATGGCAAATATTTGTTGAATTTCTGCTCAGGACATGGACTGGTTATTATTAACACCATGATCCAACATAAAAATGTGCACAAATTCACAAGGAGAGAAGAGGCAAGAAATAAGAAAAGTCTCATTGACTATGTTATTGTTGATAGTGATGTTTTCTCCCTTGTGCAGGACACCAGAGTGTACAGAGGATTTGAAATTGGAAATGATCACTATTTAGTCTTCAGCAGGATAAAACTGAATTTCATTTTGAAAAGAATAACATGTAAGAAAGTTTTAAAGCGAATAAAAGTTGAGCAGCTCTCAGATGTGAACTGTAGACTAAAATACAGAAATATTATTGAAAAGAAAATGAAAGAGTTTGGAAACAGGAATCAAACCTTGGAGATTCAGTGGCCAGCCTTGAAGAAAACCCTGATTTATTCAGGCAGAGTTGCATGTGGTGAGGTAGTCTGCAAGGATAGAAAAATCAGAACTCCATGGTGGACACAGGAAGTTAAAGAGGCAGTGAAGGAAAAGAAGAAAGCATATCAAAAGTTTCTGTCAAATAAGTCAGCTTTTGCTCTTAGAGAATACAGCGACAAATGTAAGAAAGCGAAACACTGTGTAAAACTAGCTAAACAAAAGTCATGGGAGGACTTTGCAAGAACATAGAAAATAAATATCAAAAAGGTGGTAAGATATTCTGGAGGTTGTTGAATAAGCTTAGAAATGGAGGAAACGGTGCTGTAAAAGGAATTAGAGATGATAAAGGTGACATGAAAATGGGAGAAAAAGATATCCTTGAAGTATGGAGTAATTACTTCGAGAAATTGCTAAATGAAACAAGCAGTGATACAGTCATACTCAACAGGCATACAGTCAGGAATACATATTGTTACACCCTGATAACCAAGAATGTAATAATTTCAGTTATCATGGTGTAACAAGAAAATAAAAATATAAAATCCTATGTAAGTAGCTAATACAAAATAATTAAAGACAGAAAATATGCTTGCATCCAAGTAAATTAAATATAGCAGAAATTGTTTGTTTAACTAAATAATATAAAAGGGAATCTTATTACAAAAAAAAGATATGAAAATGATAGGTTAAGTAAAATAAAGAAGATTAAAGATAAGAATTTGTATGTGAGAGGCTAATTTAACACTCAAAAAAAGGAGATTAAAATATTCAAGTAAATTCTAAAAAGGGGATTAATTCAGTATAGAGGCTAGCTTAAAACAAATGACAATCGCTCAAGGTCAATTTCCGAAGTGAGACGTCGTCACGAGCAAGGAACCGTAAGATGTTTTGGGCAGAAAAACACGACTTTAATTGGTGAGTGAAATAGACTCCGGTAGAGGGGGAAGAAAAGAAATTGAAGAAGGTGCCGATAAGGGCCATGCAGATAAAAGGGTGAGGAAGCCCCCCACGAGGCTTTTTTTTTCCTCAGAGTTTCTTCATGAAATTTTTGTATAGGTAACACGGGTTTTCTTGAGTGACGGCTTAGGAGTTATCTCCATCCGACACAACAAGGAAACAAAGTGTGCGGGAATTCGATCCCGTATTCCTATTGCAAGAGACAAGGAACGCCGTATAGTTACAAGAAGGAAGGAATTGTCTATGTATCTCATCATCCAGTACTCTTATCGAGGGAAAGAAAATCCATACAGAAATCCGTGCCCACGTGAAGAGTTCCGTAGTGATAGAATAGAAGATCCTGTGTGTGTCCTTTATTCAAGCACGAAAGGTACAGATCATGAAAACCAGGGTTCGTCCTAGAAAGGTACTGTAAAATCTTGTATCAATTGAAATCGCATATAGTTGCAATCATTGTTAATTACTGGACTGTCGAAGATATACTAGGACTTTAGTACTAATCAGAGTAGAATGAGAGTCAACTAGTTTATATTAATTGATAAGCATTCATGTGCTAGAGATTTATGTATGTGCATGGTATTTCATATGAAAGTGTCTTAAAGGTCAAATGTATGTATGGGCATAGAGAAGGGGTAGTTTAGCCTATATTGTTTTGTAAGTTAGATAAGGTAAACTGAATATAAACATTAATGTCCATGGTATTATAGCAATATAGAGCATTCTGACTAGTATAAGGTTAAGTAAAGTGTTAATTTGTTCCAGGATTATATGTGTATATTTATATGTATAAAGTCTGTTATGACGGCATGATTGCAAATTCCCATATAGGATTTTGCGCTAATACTTGTATTTTGCTTGTATAATTTGTAATCTTATTCTTAGTATTGAATAGTGCTTTATATAATAGACATTGAATTGTACCATGTTTAAGATTTTTAATAAACTTTTGTTCATTAATAATACAATTGTCTGAAATTGCTGCCTAATGCACCGCTTGAAAAAAAACGTACAAACTTAATCACGCGGGAAATTAATGTGTCAAGTTACGAGATAGATGGTCACAACTGCTTAATAGTTTCACACTCAGACATATTTTTGTATTTTGCTCCTTGTTTTCGAATTATATATCTTCAACTAAATGTCCTGAAAGGTGCAGTATAATATAAATATTAGGGACACTAAGGGGAGAAAAAGCTTAAATATTTGAATTTTGTAATATCTCGTGCATAGTTAAGTTTTGAATAAAGATAAAATAGAGATTCACTTGAAAGGATAAAAGAAAGTTTAATAATCGTAAATAGGGACACAACAATATCCATACTTGAAGTAGAAAAAAACATCAAAGGCTTAAAATGTGGAGAGGCAGCAGGAGTAGATGATATTTGACCAGAAATGCTGAAGTATTGTGGTATAAAAGTCATGCAGTGGCTGCACTGCATAGTTCAGAAGGTCTGAACAGAGGGACGAATTCCCGATGATTGGAGTAGAGCTCTGAATAGCACCCATATATAAAAGGGGAAATAAAACTGAATGTGAGAATTACAGAGGTATTTCCCTATTGAATGTTCCTGGTATGATATATGCAAGTATACTTGAGAAATAGTTGAGAAGAATTGTAGAAGAAAAGCTTGGTGAAGAACAAGCTGGATTCAGGCCCTGTCAGGATCAGATCTTCACTTTACGATAAATAGTAGAGAAATCATGGGAATATAACAAAGCTCTCTATTTGAGTTCTGTAGATCTGGAAAAGGCATATGACAAGATGCCAAGAAAGAAGCTATTCAATACACTACAGTTATATATCAATGGGGCATTATATCAAGCAATATTTAGTCTTTATTTGAGTTGCAAGTAAGCTGTTAGAATTAAAGGAAGTACAGGAAGATGGTTTAATGTTAAATCTGGTGTGAGAGAAGGATTTACATTATCCCCTCTGTTATTCATTATCTATATGGATCACATTATGAAGGAAAGCGATATTAAACATGATATCAAAATTGGAGATGTTAATGTCATCTCTTTGCTTTATGTGGACGATGTTATACTTATCAATAAATCCACTGAGTCTGCAAGATTCCTTGACTAAATTGAATAGCTGTTGTAATAGATATGGTATGAAGGTCAGCAATAAAAAGACAATGAAAATAGGCAGAATCATTGAAAATGTCAACTGTATTGTGAACGGAGAACCTGTGGAACAAGTAAAACATTTCACCTACTTAGGAACAATTTTTAGTGAAGATGGTAAATTAAATAGAAATAGACAACAGAATCAATAAAGCTGGTACAGTAAGAAGTCAATTGAATAAATTCATATGGAATAAGAGGGAAATTAGTTGGAACACTAAATAAGAGGGAAATTAGTTGGAACACTGTATACAAGAGTGTGTTCAAACCAGTTTTAACTTATGGATGTGAGAACTGGGTCAGAAGTAAAACACTTGACCAAAGACTAGACACTGCAGATATGAGAGTCCTGAGAAAGATTAGAGGCATGAACAGATGGCATCAATGGCAATATCATATTAAAAACGAGGATATTAGGAAAGAACTTGACATTGTCAGAATCCAGGAATGCGTTAGCTGAGCTAATCTTAAGTGGTATGGTCACTTAAATAGAATGGGCGAGGCAAAAGATTAGCAAAACAAGTGTTCTCTGCCAGGTTGGCAGGAAAATGACCCAGAGGAAGACGAAGATATAGGTGGAATGATACTGTACAAAGTGCCTTAGACGATAGAAATATAAGATCTGATATGAGAAAAACTTGATACAGAAAACCAGATTTTAGACTCAATCTATCTTCCATTTATAAGATTATAAGATGTATAACTATATATAATTAAAGATTTTATTATATATATTGTTTATAAATAATTAAAGTTTTATTATATATATTGTTTATAATATATATATATTTTGCTGTGTCATTTCGTCTTGTGCTAACAGGACATTATCAAACACTATAACATGATCAGGCCATCAAAAAATGTTCATACTGCATCGTCAGTCGCGAGGGTTACCAAGGGACACGTTTGGGTTTTAGGGAGAGAGACCTGTTCGAAAAATATGTTACAGTCTCCCTTAGACACCACTCCTCAGCACTCTGCTAGAGGAAACCCCATCAATGGGCCCGCTTCCCTTTTTTGGAGGTGTTTAGGGACAGCGCAAAGAAATAGTTCTGCAAAAGGACGGAAATGGCAACAGACTATGGCTTTAGGCAACTGGAACATCTTCTCTCTGACAGGGAAGGAGTTGGAACTGGTTGAGGAAGCCAAGCACTACTGGCTAGACTTAGTCAGGCTTTCTTTGACCAAGAGGAGAGGCTCTGGAACTGTCGACCTGGATAAGGGGTGGAAACTTGACTACTCTGGTGTGAGCTCGACAATGTCTGCTCAGGTAGGTATGGGGATACTCACAAGCCCCCAGCTGTCAGACTGTGATGCTGAGTGGATCCCATTGGGGGACGCATATGTGTGTTAAGGCTTCAGATGAAAAAAACCATGATTTGGCTGTGGTGCAAGCCTATGCACCTAATCTGGAGTCAGAATACTCTGCCTTCCTAGAGGAAGTGGATACTGCTTTTGACAGGGTGGCAGACATGGAATCAGTCCTGCTAATGGGTGACTTCAATGCACATGTTGGAACAGATGACCAGATATGGAGGGGTGTGGTTGGGAGGAACGGTGCCCCTGACCTTAACGCGAATGGGTTGAAATTATTGGACTTCTGCTGTACTAACAGCTTGTCCATAATGAATACCTTCTTCCATCACCAAGAAGTCCCTAAATATACCTGGTACAGGAATACACTAGGACAAAGGTCTCTGATTGACTTCTTTATAGTCTCAGCAGACCTATTTTCCTCAGTGTTGGACGTTCGTGTGAGGAGAGGGACAGAACTGTCAACTGACCACCACCTTGTTGTGTACACTCTATGGCTTCAGAAACCAGATTCTACCATCAATGCTGGTAGGCCTAAGCAGCTATACCGCATGAAATGGGAGGCATTGGAAAATGAGGCTGTGAGGAAGAATTTTGCAGATGACATTTCCTCCAGGTTCAAAGAGATTCCCGAGCATACTGCAGATGTTGAGGAGGAGTGGAAGCTGTCCAGAACAGCTATCACTGCCTCTGCACTCTCATGCTGTGGCAGAAAGCGGCTCGGTGTGGCAACGGGCAGTGAGAAAAGGACACCTTGGTGGAACCAAGAAGTCCAAAAAAACTGTCTGGGGAAAAAAAGGAGTCCTACCTAACATGGCTTAGGGTCAGGTCACCTGAGATGTGTTTGCAGTATGCTGAGGCAGTAAAGACAGCAAAGCAGAAGGCTTGGGAATCCTTTGGAGAAAGATTAGACTCATCCTATGCAAATGCAAACAAAGTATTCTGGAAGACCATCTGCTACCTTCAAGGGAGGCACACAGCAAGGGCAATTAAGGCCTCTGATGGTGCACTTTTAACATCCGAGAAGGATATCCTCCACAGATGGAGGGAATACTTTGAGAGCCTTCTTAACCCGGGTGGCCCAGCAGTTGTGGACATCCAAGAGGTGCAGATCGGGGCAATGACTAGTCTCACAGCAGAAGAGGTCCCATTTAGCAATAAAATCGCTAAAATCGGGTAAGGCTGCTGGCGATGATGAAATTTGGCCCAAAATACTAAAAGCCTTAAATTGAGACGGTGTTCTCTGGCTGACTTGAGTGTGTCAGGCTGCTTGGATATCTGGGCGAGCACCAAAGCAATGGCAGACAGGCATAATAATACCAGTCTTCAAGAAGGGAGACCAGAAGGATTACAGTAACTATCGTGGCATCTCTCTGCTCAGCCTGCCTGGGAAAGTGTATGCTAGGTGCTCTTGGAAAGACGGTGCAGGAGCATAGATGAGTCAAAGTTCCAGGAAGAACAATGTGGCTTATAGAAGTACAACTGACCAAATCTTTAAGAAATCTTGGGAATATGCCAAGAATGTCTACACATGTTTTGTGGACTTGGAGAAGGCATATGACCGGGTTCCGCGACATAAGCTTTGGCAAGTAGTACAGTTGCAAGAGTATGGAGTGGATGGCCAACTATTAGCTGCAATCAAGTTCCTGTATGAATGCCCAGAGTTTTGTGTCAGGGTAAACAGCACAAAGTCTGAACCTTTCACAGTCTCCATTGGCCTCTGCCAAGGGTGTGTTCTGTCACCCCTCCTTTTCATAATATTTATGGACTGGATTGATAGGCACAGCCGAGGCAGTAAGTGTGTCAGAATTGGAAGATGTAGCATTGGACGTCTGTTTTTGCAGATGACCTAAGTTCTGCTTAGCTCTTCCACAGATGCCTTCAGCGAACCCTGGATAGGTTTTTAGCTGTTTGTGCAGATGCTGGAATGAAGATCAGTGTGGCCAAAACTGAAACATTTGTGGTCTCAAGACAACCATCCCAGTGCACTCTACATGTAAGTGGAGTCCCAATGAGGCAGGTGGAGAAGTTTAAATACCTTGGGTCCATATTCATGAATGATGGAAAGCGGGATGTAGAGCTAGTTACTCGAATTGGCTTACAAGCTCAATATTGTGGGAGCTTGGCCGTTCGGTAGTATTGAAGCAGGAGTTAAGCCAGAAGGCAAAGCTGGCTGTCTTCAATACAGTCTATGTCCCCATCCTCACCTATGGTCATGAGAGTTAGGTAACGACCGAAAGAATGTGGACACGTATCCAAGCGGCTGAAATGAGGTTCCTTCGAGGGGTTGTGGGGCTGACAAGACTCGACAGAGTCAGAAGCTCTGCAATTCGGGAAACCCTCAATACTCAACTGCTGCTTCTCCGTTGAGAGATCACAGTTACGTTGGTACGGGCACCTGGTCAGAATGCCACAAGAGAGGCTCCCTCAGCAGGCCCTCTTTGCCAAGCCAGAGAGTGGGAGGCCAAGGACTCACTGGATAGATTATATCCCAAACATTGGGTGGACACGTTTGGGATTCTCACCAGAACAACTGAGCTTGGTGGCAGAGGATTGTGACCATTGGAAGTTCCTCTTGCAGCTGTTGCCCCCACAACCCAATTAGGAAAGGTGGGCCTTGAAGATGTATGTATGTATGTATTGCTTATAATTAGTTATTATCTTACATTATGTTGTGTTAAAAAATAGTTTCGTATACTAA
Organism: Typopeltis vanoorti; assembly: GCF_054136105.1. NCBI lineage: Eukaryota > Metazoa > Arthropoda > Arachnida > Uropygi > Thelyphonidae > Typopeltis > Typopeltis vanoorti. Next base: position 5,339,945 of record NC_143562.1, read on the forward strand.
TTTTTTTTCCCATTCTCAAAAATCAGTGTTATGTATTTAAAAAATATTTAAAAAAAAACAGCTAATGCCTTTTATTCTCCTATCAGGAGTAGGTGAGGCTGTTTTAGCCCTGTCTATATTTTGGAGAATGTGGGAGGCAGTTTATATGTGCTTAATAATAATTAAACACATATATGTTGAAAGGAATTCATGTGTTAACAAAGTTAGTGAAATGCTGGTAAAGAGTAAAATAAACAAATGTAATTGAATGATCACATTATTTGAGAATTAGATTTAAGATAACCTTCTTAATATAGTTCATAAATTGATACACATTTTCTATGAAAGATACTTACTTTTATAAAAGTTGAAATATGTGGAATGATACTTTTATCAGGCCGGCATATTTTTAATACAACATCGGTTGGGGCAGCTCTAAGAACTTCTAGGGCTTCCTATTAAAAAAATGGATTCATAAATTTTGGGACATTTTTATTATGCCTCATATAATCATACATTAAAGCAAATGATATTTATTCTATCAGCACTGACTGTTTGAAGAAAGATGTCTGGAAACATTCTAGGTTAGTTTAATGGCTAAGTGGTTAGTGTACATGCACTCCAACCAACAGGTCATGGGTTGGAATCCCAGCGTGGAAATGGATGTTTGTAATTGTTTGTAAGTGGAAGATAAATTTCATCACTTGGTGTGAGACCACTGCCCACTTATTAGAGGCACAAAGTGGCTTGAAAAAGTTCCATATCTGCTCTCTAGAGAAGGGTTTCTGGACTATGCAAAAATACCTACAAAAATCACCAATAATAATAAATAAAATAAAAAAAATTGATAAAAATGACAAAAAAAAATTTTTTTTAAAAATCCTTCGCCCATCCACGGTACAAAACGGAATAAAAGAATATGTTCTTTTATTCACACATTACTATGCACTAAGCTCCAGTCATCCTCCTCCTAACATCTCTTTTGTCTTCCTTTAGCTCTCTTTCCATCTCTGAGACACAATTTGTATATCATTTTTGACCATTCTTGGAATGTTACTTCTTGCAAAATAATCCACCCACCGCCATTTGTATATTTTAATAGTTGGTACAATGTCTCTTAGTCTGGTCTGAGTTCTCAAGTAATGATATTTCGAAGAATGATACCAGTAGTGATTTCATTGCTGAAATCACTCAAATAGTCCACAAATTATTAGTCAACTTTTTTGGATGCAGTAAATATTTCAGCTCCATATGTCACATCCAGAAGTATGCAGCCAATACTTTTATTTTTAAGGCAGACTGGGATGACCTCCATCAGTGTTTTTTGTTCAACTCCAAACTAAATTCTTATAATTTCATCTACAGAAATCTTTGTCCTAAGTAAATATAAAATGACAATTTGGGATTTAGCTGACCAAACTGTATTCTTATTGGCTTAAACCACAATATAAAATGATGGTACAACATGACAGAATTTCATGCTAGCCGGGGTGTCGCCCAGTTAAACAAGGTCCCCTGTTGTTTTTGCCAAGTAACTGGCAAATAGCAAAAATTCAGAAACTGAAACAAATCCTAAAACACACCACAACTCAACACCACCAGAGTTCAAGATCAGTACTATCAACATAAGAAGCTTGAATGGCAAAGAAATGGAGCTACCTGAGGAACTGGAAACGTACCAGACTGACATAACAGGGATGACTGAAACAAAAAAGACAAAAACTGGTGACATCTTTCTGAGCAATAAATACAAAATGTTATATTCAGGCAATGACAATCAAGGAAAAGAAAGAGTAGCCAGAGTATTCAACACTAAATACGAGGCTAATCCTTGAATGGCAGGCAGTCTCAAGAAGAGTGATGTGGACAAATATCAGAATGGGGAACTGGAAAATGAGACTTATTTGTGCCTATGTACCCAAAAAAGGTTCTACTTAGGTAGAAGTGGAGGTTTTTGAGGCTTTAGAGAAAGCAACTAACATGATGAAAAAGAAAAAGTTAGTCCTTGTTGGGGATCTAATAGCAGAGTAGGAAATGATTGTCAGATGTACAAAAATATTTTAGGAAAATCTGGAGTAAAGAGCAAAGCTAATAATAATGGCAAATACAGGGTGTTCGGGATAAATTTGACAGTTTCGTAAGGAAAAAGAAAATCTTCTTTGTATCTATTAAATTTAATGAATTGACAAAAAACATTACAGGCAGAGTTAATTACAATACTATCAACAAGATTTACTCAAAATAACCACCATTAGCATCGATCACAGCTTCAATTCTGCTTCGGAACCTCGAACAAGCTGATGCTACAGTCTCCCTGGGAAGGGCCGCAAAAACTGTTTTAATTTTATCCATTAACTGGGCTTTTGTATTACTGGAAGTGCGATTGGTGTCTTTTTCAACTGCGCCCCATACAAAATAATCCATGGGGTTAAGGTCTGGGGAGTTTGGAGGCCAAACATTTGGACTGGTGAAGTCGTAGAAATTTTCAGACAACCATTTTTGACTTTTCCCAGAGGTGTGGCAAGGGGCCGAATCCTGCTGCCATACATACGGCCTACCATTGGCTACCCTTGTTATCCAGGGCTTGACTACAGTTAGCAACTCCACGAACAAAGCCCGAATTCCAATGCCAGGTTCTTCAACACCTGTTCCTGCAGATTTGCGAGGAATTCTGCTGTACGAACGCAATCAGATCGTCTGCTAGGGATCTTTCTTCTTGCTACATCCTCGTAGTCACCATTGCAAGTCTCTAGTTCATGCCTGATTGTTTTTACTGTATTCAGGGAGCATTGGGCAGCAGTCGTAATATCCTTATTTTGATGGCGGGCACGAATCATCATGATACAAGTTATTCTCTTCCATGATTCAGGTGGGTTCCAGCTATCCATCCTTTCTGACATCTTGTATATAAATGAAGAAGGGTCCAAACTTTTAAATGAAGAGAAGTGTGTGTTAATACATGTAACTTACGGAAAAATATAATTAATTATAAATATGTCAAATTTATCCCGAACACCCTGTACCTGTTGGATTTCTGCTCAGGACATGGACTGGTTATTACTAACACCATGTTCCAACATATAAACGTGCACAAATTCACATGGAGAGAAGAGACAAGGAATAAGAAAAGTCTCATCGACTATGTTATTGCTGATAATGAGGTTTTCTCACTGGTGAAGGTCACTAGAGTGTACATAGGATTTGAAATTGGAAGTGATCACCATTTAGTCTTGAGCAAGAAAAAACTGAATGTAAGAAAGTTTTAAAGAGGATAAAAGTTAAGCAACTCTCAAATGTGAACTATAGACTAAAATACACAAACATTATTCAAGAAAAAATGAAAGAGTTTGAGAACAGGAACCAAACCTTGGGGATTCAGTGGAAAATCCTGAAGAAAACATTGATTCAGCCAGACAGGCATGTGGTGAGGTCGTCTGCAAGGATAGAAAAATCAGAACTCCATGGTGGACACAGGAAGTTAAAGAGGTAGGGAAAGAAAAGAAGAAACCATATAGAAAGTTCCTGGCGAATAAGTCAGCTTGTTCTCTTTGTGAATAGAGACAAATGTAAGAAAGCTAAACACTGTGCAAAACTAGCTAAACAAAAGTCATGGCAAGAACACAGAAAATAAATATCAGGAAGGTGACAAAATATTCTGGAGGCTGTTGAAAAAGCTCAGATATTGAAGAAAGAGTGCTGTAAAAGGAATTAGAGATGATAAAGGTCACATTAACACTGGAGAAAAAGATATCCTTGATGCATGGAGTAACTACTTCGAAAAATTGCTAAGTGAAACAAGCAGTGACAGTACAGTGGCAAAAAAACTCAACAGACATACATGCAATCAGGAAATACGTATCTATACTTGAAGTAGTAAAAGTTATCAAAAGCCTGAAATGTGGAAAGGCAGGTGGAGTAGATGATAATCGACCAGAAATGCTGAAGTATGGAAGTATAAAAGTCTTGCAGTGGCTACACTGCATAGTTCAGAATGGCTGGACTGAGGGACGAATTCCAGATGATTGGAATAAAGCTCTCATAGCACCCATATATAAAAAGGGAAATATAACTGAATGTGAGAATTACAAAGGTAATTGAGTGTTCCTGACACTCAATAGGGAAATACTGGTAAGATTTATGCAAGTATCCTTAAGAAACAGTTGATGAGGATTGTTGAAAGGAATCGTGGTGAAGAATAAGATGGAATCTGACCAAATACAGGCTGTAAGGATCTGATTTTCACTTTATGACAAATAGTTGAAAAATTGTGGGAATATAACAAGGATCTGTATTTAGGTTTTGTAGACCTGCAAAAGGCATATGACAAGGTGCCATGAGAAGAGTTATTCAAAACGCTACAGTTATATGGTGTCGATGAGACATTATATCAAGTCATTATTTGAGTTGTAAATCAGCAGTTAGTACTGAAGGAAGTACAGGAAGATGGTTTGATATTAAATTTGGTGTCAGGTAAGGATGTACATTATCCCTCTGTTATTCATTATCTATATGGATCACATTATGAAGGAAAGTTATTAAACATATCAAAATTGGAGATGTTAATCTCAGTTATACTTTTGTTATACTGATGTTATACTTTTAATTAAATCCTGTACAAGTCTGCAAAATTCCCTGACTAAATTGAATATCTGTTGTAATAAATTTGGTATAAAAATCAGCAATAACAAGACAAAGACAATGAAAATAGACAGAAACATTGAAAATATCGACTACATTGTGAATGGAGAACCTATAGAACAAGCTTTCCAGCTACTTAGGTACAATTTTTAGTCCTTCTTCTTCTTCTTTTCTTCCGTCTAAGACGGGTTGAGTTTTCTCTTGAGCAGGATCTTTCAGTCTTCTCTATTCCTTGTTGTTCAAAAAAGTTCCTTATATGTTCTGCATCCTGAGATATTCTTTATTAATTTCAGCCAGGTAATTCTTGGTCTTCTGGGTCTTCTTTTTTCAGTTGGAAAAGTATTGATTAGGACGTTAGGATGTCTGTCTGCATTCATGCGTACAGTGTGTCCAAACCATCTCAGTTGTGGTTTTTTAGTAATGACAGTAAAATAAATATGATAAAAGACAACAGAATCAACATAGCCAGTATGGTAGAAAGTCAACTGAATAAATTTATATGAAATAAGAGAGAAATTAGTCAAAAAACATTAAATTAGCTGTATACAAAACAGTGTTCAAACCAATTTTAACTTATGGATCTCAGAGCTGGGTTAGAAATAAAATACTTGACCAAAGACTAGCGACCACAGATATGTGGTCTTGAGTCCTGAGAAAGATTAGGGATATGAACAGATGGTAAGATTTATGCACGTATCCTTAAGAAGATGGCATCAATGGCAATATCAAATTAAAAACGAGGATATTAGGAAAGAACTAATCTCGATCACTTAAACAGAATGGGAGAGGAAAGATTAGTGTTCTCAACCAGGTTGCAGGAAAAAGACCCAGAGGAAGACCAAGATATAGGTGGATTTGATATGTTAAAAAGTGCCTTAGAAGATAGAAATATAAGATCTGATAATGTTGGAGTCTTGACAGATAACATTGATTTGGAGGAAAATTGTTGATAGGAAGTTAGTAAATATGTAATTTTTTCATGTACTACTATCATAATGTCCTGCATGGTTAGCCTAGTGGCTATGCGCTCTGCAACCATATGCCTGGGGAAGGAGTGTCCTAGGTTCGATTCCCGTCGACAATGTGAGGAGCTTAAGAATCTTCCTAAGCCATAGCCAAGTTAGACTGCAGGGTTTCTCTCCCTGCCCCCCCCCCCCTCTGATCTGGAGTTTTCATCCTGCAAGCAGGCAAACTGGCCCCGTGAACACACACGGATACAGTCATGAATATCACCCTTAGGGTATGCAGCAGTGGAGTGGTGAACTGGCTGCATTAATACGTCAGTAACCCCTCATTAGGAGGGGATTCAACCTATCTCAAATCTGATTATAATATCCTGTACATTCCTTGAGGGTATATGTCAGGAATTTAATGATGATGTCTGTTCCCCCCCCATCAGTTTACATTTATTGTTGGCTTTTATATCAATTTATCAATCATTTGTCAAAATTTATTCCGCTGAGGCTGACTTTTTAAATGAAAAATGTCATGCAGAAAACTGTGGGTAATTTAACTCTCTTTTCTGATCATTATTATATTTCTAATATGTACACGTAGGGGTGTACAGGATAATTATGATAGTACTACATGAAAAAGTTACATCATTACTCACTTCTAATCAACAAATTTCCTCCACATTAATCTATTATCTGTCAAGACTCCCAACATTATCAGATCTTATATTTCGTCTTTTAAGGTACTTTTTAATATCAACCCATCTACATCTTGGTCTTTTTAATGCCAGACTGGAAAGGCACACTTGTTTTGTAATTTTCACTCACATTTTATTTAAGACCATGCAACTCTCAGCTGATATGGTGTATTTAAGACCATCGTGGGATTAGCTCTACTAACACATTCCTGAATGCTAACAATGGCAAGTTCTTTCCTAATACCTTCATAATTGATACTGCCTTTGATACGATCTGTTCACTCTACTGTTCTTTCTCAGAACTCTCAGAGGTCCTCATTCTTTGATCAAGTGTTTTATTTTTAACCCAGATCTAAGATCCAGAAGTTAAAATTACTTTGAACACTGTCTTGTATACAGCTAATTTAGTGTTTTGACTAATTTTTATTTTATTCCATATAAATGTATTCAATGGATTTTCTATCATACCAGCTTTACTAATTCTGTTGTCTATTTCCATATTTAATTTATTATCTTTACTAAAAATTGTGCCTAAATAGCTGAAATATTTTACTTGTTCTACAGGCTCATCATTCAGGACAGTTGATCTTTTCAATGTTTCTGCATATTTTCATTGTCTTTGTCTTTTTATTGCTGATTTTCATACCAAATATATTATGACATTCAATTTAGTCAGCAAATTTTGCACACTACTGGATTTATTCAGAAGTATAATATCATTTGCATAAAGTAAAGAGCTAAGATTAACATGACCAATTTTTTTTTTTATCAGATTTAATACCACTTTCCTTCAAAATGTGATCCATAGAGATAATGAATAACAGTGGAGATAATGCACACCCCACCCTTGTTGTACACCTGATTTTACATCAAACTATATTCCTCTACCTCCTTCAATTCTAACTGCTGATTCACATCTTAAACAGAGCCTATGTATTGCTTTATATAATGTCTCATTTAAACCATATAACCATTGCATTTTGAAGGGCTTTCCTCTTAGCTCCTTGTCATATGACTTCTGCAGACGTACAAAACACAAATCCTTGTTATATTTCAAACATTTCTCAACTATTTGTCTTAAAGTGAAAATTTGATCCTGACAACTTTTCAGCCATCAGCAAATGCTTGTATTCCCATATAGGGATTAGGCGAGGACAGAGGAGGAACTTTGATCTCCTGGTGGCCAATCAGAAATAGTTGGTCCAAAACTATCACTAATTATAAATGACCTCTGGTGAAGAGAGACAGCTGAGAATTTCTGCCATCTCATAGACTCTAATCCTAACACCATGCTTTTACTGTCTGAAAACAGTGTGGGTTTTACGGTTGATTTTCTCGAAAGTATGGGATGAAAAACCCAAGTTTCCAAGAGGAAAAAAACCGAATTGCCATGCCAGAGATTGACTAACTCAGGAATAGTAGAAAAAAGGCACAGTAAAAATTCCTCTAGTCAGTGACTAGAATAGAATGAACAATGGTCTTCAGCAGCCTAGTGCCATGAACTGCATATGCCACTTCCAATGGACTCTCTATTTGATATAAATCCAGCATTCTCTTCCACAATTTTTCTTAGCTGTTTCTCAAGTATACTTGCATAAATCTTATCAGGAACACTTGGTATGGAAATAGCTCAGTACTTCTCACATTTGGCTTCATTTCTCTTTTTTTATAGATGAGTAGCATGAGCTCTGCTCCAATTATCTGGAATTTGACCTTCTGACCAGGCCTTCTGAATTATACAATGCAGCCACTGTAAAACTATTATACTTCCATATTTGAGTATTTCTGGTCAAATTTCATCTACTCCAGCTGCTTTTCCCCATTTCAGGTTTTGATGCCTTTTGCTACTTCAAGTATGGATATGTGTTCCTGATTGCATTACTGTTAGGAGTTTTCTACCACCATGCTGGCACTGCTTGCTTCATTTAGCAGTCATCTCAAAGAAAATTACTCCAAACATCTGGAATATCTTTATCTTCAGTTTTTATGTAACCTTTATCATCCCTGATTCCTTTACAGTAGTTTTTCCTCCAGTTCTAAGCTTTTTTTAATAGCCTGCAAAATATTTTGCTGCCTTCCTGATATTTATTTTCTTTGTTCTTACCAAAGTCTAACCATGCTTGTGTTTAGCTAGTTTTACTCAGTGCTTTGCTTTCTTACATTTTTCTCTGTATTCTCTAAGACCACAAGCTGACTTACTTGCCAGGAAGTTTTGAAATGCTTTTTTCTTTTCCTTGAGTGTCTCTTGAACTTCCTGAGTCCACCATGGGGTTCTGATTTTTCTATCCTTATAGACAATTTCACCACATGCATCTGTGACTGAATCAATCAATGTTTTCTTCAGGGTTTGCCACTGAATATTCAAGATTTGGTTCTTGTTTTCAAAGCCTTTGATTTTTTTTTTCAATGCTGTTTGCATTTTTTCAATGCTATTTGAGTGTACAGTTCATCTGTGAAAGCAGCTCAACTTTAATTCCATGTCAAACTTTCTTATACACTCTTCTTTTCAATATGAAATTCAATTTTATCCTAGTCTAAACTAAATAATGATCACTTCCTATCCAAATCCTCTGTGTACTCTTGTGTCCTGAACCAGTGGGATAACATCACTGTCAACTATAACATGGTCAATGAGACTTTTCTCGTATCTTGCATCTTCTCTCCATGTGAATTTGTGCACATTTTTATGTAGGAAGATGGTGTTAGTAATAACCAATCCATGTCCCGAATGGAAACCCAGCATGCCTTTGTCATTATTATTAGCTTTGCGCTTTTTCCAAATTTTCCCAAAACATTTCTGTATGTCTGATAATCATTTTCTACTCTGCTGTTTAGATCTCCAAGGACCAGCTTTTCCTTTTCATTGTGCCAGCTGCGTTCTCTAATTCCTCAAAACATTTCTCTACTTCTTCCTTATTAGAACCTTCTGTGGGACCATAAGCACCTATAAGTCTCACTGTTCTCATTGTCCAGTTCCCCATTCTGATATCTGCCCACATCACTCGACTTGATATTGCCTTGATATGTTATTCAAGAAGATTATCCTCATATTTAATGTTGACTATTACAGCTACTCCCTCTTTTCTCTGATTGTTATTGCCTGAAAATAACATTTTGTATTTGTTCCTTAGAAAGATTTCACCTGTTTTTGTCTTCTTTGTTTCAATCACGCCTAGTATGTCGATCTGGTACTAGCCAATTCTTTTGCTAGTACTATCAACCTAAGAAGTATTGATGCTTCTTAGGTTGATAATACCAACCTTGAGCTCTGCTGATGTTGAGTTAGGATATATTCTGAGATTTGTGCTATTAGCTGATTTTGGCTGTTCATCCTGATTCCCTGATGAAAACAGTGCAGGTCTTGTTTAACTGGGAAATGCCTCAGCCGGCAAGAAATTTTGCCATTTTGTACCATCATTTTACATTGTAGTTTAAGTCAAAAAGAATACAATTTGGTTGGATAAATCCCAAATTGACAGCCTATGCTTGCTTGCTTGTTCAGTATCTGGGTAGATACCTAACAGGGTGCACCATGAGAAGGTGAGGACTGGACATGAGGTCAGAAGCCCTTCGCATTCCTTAAAAGGTTACATGGAGGTCACCTCCCAGTTATACAGCTTTGATCCTCGAGCACTCGCTTTTCTGTTTACTATAATTCCTCTAGTTTTCCATTCGAGATTTTTAAAAATGTTTCTTCTAATACTGTTATGAAGAGTTTAGATGATATTATCTCTTTGTCTAATCACCTTTCTACTGGAAATTTCATATTCCTGAATTATAGATGCAGCTGAATTTTTATATAAATGATTAATCATCATAATATCTGTTTTTTCAATTCCATGAATTTTTGAAGACTTCTAAAACAGGTAGCAATGAGAATGAATTAAAAATCATTTTCAAATTTAACAGACTCATCATCATCATCATCAAATTCCTGACATGTACCCTCAATGGGTGTACAGGATATGATAGTACTACATGAAAAATTTACATCATTACAAACTTCCTATCTACAATTTTCCTCCAGATCAGTCTGTTACTTGTCAAGACTCCAATATTATAATTATCAGATCTTATATTTTTATTGTCTAAGGCACATTGTACCGTATCAATCCACCTATATCTTGATCTTCCTCTCGGTCGTTTTCCTGCCAACCTGGCAAAGAACACTTGTTTTGCTAATATTTCCTCGCCCATTCTGTTTAAGTGAATGTATACCACCTGAGATTAGCTCTGCTAACACATTCCTGGATGCTGACAATGTCAAGTTCTTTCCTAATATCCTCGTTTTTAATATGATATTGCCATTGATGCCATCTGTTCACACCACTAATCTTTCTCAGGACTCTCATCTCTGCGGTTTCTAGTCTTTGGTCAAGTGTTTTACTTCTGACCCAGCTCTCAGAACCATACGTTAAAACTGGTTTGAACACTGTCTTTTATATAGCTAATTTAGTGTTCTGACTAATTTCTCTCTCATTCCATATGAATTTATTCAATTGACTTCCTACCATACCAGCTTTGCTGATTCTATTATCTATTTCTATATTTAATTTACCATCTTCAGTAAAAATCATGCCTAAGTAGCTGAAATGTTTCACTTGTTCCACAGGTTCTCCATTCACAACACAGTTGACATTTTCAATGATTCTGTCTATTTTCATTGTCTTTTTATTGCTGACCTTCATACCATATCTATTACAACAGCTATTCAATTTAGCCAGAGAATCTTGCAGACTTGTAGATGATTTATTTAGAAGTATAACATCATCCACATAAAGCAAAGTGCTGACGTTAACATCTCCAATTTTGATATCATGTTTAATACCACTTTCCTTCATAATGTGATCCATATAGATAATGAATAACAAAGGGGATAATGTACATCCTTGTCTCACACCAAATTTAACATTAAACCATCTTCCTGTACTTCCTTCAATTCTAACTGCTGACTTACAACTCAAATAAAGACTAAGTATTGCTTGATATAATGCCGCATTGACACCATATAACTGCAGCATATTGAATAGCTTCTCTCTTGGCACCTTGTCATATGCCTTTTCCAGATCGACAAAACTTAAATACAGATCTTTGTTATATTCCCATGCTTTCTTAACTATTTGTCGTAAAGTGAAGATCTGATCCTGACAGCCTCTATTTGGACTGAATCCAGCTTGTTCTTCACCAAGCTTTACTTTCACAATTCTTCTCAACCGTTTCTCAAGTATACTTGCATAGATCTTGCCAGGAACACTCATTAGGAAAATACCTCTGTAATTCTTACATTCAGTTTTATTTCCCTTTTTATATACGGGCACTATGAGAGCTCTACTCCAATCATCGGGAATTCGTCCCTCTGTCCAGGCTTTCTATGCAGTGCAGCCACTGTAAGACTTTTATACCACCATACTTCAGCATTTCTGGTTGAATATCATCTACTCCTGCTGCCTTTCCACATTTCAAACTTTTGATGGCTTTTTCTACTTCAAGTATGGATATGTATTCCTGACTGTATGCCTGTTGAGTGTTTTTTACCACTGTGCTATCACTGCTTGCTTCATTTAGCAATTTTTCGAAGTAATTACTCCATACTTCAAGGATATCTTTTTCTCCTGATTTCATGTCACCTTTATCATCTGTAACTCCTTTTACAGTACTCTTTCCTCCATTCCTAAGCTTCTTCAACAACCTCCAGAATATCTTACCACCTTCTTGATATTTATTTTCTATGTTCTTGCCAACGTCCTCCCATGACTTTTGTTGAGCTAGTTTTACAAAGTGTTTCGCTTTCTTACATTTGTCTCTGTATTCTCTAAGAGCATAAGCTGACTTATTTGCCAGGAACTTTTGATATGATTTCTTCTTTTCCACCAGGGAGTTTTGATTTTTCTATCCTTGCAGACAACCACATCACATGCCTCTCTGGCTGAATCAATCAGGATTTTCTTCGAGGTTTGCCACTGAATCGCCAAGGTTTGGTTCTTGTTCTCAAACTCTTTCATTTTTTCTTCAATAATCTTTGTGTATTTTAGTATGCAGTTCACATCTGAGAGCCGCTCAACTTTTAGTCGCTTTAAAACTTTCTTACATGTCATTCTTTTCAATATGAAATTCAATTTTATCCTGCTCAAGACTAAATAGTGATCACTTCCAATTTCAAATCCTCTGTGCACTCTGGTGTCCTGCACAAGAAGAAAACATCACTATCAACAATAACATAGTCAATGAGACTTTTCTTATTTCTTGCCTTTTCTCTCCATGTGAATTTGTGCACATTTTTATGTTGGAACATGGTGTTAGTAATAACCAGTCCATGTCCTGAGCAGAAATCCAACAAATATTTGCCATTATTATTAGCTTTGCTCTTTTCTTCAAATTTTCTCCAAATATTTTTGTATGTCTCACAATCATTTCCTACTCTGCTATTTAGATCCCCAACAAGGACCAATTTTTCCTTTTTCATTGTGTCAGTAGCTTTCTCTAGAGTCTCAAAACATTTCTCCACTTCTAAGTAGAGCCTTCTGTGGGACCATAGGCACAAATAAGTCTCATTGTCCAGTTCCCCATTCTCATATTTGCCGAACATCACTCTACTTGAGACTGCCTGCCATTCAAGAAGATTAGCTTCATATTTAGTGTTGAATACTCAGGCTACTCTTTCTTTTCCTTGATTGTCATTGCCTGAATATAACATTTTGTATTTATTGCTCAGAAAGATCTCACCAGTTTTTGTCTTTTTTGTTTCAGTCACTCCTATTATGTCGATCTGGTACTTATCTCATTCCTCAGCTAGCTCCATTTCTTTGCCAATCAGGCTTCTCATGTTAATAGTACCCATCTTTACCTCTGGTGATATTGAGTTGGGGTGTGCTTTCAGATTTGTTCCAGTAGCTGACTTTTCGCTGTTCATCCTGGTTCCCTGAAGAAAACAACGGGGGCTTTGTTTAACCAGGCGACGCCCCAGCCGGCATGAAATTTTGTATATTGGTTTAAGCCAATAAGAATACAATTTGTTCGGCTAAATCCCAAACTGCCAGCCCATCCTCGTTCGTTCAGTATCCAGGTAGATACCCAACAGGTGCACCACGAGAAGGTGAGGATTGGACATTAGGTCAGAAGCCATGGTCGGTTCTCCGCATTCCTTTTAAAGGCTATGTGGAGGTCTCCTCTCAGTTATACAGCTTTGACCCTTAAGCACCCCTTTTTTATTTTTTTCATTTTCATAAAACCCCTTATTTTCATAAATATGAGCTATTAATTTATTTTGTCCTACAATCAACTCTCCTGTCAGTCTTTGTAGAAAAGGCAAGCAGCAGGATTTGCTGTCTGTGTGAACATGAGTGGAAAGTGGATTTGTGAGAGATAAATCATTTATTAAGCTAATTGCTCTCTTTTATATTGAGTCAAGTATATTTAAGGAACACTACCCTATATTGAATCTGATTTAGATAGGACTAATGGCTAGTCAGAAGTAACATAATGTCTTGAGAAAACTTAACTTCTTGAATGCTAAGGAGGCAATATTTGTAATATATTTATTTAAAAGAGAAAATCTAATTTCTTGGATGTTACGGAGGCAATATTTGTAATATATTTATGCAAAGAAAGTGAAAGTTTTAGATTTTGGTTATTCCAAGGAGGGAAATCTCACCTCTCTCTCTTTTTTTGCAAGAAATAAGACAGAATTGCATTTTACTACTAAATTAGCAAAATTATCAGAACCTCAATGAAGAACAATTTGGAGATCAGAATTCAGAACTGCAGCAGGTTCATATTATGGAAGTTTTGCTGATCTGACAAACTGCTATCAAGAAAACTGCGAATTGGATTTGCAGTGCAGTCAAATGAAAATGTTGTTGATATATAACCAAAACACAGTAGGTAAAAGAATGAAGCCACAAGGAACTCCAGCATTAATTGCAAGTTCAAGGATAAATATCCATCCACATTTCATGTGAGAAGCCAGAAGACTGGCTTTATTCTAAGATGGAAGAGAACCATCAAAGAAAGAGGTGGAATTATGGACAAAAGTAGCACCAGCCATTAGGTTCATTCCAGTATATTACACATGTTAGAAGAAATGTAAAATGTAATCTGGATCTTGCTCTGGAATGCAAAATGATTTCTATCCACTTTCAGATTCAATAATCAAAGTGGTAGTATTATAATAGGCAATGAAAATCATTACAAACAAGTGGTATTTTATACCACTGAGACTTGGTCTTTCCTTTGGAGGGTATTAATGCTACATCAACACCTACATATATATATTTCCTCATATGTGATAGCTTAATGCTCTGTTTGCTGGTGTTATATATCCAGGACTACTAACAGGCACACTAAAGGGATGGCATAAGAAAAGGAGATTTAGTTGCTACAGACTGACCAGATATCACCCAAGTTCAGTATTCCACATTGTGGTGCTGAATGTGTTCCAGCTGCGTTTTAGACTTCTGCGGTTAACCTAGATACTGCCATATGCCCAGTCTTCTGTGAAAAAAGATGTACAGTCTTTTTGAACAGAAAGCAAGATCCAGTGATTTTTCTGAAGAGTGATGGTACCATGTTTGATTTCTAGAGCAGAGATCTGGCTCTTAGCTCACTCTAAGTAATGCACTATAGATTTCCAACCTTTTACAGGTGGGATTCTCTCTCACACACACAAAACAAAACATGCTTCTAGGATATTTCTGAATTTCTAACCATGTGTACAATCTTATTACATTTTTGCTGTTTCAAAGGACTCTTTCAAGATAATCATATATCTATCCACACCAACTGTCACTGTTTTGAAGAAAATAATGATTTGAAAGTGTGCTGAATGATTTGGAGTAGTGCATCATCCATGGATATCTTATTGAAGTGTACTTATATCTGCACTGAAATATACAAATACTGTAAAAAACGCAGTAAATATATTTAAATAAATAAATTAAAGTAAATAAACAGAGACCGCTTGACAAATGTATTAAATATCCACTCAAATTTACTGTTTTCTAAAATAAGACATGTTGCATAAATCTACTGAATAAGCTATTCACTTAGATAATTATAAAAAAAAAAAGCAAAACAAAATGTTTTCAGTTTTTAAATTCGTAATAATACTAATAAAACTTTTATGCTAATTTAACACATTTCAGTTCAGATATGTACAAAATCATGTAATATTAGGGAAATGATTTAGCAAATACAAGAGTTGCAGCAAACATAATGAGCATAGTCTGAATGTATATATTTACTAAGCCAAACTTCACACGCTATTAAATACATGAATGATAGCAACATCTATTCACTACATAATGAAACATGAGTCAAGCATATGTGTGTCACAACATTCTCATAATTTTCTCTTACAAAACAGCTGCCCAGAGGAAAAATAGTTTGGCTTCAGGCATGTGTGGGCAATTTAGTTATGTACATATACAGAGATGCCTGTATGTACTGGTAAAAGGCTGATGAAACTGCCAATGACACAATGCAAAAAGCAGGTGCATGCGCACAATGAAGAAGACCATTAAAGTGCCATGCAATGCAATGCAGGAGCTGATAATGACCTTGAATTATTAGGAAGTCTGATGTTGTTGGATGCTTCAACAATATGTTGCTGAGGGAAAAAATGTCTTATGAACATTGTCATTGGTGATGAAAGCTGGTTTCATCAATTTGTTTCCTAAAACAAGCAATAGAGTATCAAATAGCATCATGTAAATTCTTTAAACAAGAAGACAACAATATCCCCTACTGGTAAGGTCTTGGGATATTGTTGTATGCAGATTGTATACAGCCTTCTGGTATGCAAACTGGCTGATTTTGTGAAAGCACACAATGAAGAAACGTCATCCTGACAGGTCATGTTGTATGTATGTGACAATGGAGACAAATGAAAAAGAACGGCTTGGAATTGATCACTTCTCCATTCTTGACTTCACAATTAGTACTTTGTGCTGGAACAGACTTCTACAGGGTGTCCCAAAATTCATGCAAGATTTAAATTTAGTGCTATTTGTGCAGTAAAGTGTTGCCAACGAGAAAAAAAAGACAGCGTGACAGCTGACAGTTCAGGGTTATTAAAAATAATGAAGGTTTGGCAGCTACAGTTCGCAATTTTCGTACAAAATATGGTCAGAATAGTGATTTAACTTCATCAACTGTGAAAAGATTAATTAAAAAATTCAAGGAAACTTGATCATTAGTGATCTTATACACTCTGGCTATTTTTCAACAAGTCGTTCAACAGAAAACATTGAAGCAGTTCGTGAGAGTGTTGCTGAGAGTCCAAGAACATCAATTCGGCACCGTGGTCTTGAATTGGGCATTTCGAGAAGCTCTCTACAGCGTATTCTCATGAATAATTTGCATCTTTATGCTTACAAAGTTCAATTGACTCAAGAACTGAAGCCTACTGACCACACACAGCGAAGAGAGGTTGTTGAATGGATTATGGAACAACAACAAGTGGATGCTTATTTTTCGAACAAAATCATCTTCAGCGATGAGGCTCATTTTCATCTTGATGGCTTCATTAATCGACAAAATTGTCGCATTTGGGGTTCAGAAAATCCACGAGTGATTGTTGAGAAACAAATGCATCCACAACGTGTCACTGTTTGGTGCGGATTTTGGGCTGGAGGCATCATCGGTCCATTCTTCTTCGAAAATGCGGCTGGTAAGGCAATAACAGTTAATGGTGCTCACTATCACGACATGATAATCCAGTTTTATTGTGCCTAAATTGCAAGATATGGATGTGGACAACATGTGGTTTCAACAAGACGGTGCCACATGCCATACAGCCTGAGAAACAATTCAATTACTGCATGAGTCATTTCCTGGTCATGTAACTTCCCGTTTTGGTGATCAGAATTGGCCGCCCAGATCATGTGACTTAACGCCGTTGGACTTTTTTCTTTGGGGTTTTTTGAAGTCTAAGGTTTATGCAAAACAAGCTCACGACCACCCACGCCTTGAAGGAGGAAACCGAGCGCTGTATCAACGAAATTCAGCCACATTTATGCAAAATGGTCATGGAAAATTTCGACAAAAGAGTGCGTGTGTGCCAGCAAAGCCGTGGAGGGCATTTACCTGATATACTATTCCATGCATAACCCTATACTGTATACTTTATGAATCCATAAGAAATTACAATTTTTAATTAAAAACCTGTGTTTTCTATCAAAATTACTTCTTGCGTGAATTTTGGGACACCCTGTATTATAGTGGAATTTTTAAGCTCTCAATGGTGACAGATATGCATTAGCAATTCTGGAAGTTTTCGTGGAAAATGAACATATGTTACTAATACATGCATATTGGTTTGTTGTAAAAGAATGTGGATTATTATATTTGGTGATACCCCAAACATTTCAAAAATTTTCTACTTACAGTATTTGTTAACCCAGTCACAGGTTTTCCATTTACTTCTAAAATAACATCGCCAATCTCTAGTTTCCCACATTCCACAGCTGCCTGCAATGGATAAAGCTTACGAATTCGAATTAACTGATGAATGGGATCCTTGTATGGCAGGTCTCGGCCTCCATAAATACTAAGGCCTAATCCACGGCTACTTTTTCTGACAATTACTTCAAATGTATTTTCTATAAACAATAAAAAGATATGTAAAGAAGATTTCAGCGTTCACACACACACACAAAAGCAAGAGAGTAATTAACTGCAAAATTTGATTAAGATTTTAATTTATAATGCTATAATTCAACTATCCCATATATGGGATGTTCTAGAAGGTATCTGACAAAGTTCAGTGTTATGACCTAGTTATATAGTCTTACAAGTATTTTTTAAGGGTGTAAAACATTTGATTGTGTTTATTAGTTTGATGTCTGTCCATTTACTGAAAAGATACTAAGTTACCAAATGAAGAGTATGCTGATATCAATTTTATTAATGCATTTTGAAACAACATAACAATGCAATGCTCTTTAAGTCAACCACTTTCCAGCTATATCATTGTTGCACAGGCAGCTCCATGTAACCCACATGTTCATTCACTAACCATCATTAGCACAATACCTGCATACTTCACTTTGAACCTATTCACTGACAAAGCACTTACCAGTAACTTGGGTGAGTATTTTGTCAGGGAACAAGTCACTCATTCTGCTAATTTGCAATTATGCTTGCAAAATATCTATGGTGTCCAAGAGCTAAACACAAATTACATTTTTAGTTGTATATGAAAAAAATTTCATGAGTACAGCCAAATGTGGACATAAATTTATACCTAGCATACTAATAAATTATATTACACAAAAAAAGGTGCTATAAATTTTGTACAAATTATATTGCAATACGTTTTTGGAAAAAGTTACAAATTCCTAAGGATGTAGTTAAGGAATTAATGTACAATGCTTACAGAAAACTATGTGGAGAAACATTTCAGTATGGAACATGTCCGTCCTGAACTGCGATGCAGCTCTCACAATGTCGTACTATGCTTAGCACCAATGATTCAGATGTTCTTGAGGCAAACTGGTCCACTTCTCCTTCAGAGCAAGGATAAGGCTTTTTTTTTTTTTTTTTTTTTTTTTTAAATGTTGAGCCCATACAAGAGAGGTTGGTTGATCAACTTATAGTACATTAATACTGTATATGGGTAGTGGGTTGGGAAAGGAGGAACTTGTTTACATTTGATTTAAAACACTGTATATTGTATTCCTTGGGAAACACAATATGCCAGTAGTCGGGATGAAGGAGGAGGGAAAAAAAACTTGTTCTATGGGTTTCAAGGTGATATATGAAGGAATGTTGAGCAGCAGCAGCTGCACATGTATTCCAACAGGCTTAGTACTAAGTGGGAGAATTATTGATGCTATTTCAGATGAACATTTGGCATGGAAATATTTATAGAATACACAAAATGCAAAAACCAAACATCTGTGCAAAAGTGGGAGGAGTGAGTTGGTAAGAGATGGGTCATTAATAAGTCTAATTGTTCTCCCACTGTACTGAGTCAAGCATTTTGAGGGAGCTCTTAAGGGGCCTCCACTCCAAATGTGAGAACAGTATTCCATACATAGGAAGATTTGCGATTTGTATAAGGTTAATAGCTGTTCAGAGGTGAAGTAATGTCTTGAGTGAATGAGAAATCCTAGTTTTTTTAGAGGCTGAGGATGCAATGGTTGAGATGTGTTTATGCCAGGAGAGTGTTGACAGGGTAATTACAAGCAGATAAATCTCATCTTCTCCGAATATTTGGGTGTTGTCAAAAATAATACTGGGAGAAAATGGTTCTTTTTTTGTGAGAAATAAGAACTGGACAGAATTACCTATGGGGCCCACTACAGTCACTGTGTATTTGGAAGGGTCATTGGTGAGGAAGAGATCTAGGGTGTTTGGGGAGTGGTTTGATATCTAGTTGGCATGAGAACAAGTTGTGTAAGGGTAGTTAGTGATGGCAAATGTTTCAGCATCTCTGCCTGCAAGATCTGTACAACTAAGGAGGGAAGCTTGTTGGTGCTGCAGACATTATTGTGCGACCACAGATGAGAGACCCCCCCCCCTCGACACTTCTGTGCATGGCAGAAGAAGACAAATACATTCTGATAATAGGTTAACAATGCATTTTGTGGGATGAATGTTTATTGATTAAACATCAGAAAATTAGCTTTTGTTTTATGAAAATTCTAGTTTTTAAAGTAACTATTTTATTGTACAACAGTTGAAAAATTTTACATATGAAACGCATGCTTTTGCACGTTGGTGACAAATTCGCACATCGCTTTATTCTTTTCTCCCCTTCAATATGAATTGACTCTTCTTGGCACATTGCCAACAGATGGTCTCGCATCTGTGGTTAGACAGTTAAATCTTCTAAGAGGAGGATTTTGCTGTTGGGAAGTGGGACTGGAGAAAATCAATTTTTAGAGAGGAAACTAAAGAGCTCAGAGTGATTGGTGGCATTAGGGGAGCAAAATAGACAGCAAATGAATTTGACTGATTGGGGAAGAGATGTTTTCAACCACAGAAGGTGAAAGTTGGGTGCTCTCTGACAATGTATGTCAGAGCTGATTAAAGCGTGTGTAGTTTGGAAGGTCGAGATGAATAGTGTTGGGGGAGAGATGAGATTGAGTTTCTGCCATAAAGATTAGGTAGGGTTTGGTAGACTGAAGATGGTAGTGGACACTATTAAGGATGGAGTTGAGGCCACAGATGTTAGTGGATATGCAAGGTTCAGTGGGACATATATTTGAGTCTATGATCCAATTGTTTTATCCATTTTGGCATTTTTTGTTCTAATTGTTTTTGAAGATGACGACTTTGTTCTTTCTGGGCAAATGCTAGGTCTGCTCAAGCACATATGCATGATTGGGAGAAGTGTCCTTGAACTTGTTGTTAATCACTGTTATTAATTTAGATGTGCTTGTCGGCATGTCACAAGTCACTTTTACAAGCAGTGGAAAGATCATTTTGTCCTTTCTTTTATTTATGGGTTCGAAACAATGGCACTTGACGATATTTCCAGAACTGAAGTTGCATTCTTAGCTGGAAACTAAGTTCAAGCTTAGTTTCCAGCACTCGGATTTTGGAGGATAAAATTTTGTTCATAGTGTCAAGGTGATGTTTAAGGTTTTCAATTCATTCACCTAAATTCAGGAGTGCAGAAAAAGGGCTGTTTGAAGTTGATAAATAGCTGGTGTATCGATTCATCTATTTTTGTGAAGAAGCACGTAATCAGTGGCAACAGAAATCACACAATATACCCATTTTTTTATCGTTGACATTAATTTTGTATTATCATTGGGTCTGTCAGTGATCGACAGCACTGCGCTGGCAAGACAAAGTGCTCTTTCGTCATTGGTTTTTGTTGCCTCCATCTTTGCTTCGCATGGTAGGCATAGCAGGTGCTCACACGTGGCGGAATTTTAACTGGAAAGATAACTGATTTGATGCAATTTCTCTTCTTCTCCTAATCTCCCCCCCCTCCCTCCCTCTGGAATTAAGTGTCCTAAATAAGTGCAACATTTGACTTGTTCTATAATTTGTTTTCTACTTTAATTTTTAACTTTGGGGTAAAATTTTCTCAGCTTACTATCATAACTTTAGTTGTTTTTTTAATTTAATGTAGGGCTATATTTTTACTATGTGCATTTATGTGTTCTAACTTCTGCAAGTCATCAATCAATACAGTATCATCTGCATATTGAAGATTATTTATATTTATACTGGAGAGAGTAAAAAGGAAGCTTTTACTCCCTCCAGTTCTTCCTTACTTTCCAAAATTTCTTCACTATAGAGATTGAACAGAAGAGGAGAATGCACACATTCTTGCTGCCCCCCCCCACACACAAAAATATGTTAGGTAAGAATTTGTGCACTGTCCTCTTCTGTTCAATCTCTATAGTGAAATTTTGGCAAAGCTGTCAAAAGTTTCTGGCAATTCACTGTTGAGTTTTATGTTTGCAGTTTGGTTCCAATAGGATATCAATCTTATGTCAATGCTGTCCATTATTTTCTTTATTAATTTGTCTATTAATTTCCTATGGTAAACACTATCAAATGCTTTATGATAATCTATAAATTGGATAAACATTTCCAAGTTTCTTCTGGTATCATTCTTATATTGAAAATACATTCTCTTCCTCCTCTGTTTCTCACAAATCTATTTGGACATCCTTTATTTCATTTGCTGTTTTTGATTTTATTCTTTCCAATAAAATTCATAATAGTAATTTTATTATATAGCTCATTAGGCTTATTGGTCTGTGATCTTTAATTTCAACTGCTCGCATCCTTTTTCAGGATGCCTATAAAGATAGAATTTCTGAGCCCATTAGAAACATATCTACTTTCATAAATATGGTTAAACTGTTTCCTAAACTTTTGTATTTAATTTTCTTTAGTCTTAATATTTTTAAATTAATATCATCTTGACATGGTGCTTACCTATCTTCATTTGCTCTACAGCTCTTAATATTTCTTCTTTTAGTATTTAAGGACCATTTTCAAGATTATTAAACTGTGGTATTATTTCTTAGTGTCTCTACTCATCTCTGAAAAGTATTAAATCCACTTTTTCTTTTTAACCATCATTGCTCATGACCAAAAAATTCTGTTGATCATTCATTTTCTAGTAATTTCTTTTATTTTTTGGCATACCTCTCAAGTCTGTTTTTTTACTACTAGATCTTTCATTTCCTTGCACTTATTATAAGCCGTCCATGTGGTTAGCCTAGTGGCTGTGCACTTCACAACCATATGCCTGGGGAAGGAGTGTCCTAGGTTCAATTCCCATTGGAGACGTGAGGAGCTCAAGGATCCTCCTCAGCCATAGCCAAGTTAGTTGGTCTTGGGCACGGGCAGTAGAGTTTTCCCCCCAGTTTAGCTGGGTTTTTTTCATCCCGTAAGCAGGCAAATCGGCCCCGTGAACACACATGGACTACAGTCATGAATACTTCCAATAGGGATGCAGCAGAGGAGTTGGCGTGCTGGCTGCATTATTTCGCTGTGACTCCTCGTTAGGAGGAGACCCAACCCGTCTGAATCAGATTGAAGGGAGAGATAGCTAGATATTATATTATAAGCCACGTTTCTTTAGCCTCTCTCCTTATTATATTGTTTAAAGATTTATATTCTGGTTTATTTTTTTTTCTTGTTTTTCTTTTGACAAACAGGTTTAAAATACTTTCGTTCATTCACAGTTTTCTTCTATGTTAAGTCTTCTTGGGAATAGAGTCCTAGGCAGAATCTTTAACTATCTTTTGAAACTTTTTCATTCTTTTTCTCTCTTCAGTTTGTTATCAGTTTCTATTCATTGTTGTAAATGACCTCTCTAATCTGTTCAAAACAATCTTTAATTTTTGTAGTATACTTATTTTAATTGAGTCATTCTTTAGTAAAAAATCAAGATGAGGTTCTTAATTTCTACTCTTAGTGTCTTTTAGTCTTAATTTTGAAACAATTAGAATGTGGTCTGAGTCTATATCTGGAATCCTGGTTACATTTTTATTTGCACAATACTATTTTGAACTCTTTTTCTAAATATTATATAATTCAGTTTCTGATTTTACCAGCTGGGCCTTCTCAGGTATATAGTCTTCTTTTTGGTTGTTGAAAGAAGATATTTGCTATTATCAGATCATTTCAATCATAAAACTCAACCTCACCTCTGTCATTCATGTCACTAAGTCCAAAGTTACCAATTACTGGGTACACTTTTCTTCCTGTGGATCCAGCTATTACATTTAAGTCTTCCATAACAATCACCTTTCTTCATTTGTTTTATAACATTTTAGACCACAAAACTCTTCAACCTCTGCATCACAATGGCTGTCAGTAGGAGCATACACCTGGAGAATACCAATGTCAAAAGGTTTTCTGCAAGTTTGATTAATATGATTCTGTCACTTACAAGCCAATATCCAAGAATACTTTTGAAAACTCCTTTTTTCACCATGACTGCAACACAAGAAGTGTTGCAGTCATGGTGAAAAATGGATTGATAGAAAAGGGATAGATAACTTTATATTTAATAGATAAATATAAAGTTATTTATCCCTTTCAACTTTTCCATTTTCTGTCGATCTTGTCTCATAACTCCCATTTATGCTTACATTCATATTTTCATATTATGCATCTCTTCTATTAGACTGTCAAATTTACCAATTTGGTAATGTTCTAACATTCCAAGTAGCTATTCATACAGGCCTATTTGAGGCTTTTAGATGAACTTGATCCAATGATGACCATCCTGATGGCTTTGGGACATCATCTTCATAATCGATGTTATTGGAGTTCGTTCTACAGTTCCCATTTTCAGCATTTTCTTCCCTGTAGTTATACACAGTAGAGTCTGTTGCAGGGAAAACCAAAGTTCTTCTGCATGACCAAAGGTCTTCAACCTGTGATCTATAATGTGCAGGAGAAAGATAAGATGGTGGAACTCTAATCTCTTCCACCTCGCAATATTAGCTATTATAATCATGCCTATTAGTTTCTGGAAATGAGCCTTTCTGACATCATTTGTTTTCAGCCTCAAGCCAGTAGGAAAATCCATTACCATCCCATATAGCCCTAGATTTGCCTAGTATCCACTAAGTGCCCTGCAAAGACAGATTACAGTTGCAGGACATCTGGTGGTACTACTGCTAAATAGTCACTTGGTACTAACAAATCATACACTGGATTCTCATCAATAATCTACTGGAAGGTTACAATGTTTCACAGAAGAAAAATACTAGTATGAAAGACTGTCACTTGAATCTGCCACTGTCCTAAAAAAACATTTGGATATATTAAAACAATCTCAAATCTGGGGAACACTCATCCAAAAACCAATAGCCTAATGGCAAGAGTTCAATCAAGCACACCAGATAGTGCAATTTAGCACTTTAGAAATTGCTCTGGTTCTTCACCTCATTCTTATTCATGCGGCTCCTGCTTGCATGCACATATCTCTACTTATGTACTATCCCCTGAAGATGCCAATTTGACTTCAACAAAATATAGGAAATAGTAATTAAATCATTTTAGATATATATCATCTATGTTGTCACTGCCTTCCTAAAAAATATCATTATGAGTCATTAATGTGTATGCTTGAACACCAAAATTAAAAACACCAACCCATTACAAATTCCTACTATCATTCCACCATGACCGCACACGCATGCACACACGATTCTCTCTCTCTCTTTTAAGAACATGCAGATCTTCATAGCATATGGATTCATATAGCAGAAGGGATGATGGCTGAAGGAGCAGCCTTCAGTCATCGTCCCTGCTCTTGAGATATCTTTAAAAATTTCCTGAATAAAATCAAATGTAGCAGTGTATATTAAACATACCAGAAGTACTGTACTTATAAATATCTTCAGCTTTCTTCAATTTTCTTCCTTTTCTCTGTGGTGCTTTTGGCACTTCTAAATGTTCTAGCTCTAATATTACAAATAACAAAAAAATGCACGTAAATATTGTTTCAAAATATTAAGCTCTGAAACTTAATTACAGCACACCCATAATAGCAATAAATATTTAATTTATGACTATTCATGACAATTAATCAAACATTATGACTGCTGATTTAGGTCTTACTTAGTAGAAGTGACGATGAGTATATGGTAATCAGACAAGTATGTGAATAATTCCAAGATAAAAAAAAAGTGCTTTGATGGATGAGTGAATACCATCATTCTGCAAAACTGATGTCACGCATTCATATATTAACAATAGTTTTATTTTTTAATCTCAGGAATGTACAATAAATGACTCAAAGTTTAGTACTATTTCAAGTACTATTAACAGCCAAAAACTGAGAAAACACAATAAATTTTAGTCACATACATCATATGCCATCAAAACAAATCCATCCAGGTAAACTTGTCATTATATGTGCACAAATGCATATGATGTATTATTGTTAAAAGACAGGAATATTGAAATATATGGACTCTGTTGGTCAACGCTATCTATAATACCTCAAACCTGTGGCCAGTTTCTATTAAAGAGAATTGCAAAAAAAACAGAGTATCCTCATTGTAAAAAAGATCTCTTCATGCTGCAGGAAATGTAAACTTGAAAAATATCCTCCTCATCATCATCGTCAAATTCCTGACATGTACCCTCAAGGAATGTACAGGATATGATAGTACTACATGAAAAATTTACATCATTATTAACTTCCGATCTACAATTTTCCTCCAAATCAGTCTATTACTTGTCAAGACTCCAATATTATCATTATCAGATCTTATATTTCTATTTTTTAAGGCACATTGTACCGTATCAATCCACCTATATCTTGGTCTTCCTCTGGGTCGTCTTCCTGTCAACCTGGCAGAGAACACTTGGTTTGCTAATCTTTCCTCGCACATTCTGTTTAAGTGACCATACCACCTAAGATTGTCGGCATCCAGGAATGCTCTTCTAATGCATTCCTGGATGCCGACAATGTCAAGTTCTTTCCTAATATCCTCGTTTTTAATATGATATTGCCATTGATGCCATCTGTTCACGCCTCTAATCTTTCTCAGGACTCTCATATGTTCGGTCTCTAGTCTTGGGTCAAGTGTTTTACTTCTGACCCAGCTGTCAGATCCATAAGTTAAAACTGGATTGAACACTATCTTGTATAGCTAATTTAGTGTTCCGATCAATTTCTCTCTTATTCCATATGAATTTATTCAATTGACTTCCTACCATACCAGCTTTGTTGATTCTGTTGTCTATTTCCATATTTAATTTACGATCTTCACTAAAAATCGTGCCTAAGTAGCTGAAATGTTTCACTTGTTCCACAGGTTCCTCGTTCAGAACACAGTTGACATTTTCAACAATTCTACCTATTTTCATTGTCTTTGTCTTTTTAATGCTGACCTTTATACCATATCTATTACAACAGTTATTCAATTTAGTCAGGGTACCTTGCAAACTTGTAGCAGATTTATTTAGAAGTATAACATCGTCCGCATACAGCAAAGAGCTGACATTAACATCTCCAATTCTGATATAATGTTTAATACCACTTTCCTTCATAATGCAATCCATATAGATAATGAATAACAGAGGGGATAATGTATATACTTGTCTCACACCAGATTTAACATTAAACCAACTTCCTGTACATCCTTGTCACACACCAGATTTAACATTAAACCATCTTCGTGTACATCCTTCAATTCTAACTGCCAACTTACAACTCAAATACAGACTAAGTATTGTTTAATATAATGTCCCATTGACACCATATAACTGTAGCGTATTGAATAGCTTCTCTCTTGGCACCTTGTCATATGCCGTTTCCAGATCGACAAAACTTAAATACAGATCTTTGTTATATTCCCATGGTTTCTCGACTATTTGTCGTAAAGTGAAGATCTGATCCTGACAGCCTCTATTTGGACTGAATCCAGTTTGTTCTTCACCAAGCTTTTCTTCCACAATTCTTCTCAACAGTTTCTGAAGTATATTTGCATAGATCTTGCCAAGAACACTCAGTAGAGAAATACCTCTGTAATTCTCACATTCAATTTTATTTCCCTTTTTATATGGGTACTATTAGAGCTCTACTCCAATCATCAGGAATTCGTCCCTCTGTCCAGGCTTTCTGAACTATGCAGTGCAGCCACTGTAAGACTTTTATACCACCATACTTCAGCATTTCTGGTCGAATATCATCTACTCCTGCTGCCTTTCCACATTTGAAGCCTTTGATGGCTTTTTCTACTTCAAGTTTCCCATTGCCAAAACACCTTGGTGGGTAGGTGCATTGTCCTGATGAAAGATGATTTTTTTCTTCTGCAAAAAGGTCTTTTCTCACGAATTTTTTCATCTAGTCTGGTTAAAAGATGGGAATAAAATTCCCCGGTTATAGTTTTACCCTTTTCAAGATAATTAATAAACAAAATGCCTTCAGCATCCCAAAACACCGATGCCACGACTTTTCCTGCTGATGGAACCGACTTTGTCTTCTTTGGTGCTGAACAACTGGCTTCTGTCCACTGTTTTGACTGCTGTTTGGATTCTGGTGTGTAATGGTGAATCCAAGTCTCATCCATAGTAATAAATCAATGCACAAAATCAGTTTTAATTTTGTTAAAACGCTCCAAGCACTGTTCTGAGATTTTCATGCGAGTGCGTTTTTGATCTGTTGTGAGCAAGCACAGTACCCATCTTGTGCAAACCGTTTTCATTTGCAATTCTTCATGCAAAATATATCCTTATATTTCTTTTGAAATAGTCTCAGCAATTTCCCACACTTTGTCTCGCCTTCAACCAATACCATATCATGCACTGATCGATGATTTCTGGTGTTGTTGCACTTTTTGGACGTCCTTCATGGGGATCATCTTCAAGGCTGGTATGGCCATGTTTAAACTCGGCAGCCCATTTCTTAATTGTTGAAAATGAAGGAGAAGAGTTACCATAAACTTTTATGAACTTTGAATGAATTTCTTTTGGCATTAAACCTTCTTTTGCAAAGAATTTTATAACCACACGATACTCAATTTCATCCATTTCAAAGGATAAAGACAACATTTTTGCTTCTGACAGCTGTTAAAACAAACTACTTGATAGAATTACTTGCAATTTCACATGGGTGCTTATGGCAGATGTACCAACTTAGAAAAAAAAAATCTTGCTGATAGTTTTATCATCTATGATCGAGGCCGAGGACTTTTCAGACCACCCTCGTACGACACTATCTAACAGACTATTCTAGATTCTTGGATAGAAGCTGAATTAAATTGTATCACCAGTCAAATTGTTGTCTGAATGATATCTTGTTTTGACTGTTTCAATTATGTGAATAAATTCATAATAATAATAATAATTACAGAGATATGTTTAATTATTAATTGTAAATGCGAAAAACTGTAAAATTATAAAATAAATAAAAAGAAGAATTTATAAAGGGAGGGTGCTAGCATCATCCTTAGTAGCGGTTGCTGTACACGTGTTGCTCAGATGAGTCATTATTTTTTTAGTATATATTGGCAATATTGTTAAATATGATGGTGGTATTTTGTCTATTTTTGACTGTTTTGTTAAATGATGTTGTTTAGTCTTTACTATTATTAAGCAATATTCTTTTAAATATATTCTTTGTGACATCGATGTGTACGAAAAAAATGATGACCAAGACATCGATGTTGACTTGATATCAACATGTGGGATTTAGCGTGAAGTAGCGTGTTTAATGTATTTGTTAACGAGAGTGAATTGTTTGTGGCATGAATGTGAGAATGGAGAGAATATTTGTCAGAAGTTTGTGTCGGGAGTGAAAGAATGTGAAAGTAAAAGTGTTGCGGAGTATGTAGCAAAAGCAATGAATGCTAGTGCATGAAATATGAATGAGAGTTTGAAGGAAGTGGTTGAAAGTAATAATATGGATGATGAGATGCCAGTGCAGAAAGAAATTCCACTCTTGTGCAGATTCCTTCACAGGACAAAACGTGAGCTCGAGCAACTGGAGAAATGATTGACATGTGATACAGAAGGATAGAGAATAAAAGAAAGAGTGAGTGGGAAAAGCATAAAAGCACAAGAAACTGGGAGAAAAGAAATAGTATTGTATGGGGATTCAATGATAAGAGGTATACTTTATGAGAAATGACAAAAGCATGCTTTTCAGATGCAAAGATAAAGAATGTTAGTGAAGCTTTAAGTTTGAAGACAGAAGTGATTAAGTTAATTGTTTTGGCAGGCACAAATGATTTAAAAGGTGAGAAATATGCAATGAGAGAAAATATGAAGGAGTTGTTAGAAGAAGCAAAAATAAAGAGTAAAAAAGTAGAACGTGAGTCTGACTGCCTTGGTTTGATAGGACAGAACTGAGAAGACAAGCTACGATTACTAATGAGTCAATAAGAAGATTGTGCAGGAGGAATGGTATGCAGTTTATAGAAGTGTGGAATGAATATGATGGACATTAGGAACCGTACATGCCCGATGGACTGCACTTAAAAGGTTCTGGAGATGGGTGCTTGGAGAAAGTGTTGTTTAGTGAGAGGTTGGAAGAGAAAAGTCAGGGAAACTAGAGATATTGGGGGGGGGAGGGGGGGGGGGGCAACCAACCATGTGTGTAGCCATCTCTGAGACAAATGATTGTAAGTGCAGGAATGACTGTGCGGAAACAGCTGGAATAGATAAGTATGAGAGCAGGAATGATTATAAAGAGATGGGTGCAGTTTCCCAGGTCTTGAATATGAATGGGCAGGTAATGACATTATGTAAGGGTAAATGTGGGCCAAGGAATGTTGAAATTCTGTACACCAAATGCCTAAAGTATCAAAAATAAAGGAGAGGAGGTTTTGGCATTGGTCAGCTCAACTTGGCAAAAAATTATTGGCATCAGCAAAACCTGATGTAGTTACATGGATAGAATGCAACTGATATTGTATTTTCAGAGAAGATAGAAGAAATAAGACAGGAGGAGGGTGTCGAAAGGACACCTTCCTCCTGCCCTATTATATTAGTTTTATTAATATTAGCTGAAGAATTGGAACCGAAAGTAACAGAAGTTAAGGAAGACTGTAGATCTGATGGAAATCATTCATTTGAGGCCGTTTGGTGTGAGATAGAAGCCAAAAGGACAGAATATATTGTTGCTATAGACCTGGAACTCCAGAAGATGATGTGGATGACATGCATCAGTAAATTAGCACAATGAGTATAGGCTGAGCAATTATCATAGGCAACTTCAACTATGGTGATATAGATTGGAAGGAGGAAAGGACACATGTCAAAATGGAAATGGAATTTATACAGTTATAGATAGAAGCTCTATCTATAACTACAGTAGCAACTCTACCTCCAATCAGGGAAAGTGACCATGGAGACTTGTCCTGGAAGGTGTTCAACATGTGGAAATTTCAGTCAAGGAAGGGTTTATGTGGAAGTACAAAGTTGGTGATTATGACAAACCTAGGAGGCAACTTAGAGCAGTGCCATGGTATAAGAAACTACATGGAAAGAATGTCATTAGTGCATGGGAAGTGTTCAAGGACTGTTTGAATGAGAAAGTATCAAAATGTATACCTGGGGTCAGGAGGATAAAGGGAATGGGAATGGGTAGTGAACAGGTAGCAACAGGGCCATACTTATGCACAGGTACCACAAAGCTCTAGCTGGCAGCCCCCCCCCCAAAAAAAAATTAGGATAATTATAAGGGCATTAAACAATGAGGGAGGGTCCCCTCCCTGGAGAACTCTAGTGCCTAAGGCCCTGCCTGCCTTGGGAAAAGTGTAAGAATGGCTCTGGATAGCACAAAGCAGGAGCTGCAAAAAAATAAAGCATTATGGGAGGAATATAAAGTACAAGCTAGAATAGTAACTGGTAAGGCTAAATCAGATTTTGAGAGAAAATTAGCTATGCAAGCAAAAGTAATTCCAAAAGAGTTTTTTTTCACTATGTAGCAAGTAAGAGAAAGAATGACTATGGAAAGATAACTTTACTCAGTGTTGATGGCAGGAAAGTGACAGAAGCAGAAGAAATAGTTCAGTTACTAAGTGATCACTTTGCAAGTGTATATCATCCAGATTGTGACTTTGCAGTTACTGAGGTGACAGAGACTGATGTAAGCATTGAGACAGATGAACTTAAGGTACTCAGTATATTGAAAAATATCAATGTAAATACAGGCATGGGCCTGGATGATATGTCAGCTTGTTTACTACAATAGTGTACATGTGAACTAGCAGTGCCTCTGACAAAGTTGTTTATTCTAAGTCTCAGCTCTGGCAAGGTTTTAAAGAAGTCAAAAGATGGAACTATTAAAAGATAGTTCCATCACATAAAGATGGCTCCAAGACAGAAGTAGCAAATTACAGACCAATTAGTATCTCTGGAGTGGTGGTTAAAGTATTAGAAAAGTTTTTTACAAGCAAAATTCAGGAATGGGTAGATAGGAATATGACACTATATAGGAGTGACAGCATAGCTTTGTAAAAGTTAGGTCCTGCCTCAGTAATTTATTCCCATTTTATAATAAGGTGACAGCAGAATTGGATAAAGGAAATGGCTACACCATGATAATGCTGGACATTGCAAAGACATTTGATAGAATACCACATGGAAAACTATTATATAAGTTGTAGCAAATGAGAATGGATATGATGCTGGTGTCATGGATAGGGGTGGCTGATAGGCAGACATCAAAGGGTGGTGTATGGTGGAGTGGAATCATAGCGAATGAGGGTGACTAGTGGAGTTCCCCAGGACTCTGTACTAGGACCACTACTATATAGGAGTGACAGTATAGCTTTGTAAAAGTTAGGTCCTGCCTCAGTAATTTATTCCCATTTTATAATAAGGTGACAGCAGAATTGGATAAAGGAAATGGCTACACCATGATAATGCTGGACACTGCAAAGACATTTGATAGAATACCACACGGAAAACTATTATATAAGTTGTAGCAAATGAGAATGGATATGATGCTGGTGTCATGGATAGGGGTGGCTGATAGGCAGATCAAAGGGTGGTGTATGGTGGAGTGGAATCATAGTGAATGAGGGTGATCAGTGGAGTTCCCCAGGGCTCTGTACTAGGACCACTACTTTTTAATTTGTATACTAATGATATAGCAGAATATTTGAAGGAGGATATTCAGTTGTTTGCTGATGATGCAAAACTAGGAAGTTGATAAAGGTGACAGATATCTTACAGGATAATTTAAATAAATTGGCAAATTTATTTAAATTTGTGTGGACAAAGGATAATAGTTGTCAATTCAATGTTGTAAAATGGAAGGTAATGCACTTTGGGATGAAAATATTACACACTTAATATCAGGAAATTGATGTGGCTAAAGATCTGGGGGTAATGGTAGATAGAGACAAATTAAGGGGGAATATTGCAAGGTTTGGCAAGATTATTCAGAGGATTGCTTGGATGCTGAAGAGCACATTGATTACTAAAGATAGGGAGGTTATTATCCCTCTTTATAAGGCTATGATTTGACCACATGCTGACCACTGCACACAGATCTGGACAATCATTGCCTTTGGATTAGAGGTGGTGGTGGAGAAGATTCAGGGACGAGTGAAAGCGACAAGTCTGTAGAATGTTCCCTATGAGGATAAAGTGAAAGTGTGTAGGTTGCAGAGTTCAGCTGACAGGCAGAGGAGAGGGGATATGATAGAAACTTATAAGTAACTAAAGGGATTCTATAAGATTGATGCAATACATTGGGGAGTAGGAGGGGAAAACAAGGGATTACACTTGGAAGTTTTCTAAGAGTGTGGTTAGTAAGGGTGTATGGACTAGGTTCTTTACTTGGAGAGTGGTGAAAGAGCAGAATGGATTGTCAGAGTGGTTGTGAGCACCCAACAGTGAATAGATTTAAAATGTATGATAGGTATTGTGTTAATGGACAAGAGTGAGTCTCTCGTATAAATAATAATAAAGCTTTTAAAATGTTTAAATGTTTTAAACTTATGATTAAGAGCATATACATATACAATATATACATACATATCATGATTATATATACACAATGAGGAGTGGGGGGGGAAAGAGAGAACAGGTCACCACTTTTTTTTCTTTCTTTTTTTTAAAGCGAACACACCTTTGGCACAATCATGGTCATTAAAGTCACTGTTTTTTCATAATATATAGTTATTTTATTGCTATCAATAACAATAGCTGATGTTTAAAAAATAATACAGAAATTATTTAGATATATCTGAAATACAGATATATCTTCTATTAACATTAACACATTTACAGGACACACGAATAGTGAAATAACTTTCCCATCAGTTACACAACACAGAGTTTTGCTTATGACTGAAAACTTAACAAAGATATTTTCAGTATCTAGAACATGTGTATCTAGAGCACTGAGTGCATCATATCATGACTAATAATTTTTTTTGCTAATCTTAAGGTGTCTAATTTGATATATTTATACTAGATGTACTTTCTTAAAATGATCTGATTCACTAGAAAATAGTTCAAACATGCATATATGAAATTAATACTTTAAGATTAGTCTCACAAAAGTCACTTATGCAGGGCACTAGATTGTAAACATATTTATATGAAGTTTTCGAAGTGTGGTAAACAAAAAATGTGTGCTTATGCTTACTAAAATTATCATGCAAAGAATTACCCTCTCTAGCACTAATAGGAATATGGTTGGGTTATTTTTATTTCACTATTTTACTCCAATTTTATGTATTATTGTACTTAAAAGAGTATACAGCAAAAGTGACTTACCTGGAGTCTCATTTTTTTGTGTGGCAACTTCACCTGGTTCTTGCTGAAGACAACTTAGTGCATCATGTGCTGAATTGCAAGGCTTTTCTTTAATGTTAAGATATCTTTCAGGATAAAGCAATAATCCATTCATGGCAGATACAGCTGCATTGTCACAAATGTCATGTTTAGGAAACTGTAAACTGTGTATTTCTCTCTGTACTTCTATATCTGGACTACTGGTTTCAGTAACTAAATTATTCAAGTTCTTTCGAAACAACTTGGAATCAGTACCCCACTGTCTTTCATTGCCTTCATGAATTTGGCGACCAGTTCTCTCACTAGAATAGAGTTGGCCTGAAAAGTTGGCAGGATGACTGCCTGTTGCTATGCTATTTTTGTAAGTAAATAGTTTGTTGGAAACATTTGGACTAGTTTTTTCCTCAAGAAATGAAAATGAAGTGTAAGCTTCAGAATGAATGGAAGTATTGTTTAATACTAAAGATAAATTTTCTGAGGAAGGGTGGTCTTGTTCTGCTCCTTCATCTTGTTGATTAAAGGTTAAGTTGGCATCAGAAGAACAATCACTTTTGGCACAGTTTATTTTATCACAATCACTCAGAATTTCAGAGTTAGTTAAAGTATCTGCACTATCCAACACATCTGAAGAATCAGTCTGCAAATGAGGAGTTTCATTCATCTGATCATTGAGAATGCAAGATACACTTGACTCAGAAGCATCCAAGAAGTTCTGGCATGCACTACTACTATGAGCTTTGTTATGATGTTTTGGTGTTATTTCTTCTTCTTCATTCTTACTTTCATAAACATCTCCTTTCTGGCTCATAAAAACTGCAGTAGAATCATTTTTTTCATCTTGAGCACATCCTCTTTCAAGAACCAAATGAGCTACCACAGGACTTTCCCTTAAAATGTTTACTACTTCAAAATATGGCATTTCATCCAAATTGATATTGTTGATTTCTACAAGTCTATCACCTTTAGAAAAGAAATTCAAGAATTATTCTCTGAAAGTTTCTGCAGAGGAAGTTATACATAAATGCTACTTTGACAGCACATTGAAATTCAAATTCATTGAATTAACTTTAATATTCATAACTTAGCAATAACATTTAAAATATAAAGAATGCAATGCAATGTCACATGACTGTTGCGAACTCACCTGGTTTAATACGACCATCCTTAGCAGCAGCACCTCCAGGTACAACAGAATGGATATATACCCATTTCTGTTCAGGCCCTAAAGCACTATCTCCTTGCTATCAATTAGAGAATAAAAATGATTAATTAACCAATTAATAATTAAATTCAAATAAAGTTTGGTATATGACAGTTTCATTCATTTAATATAAAAATTAGTTTCAGCTAGAAAAAAATTAACCACTGAAATAATGATAAAATCAATATAATTTTAATTAATTTAAAGGAGCAACCTAGGTTTGACACTTTAAGCCAACTAAAAAGGTGCCATAAACATGAAAGAGAAATGAGGTAACAGACCTAATAACATAAAATTATACGATATGGCATGCTGCACATCAAAACAACATAAGTCTCACATACAAAATAAAAAAAATAAATAAATAAATAAAATAAAATAAAAAAATCGCTTTTCACATGAAAATTTTTAGTTATATTTATTCACTTGTTCTGCAGATTTACTTATACCCCATAAAAACTGCTGAAATATGTTATGAATCCATTAATTTCAAGCTACTTTATAAAATATTCACTGAAAGTTTTGGTTATTGTTTTACTTATATTTAAAAATAAAAAAAAAACTACAAAAAGAATTTTTCAGGTAAATTTCATAACAAATATTCACTGGGTGAACAAACTCAATATTATATGATTGTCTTGTTCATAAGTATTTTGGTATTATAATGTTTGTCAGAGTAGGAATCATCATTAATGATACCATTATATATTCATCAAATGTGATGATACTTTACAGCAGAAGTAACAGATCAAAATTAATTGAAGTGAGAAGGAAGAAACACATTACTACTATTAATACTAAATAAAAACAAAGTATTGTAATATTTGAATAACAATCTCATTAATATTATACTTTGTAAAACCTTCAGAGAACATTGAAAATAAATATTTTTAAGAATAACAGGATAAAAAAAATTATGACAAGTAGTAGTGGAATTATTGACACTCATAAAATGACACGTTTCATAATCACATTTTTGTATGGTAATATCACTTATTATCACTTAGCACATTTTCTAACTTTGCTGTTTAAAACATCCATGTTGAAACCAAAAGGGAAATGACTTAATAAATATTAATGGAAATACTAAATGCATTCGACTCCCACTATGGTAAATATCACTATAACAAACTACTAAAAAGTTCTGACCAAAGACACATAAGTATACTGCAATGCTAAAATAAATTTATTACAGCAAACTACCCACTATAACAAATTTTATTAAACTCCATCAAGCCAGAGATGTGTATTATTATTTCAGATAATTTTGCCAATAAAAACACAGTACAGTTATTATTATTATTATTAACACCTGACCTCCATGGAGTCAAAGGCTCATTCCAGAAGGTACACACTATTATGTAGAGAGCTCATCCAACTGTGTCTTAAACCCATTCAATGTGTCTCCATTCACAACACACTCAGGCAACGCATTCCACTTACCAACCACTCTCCATGCAAAGAACCTACTTCTCATTCCTCTGCTTGCACCCTCCTTATACAGTTTATAGGGATGGTCTCTTGTTCTACTCCCTCTCTCATTCTATTAAAAATTTCTTTCATGTTAACCAAGTAACAATCCTGATTATTATTTTATTTAAAATAATAAAATTCTAAATTATGCCTCAATCATATCTCCTTCCTAATTACAGTCCCTCAATCTTCACTTCACTCCGCATTCCAAAGACCACTCGCCACCTTTGCAAATCTTCTGTGGACCCTTTCTAATACATCTTGCTGAAAACCAGGTGACCAAATCTGTGCACAATAATCACATTAGGCCTGATCAAAGCCTTATACAATGGAACCATAACCATTTTATTTCAGTGCACCAAGGTCCTCCACATCATTGCCATTATCTGATGTGACAACTTCACAATGTGGAATGTAGCCTCTGAAATTCAAGTTCTTGTTCACCACCATTCCCAAATCTCTCATCTTCTCTACCTCCTTCCAAGTTTCCCACTTTCCTACTTTGCATCCCATCATTGCTTACCAAATTTCAAATCCTTACACTTTGCAACACATTAAACTGACAATTCCACTATCTGCCCATTCATACAAACAATTCAAGTCTTCCTGCAACACATGAACCTATCGTGATTTTACTTTGACGAAGATGAAACATCCTTATAAATTGTTCACTGGATATCTTAACTATGTCCTCTGCAGAAGTTACCATTCCACTATCTTCATCATCTTACCATAATCATTCTTCCTTCTACTTGCCACATATCTGAAAAACCCTCTAGGGTTTATCTTGGCCTGGTTTACTAATTTCTGCTTATACTGAAGTTTGATGTTACTTGACATCGAATTTTGCTGTTCTTACCCACTGAGTTATCTTCTTGGCCAGCTCTTTATACTCCTCATGCAATTGATTGCTACCATTATTCATCTTGTGCTGCTTCCACAATATCCTCTTCTTCCAAATTTCATTTTTTATCCCTTCATTCAGGATATCAATCATTTGACACCTACCTTATTCAACTTTTGACCTTTGGAATACATTCACATAATAATATTGATAAATATCTTTTGTTCAGTTCCCAAGCATCATTTATCTCCCTGCCATATACTCTTCATTCCATGTAATAGCTGTGTCCTAAGTTTCTCATCATCACCAGCCTTGTAATTCTACATATATCCTTTTCTCACAGATGTCGTCATATGGCTCACCACCACCCAGGTGATCACTTCATGGCCACTCTCACTAACTGGGAGGAAATGTGACACCCCACTCACAATCACTTCCTCCAATGAAATGATTAGGTCTAAGACTCTTGATCCTCACGTGCCCTCCCTTATGTACTGCTTAAGATAGTTATCTCTCAAAAAAACTCAAGAAATTAATTTTCCTTATACCCATATGAAGTCTCTTCATTCCAATCTATATTATCATAATTAAAATTGTCAATAATGATCACCTTTCCTTAGTATGCTAATCCAAGTTTTATACAGGGTGGCCCATTAGTTACATCCATTATGGTTTCCAAATGCATCTCTTGTAAAACTATTTCACAAGTAATTTTACATTGTTACATACAAGTTGTTGGCTCCTGATTATGTTAGTGAATTTAACTGTGGAGAGTTTTCTTCTGTCTTCTATGTGAACCCACACTCGTGTTGAGCTTTTAAATTATTTGCGGATGAGACTGCACCACTAATAATTTTTGCTGCTCTTGATTGTACTCTGTCAACTTTTTCTTTTGAGCCAGTAGAAGCTGGAGTCCAGTTTGATGAGGCATATTCCATAGTGGAATATGATATGAGTATCGTATATGTAGTTTTGAGTAACTTTGGTTTTGCATCCCACTTTGTTCCACAAAGCCTTTTGATGATATTAACCTTTTTAAGAGCTTTATTAGATATATTTGTAATAGGAGTTGTAAATCTCAGTTCAGTATCTAGGTTAGGACAAAGTATTTTGGAGATACTGTTTTTCTTATTTTGGTATTATATATTTTGATTTGAGGATTGGGAGACATAGCACATGGTAAAGCAAGTTTCTGCAGGTAGTGAAATATGGTCCAGTGTATATGTGTTAAGGTATTCAAAGGCGACTAGGCTATTGAATTGTGGTACGTTTCTTAAATAAAAACCCAAGTATGCAAAAAGATAAGGCCATAAACTTTTTATGCACTTAGTAACTTTACAGTGTGTAAATATTTTGTGGCCACATCTGGATTTTGTACTATAGGCAACTTTTTTTTGCCTAATTTTACCACTGCAAATAACTGGATTAAAATCAAAATTTGAAATGATCAATAAATTTTAACTGAGATCCTAAATAGCAAATTTCAATGAGTTCAAACAAATGATGAATGTGCTATCAATTTAAATCTTTCTTTCAAATTTTGCCAATAAAAATGATCTGACAACTCTAAAACTGAACTATGGACATATGCTAGTATGTCATAAAGCCCAAATTCCACTAAATTTTATCTAGAATAGAGTTATCAAAATATATAATGCTGACATGTTATGCACCTTATTGCTCCTGAAAATGATCCAAATAAAACAAAAAGTGAGGTGACTTGACAAAAATTCCATCCTGTCCAAGTTCAAAAAAATTTGCATGGAGATGAAAACAAATAAATCTAACAGGTATTTCTGCATTTTTGTGAAATACACGTTAAAAAAATGCAAATGAGTTCAATATATTATCTGAGAAATAACTGATAAAAACTTCTGGATGTTTATCATCAATTTTCTAGAGATAACTTAGGAATCTGATGTTTTTGTATTGCTGTATGATGGTGTATGTTACAGTGTAAATGAATATAAAGCTCTGCAATTGTTTTTAGTTTTGTAAATGAATGTGTGTAACTTGGAATAAAACGTAATTTATTTATCGCTTGATAATACTAATCTTAAATAAAAAAATTAAAGAAAAAAAAAACATATATACTTGACTTTATATTAAGGAAACTGTGAATTGGATGGGATAACATCATCAACTACCTAGTTTTATTTTTTTTTTCAAAAAAACAAACAACAACAAAAAAAAAAGAAAAGAAAAGAAGTCCATGGACATGTACATGATGGTTCCAAAACTTTTCTATCTTTTAAAGTAGTCTTCTTTTGGGACAGACTTCAGTTTTGGCATTACATTTTTATAAAATGAACTGATGGCTTCAGAAATTAGATTCTATTTCTGAATGAGAGAGATTAGATTCTCTTTCTAAAGTGAAATGGATTCTTGGAAATATACAGTTAAATCTTGGTAGGGACCTATAATTTTTCCACAGGCTAGCCAGACTGCAAATATCATGAACATAACACATTGTAAAATAGAATTTTGTAGTAATTAAATAAATGTAATAAATATTCTGTAAAATGCATAAAATAATTTCTGTTAAGTTGTCTGTAAAACAGAAAAGAGGGGATTAACAGAGTTTAGAACGATGACTAGATAAAAATATTTGCAATGTCTTGCAAACATAAAAATATCCACCCACGATAGAGACACACAAGCAGAGAGAGCCAAAGTGACGTCATCATGCTGGCAGGTAATCCTGGAAACTATAACATAGTATCAAAGGATTAGAGAATGATATAAAAGAGGACTTTTATATCATTCAAACCAGAGGAAGAGAGGGCACAAACTGGAG
Organism: Typopeltis vanoorti; assembly: GCF_054136105.1. Lineage (NCBI taxonomy): Eukaryota > Metazoa > Arthropoda > Arachnida > Uropygi > Thelyphonidae > Typopeltis > Typopeltis vanoorti. The sequence goes on from NC_143562.1 coordinate 5,380,224, forward strand.
AAAAGGTTACAAACCACGACAAGAGTGAGAATAGCAAGGACACTCTAGAAATTAACTATATGGGTATTAGGCAGACCATGATTAAACCTTTAAAGAATTCAAGTTTGAAGAATGGAAGGTTCATCCCCAGAGAATTGAAGTAGAAGCAAAAAGAGTTTTTCTAGAAAATTAGAAAAACTTTTTTATAAAAAAGGGGGGACTTTGTTAGATCCTGAATGAAGGAATCTTGCTAAGAAATCATTCATTCAGGGTCTAACATACTAAACTACACAAACAAAGAGAAATACCTGCACATCAGCTGAAATTAAAGTGAAACTTCTTCACATATGTATAAAATTGCATTTTTTTTATGTACCATGTATTTTAATCTATTGTGATCATACCAAGGTCAAATTAGAGAATGTCTTAAAAGAGGAATTTGTTAATATTATTTAAGCCTCACTTTAGCTGTATAGAATGATTGTGAGTCACCAGATAGATATTAAGTAACAATTCATAGAAGGTATACAACTTCACGTATCCAGCGTAACGCTGGAGGCTGTAGCTTACGCGGAAAGTACGTCAACGTGAATTCCGTGAATACAAGAATATAACAGCAAAGGGGGAGAGCAAGGGATGAACCCAAAGGGAGAAAAGATATAGGTCATGTGCAAAGGGGACTCCGAAAAAAGAGGGCGTTCGAACGAAAAATATAAGGGAATGAGCGCCGTATCAGCTCTCTTGTCTTATTGTTTTTCCTGGTTCCTGGTTTGGAAGTTAGCCGATGGTTTGAGTAAGGGGGATGAAGCGTCAATGCCACGATGTCGGATGGTGAACTTTCCTGAGAATGTTGTAGGATTGCATGCAGAGCTGAAGGTGAAATTTCCAGCCCTATCAGAATCGAGCCCTCGCTGAAAGGTCACATCGAAAGGAATAGAGATGTTTCCTGAGATGCAAAGAATCGAGTCTGTGATCAGCAACAATTATGAAGATAGCATAGCCCCTACGCTGGCATAGGGACAACCAATAGACAATAGATAACCAGAAGTACACTGGTGCTGAAAGACGTCGGAAAAAGTTCGGTAAAGTAGAAGTACTCTATTTTGTGTTTAGAACTCCTTAGAAGAAGGAAAATTACTTGTGAATGTAAATTATGAACATTATTCTAAAGAACTTTGTGGACAGACTCTAATTAGATAGTCAGCCTCCTTTTGAGAATAAGAATTGTTTGGAAGAGGTCTTTTGTGTTGTATGTGAGTGATTTAACATAATGAGATTAGGATTGTGAACTCGTTTTTCTACAAGAGGGAAGAACATTTGATAACATTTAGGAGTGGTAACAACAGCTCACAAATTGACTACATTTTGACTAGAACAAAACATCTTAAGGTTGTGACAAATTGTAAAGTAATTCCAGCAGATCAAGTAGCACAACAACACCGACTGCTGTGCGCAGACTTTAAAATAAGATCGAAGATAAGAACTTCTGGATGCCATGGGATGAAGACAATTAAGTGGTTTCGCTTAAAAGAGGAGAGTATGAGGAATCGTTTTAGGGAGAGGTGTTAGAGAGGATTTCGGATGGACTGGAAAGTGTACAAGATTGGTGGAAATATAATTCAAAAGTAATCCTGAGCTGTGCAATCGAGGTGCTTGGTGAGACATCTGGAAAGATTAGAGAGCAGAAGGAGGGTTGGTGGGGGAATAATGATGTACAAGTGGCAGTGACAGCTAAGAGGAAGGCAAAGCAGAAGTGGGATGAGTCAAGAGTGGAAGAGGACAGAGAGGTGTACAAAGAGAGAAAGCAAGAAGCCAAGAGAGTTGTGGCACAGGCGAAGGCAATGGCATATCAAGATCTGTATGATCAATTAGAAACAAAGGAAGGACAGAGAAAAATTTACCAACTAGCGAAATGTAGAAATAAAGCAGCAAAGGACAGCTTACATGTGAGGCAGATCAAAGATGCTGAAGGAAGAGTATTATGGAGGGATGTGGACATAAGAAACAGATGGAAAATATACTTTGAGGGACTTTTGAATGAGGAAAATGCAAGGACTCACAGAGGAGATGGGCAGCCTTCTGAGGGGATGGTGCAGAACATCAGTAGAATGGAAGTGACGGAGGCCATGAAGAGGATGAGGAATGGAAAATCGGTGGGCCCAACAGAATTCCAGTGGAGGCATGGAAGGCAATGGGGGAAGAGGGAATTGACCTGTGGGACCTGTTCATGAAAGTTTGCCAACAGGAAAATATACCTGAGGAATGGAGAGAGAGTACTCTTGTTCCTATCTACAAGGGTAAAGGGGATGCACAAGATTGTAAAAATTACAGAGGAATAAAGTTGATGTCCCACACAATGACGATCTCTCCACCTCCTTCCTCAATCTACCATCAAGAAAGAGTTCTTGATGGTAGATTGAGGAAGGAGGTGGAGATTGCAAAGGAACAATTTGGCTTCATGCCTGGTAGATCAACAACAGATGCTATCTTTGGGTTACGACAGATGATGGAAAAATATCGAGAGAAACAAAGTGAGCTACATCTGGTATTTATTGATCTGGAGAAAGCATACGATAGAGTGCCAAGGCAAGAAGTCTGGAGGTGTCTGAGGGAGAAGAAGGTGCCGGAGAAATATGTCAGGTTGGTGCGGGAAATGTACAGAAATGTGAAGACAAGTGTTCGGACCTGTTTGGAACAGACAGAAAGTTTTCAAGTAACAGTTGGCTTGCATCAAGGGTCAGCATTAAGTCCGTTTCTGTTTAATATTGTAATGGAGGTGGTAACAGAGGAGGTGAGAGAAGATGCGCCTTGGACAATGTTGTATGCAGATGACATCTTGCTGTGTGTAGATTCAAGAGAAGAAGCGGGAACTAAACTGGAAAGATGGAGAAAAGTACTGGAAGAGAGAGGTTGAGACTGAGCAGAAGTAAGACAGAGTATGTGTTGAGCAGTGGGCGGTGGCGGCCAGGAGACAGATCTGGAACTGGAAGGAAATGTCATCAGGAAGGTGAGAGACTTTAGATACTTAGGTTCAACAGTAGAAGAAGATGGAGGAGCTGAGAAGGAAGTGGGATGCAGGATACAAGCGGGTTGGAGGAACTGGAGGGAGATGGCTGGAGTGTTATGCGATAAGAGGGTGCCGATCAATCTGAAAGGCAAAATTTATAGGACAGTAGTGAGGCCAGCTATGACATATGCTATAGAAACTGTGGCCCTGAGGAAAAATAACATCAGCAGGATGGAAGTAGCGGAGATGAAAATGCTTAGGTGGATGTGCGGTGTGACCAGAAAGGATCATCTGAGAAATGACTATGTCAGGGGAACAGTGAAAGTTACAAACTTAGGAGCGAAAATACAGGAGGCAAGGTTGAGATGGTTTGGTCATGTGATGAGGAGGGAGGACGAATATGTGGGAAGAAGGGTCATGCAGATGGATGTGCAAGGAAGGCGGAAGCGTGGGCGGCCAAAGAAGAGATGGAGGGAGCTGGTAGAAGAGGACTTGAAGATGAAGAACTTGGATGTGGTGACAGCCCAAGACAGGAAGGTGTGGAGGAGACTCATTACAAACAGTGACCCCACTTAAGTGGGAGAAGCTGCAGAAGAAGAAGAAGGATTGTAGATTTATAGTAACTGAATAACATTAAAATGTTTGTTATATTATCTTATGAATGGCTTGCAGAAAGGAATTTTAGCTTAACACCATATCATTTGCTATCTATCCCAATTATCTGAATAATATATGCACGTAAACACAAGAAAGATATTTAATTAACCAAATATTTACAGGAAACCAACATTCACAGGTCATTATATTCTTAAAGAATCAGCCCATCATCCTTGTCAAAAAACAGGAATCATAAAATGTCTAATCAGAAGAGCCAAAACTAATTGTTCTACGTCTAATATTCTACAGAAAGAACTTTCTACTATCCAACAATACATGAAACTCAATGGCTTTTCCGAAAAGAGTACTCAACATCTTCTCGATTCTTATAATCCACCACAAAACAACGAAGACTCGACACGTTGAGTTGCAATTCCTTACATCTCCGGGATTTCAGAATTTTGGACAAACTGGACGTTCTCTTGAAAAAAGAATCCAAGAACATCGATCCTCCATTCATCACAACAAACTTGAAAAATCTGGATTGGCTCAGCATGGGATTGAAACTAACCACAACTACTTTGGTCAAAAACTCGCCTCTTACATAGATCCCATTATAAATTTGAACGTTTATTCAAAGAAAGCGTAGAGGCCTTACTCCATCGTCCTAACCTGAATCGGAATGACTGTATATCTATATCAAAAATCTTGGAAAGTCTAATCAAGATAACTCATTAATTCATATTAATTTTATGTTATTTAATATTATTAATTAATATCTTTATTTCAATCATGTCTCTGCTTAAAAATATTCCCTTTAATACTTAGTGATATAACATCACGTGGCTTGTTCTATTTTTAAATGATCTATTGTTAGTATTCCACCTTGTATTTTATTTTTATTTTTTTTTTTAAACTGTTCTTGTAGCACCACTGAAGATGGTCTGCTATTTCCAGACCGAAATATTTGGTTAATTAAATATCTTTCTTGTGTTTACGTGCATATATTATTCAGTCTTTATGTCACAAGTATCCTTAAAACATCACATCCCAATTATCTGTCACTGTGTCTTACATGCTTTATAACATTGGATTTAAATTTAAAGTGTGTTGATCTTTTAACTCGAGTTTCCTTATTTAGTATTGAGATAAATTGAATGCCTGAATTTCTTTAGTGTATTTTGCTTTGATATTCCAGTAAACATGATTTATTTGCCTATACCTGACTCATGCCTGACTACAATTCCGAATATAAAAATAGAACCTCTTTTGGCGGGAAGGAATTAGAAAGTGCATATAATCATAGATTTAGGTCACGACTGCAGTCTGAATCTATACAGCTGTATTAAAGTAAAATATAGTATAAGAACGCCTCAGAATCTAGTATTGTCTCTCTGAGTAAGGATCTTTTCTGCTATAGGATACTGGCTGGCGCAGCATAATATACATTTGCCAGTTTCTGAAGAGGAAACAATCCTAGATGTAAATATATTAGGCCCGATATCTGAAGAAATAAAATAGCGATTGAAAGATAGAAAGGAAATATATAAAATAAGAAAAATAACAACATAACAACAGCACAGCCGACAGGATGCAATTAGGGCCCCTAAAATTTTAGGTTAATAGGGAATAATCACTATAAGTTGGTCTTGGCTTCGTAACAGGCAGTCAGGCAATTGTTGGAATAATAGAGAATGTGAAAAGGGGTAAATTATTAAGTTTGTAAGATGAATGCAGGTATGTCTTAACCATTGAACTCAGATTTAGATGAATGAATTCTTTAGGACAATAAATCCTCAACAGGTTTTTCCTCAGTTTTCGGGGGAAGAATCTGATGACATTCTGGAATTTTTGAGTACATAGAAGAACTAAGGAGAATTAGTAGATGGAGTGAGCGCCAACTGTTAATTCTGCTCCGTAGTAAGCTTATTGGGAAGGCAAAGACTTGCTTTTACTCCTTACCTGTCTTAAAAGAAACTTGAAATTACTATAAATTTAAAGAGGTCCTAATATCCCAGTTTTCTAAAGTAAGGAATGTGGGACCAAATTTATGGAAGCTTCAGAAGATGGTGCAAAAAGACAAAGAAAGTGTGTCAGACTACCACAACCGAGTCTTAGCTCTTGCCAATACATTAAGTGTCTCTGACAAAGACCGGCACCATCTTAATGGGGAGACATTTGTCCCGCAGCCTCAATTGGGTCTGTCAATATCATTAGAGAAGAGAAAAACAGCATTAGGGATCAGGACGCTAAGGTAGAACATCCAGAGACGAAAGAAAAGCAGAGGGCACAGAAAGGATGTGAAGAAAATAGACCTGAGACAGTCTACCAGGAAGGAATTAGAAAGTGCATATAATCATAGATTTAGGTCACGACTGCAGTCTGAATCTATACAGCTGTATTAAAGTAAAATATAGTGTAAGAATGCCTCAGAATCTAGTATTGTCTCCCTGAGTAAGGATCTTTTCTGCTATAGGATACTGGCTGGCGCAGCATAATATAAATTTGCCAGTTTCCGAAGAGGAAACAACCCTAGATGTAAGTATATTAGGCCTGTTATCTGAAGAAATAAAATAGCGATTGAAAGATAGAAAGGAAATATATAAAATAAGAAAAACAACGACATAACAATGTCTATTTAAACACTACAACAGTGTTTGGATGGTGAGAGAATTATTTAAGTCACTAAATAACTTACTCTTCTGTGAGAAACCAACTTGCAAAATCAGATTATAAGGTACCATTTCCTTTCTCTATGTTGGCATAGTTTCAAGATGTATGAGGGTGGTCTTAAAAAGTAAATGGTACCTTATAATCTGATTTTGCCATCCTGTGAGTTGGTTTCTCACAGAAGAGTAAGTTATTTAGTGACTTAAATAATTTACTCTTCTTTCACCATCCAAACACTGTTGTAGTGTTTAAATAGACATTTTGAAGAAAGCTGGGGAATAGAATTAAGTTCATCTTAATTATAAATTAATTAGAAATTAGAAATTCGTTTTTTCATTGTTAGGCCAAGAACTTTTCAGAGTTTCCAGATGTATGAGGGTGGTCTGAAAAGTTCTCAGCCTAACAATAAAAAAACGAATTTATAATTTCAAAATTATTTTTATTTTTCAACATAATCTCCCTTAAGACTAATACATTTATTCCAGCGATGCTCCAGCACCATTATCCTGTCCCTATAGTGGTTTTCAGTAAAATCTGCAATCACCTCTTGTTTCGACGAAAAATGCTGACCAGCGAGGAAGAGTTTTAGTTTGGGGAACAGATAGAAGTCAGAGAGAGAGAGCCAAATCTTGGGAATATGGTGGATGTTCCAACAATTCATAGTGTAGATCCCATAATTTTCCCATTCCCAAAACACCTTTGTGAGCAGGTGCATTGGTCCTGATGAAAGATGATTTTTTTCTTCTGCAAACCGGGTCTTTTCTCACGAATTTTTTCGTCTAGTCTGGTTACAAGATGGGAATAAAATTCCCCGGTTATAGTTTTACCCTTTTCAAGATAATTAACAAACAAAATGCCTTTAGCTTCCCAAAACACCAATGTCATGACCTTTCCTGCTGATGGAACTGCCTTTATCTTCTTTGGCACCGAACAACAAGCTTCTGTCCATTCTTGTTGACTGCTGTTTGGTTTCTGGCGTGTAACGGTGAATCCAAATCTCATCCATAGTAATAAATCGATGCACAAAATCAGCTTTATTCTTGTTAAAATGCTCCAAGAATTGTTCTGAGATTTTCATGCGAGTGCGTTTTTGATCTGCTGTGAGCAAGCGTGGTACCCATCTTGTGCAAAGCTTTTTCATTTGCAATTCTTCATGCAAAATATATCCTTATATGTTCTTTTGAAATGCTTATAGTCTCAGCAATTTCACGCACTTTGTCTCACCGGTCACCCAATACCATATCATGCACCCGATCGATGATTTCTGGTGTTGTTACACTTTTTGGACTTCCTTCACGTGGATCATCTTCAAGGCTGGTACGGCCACATTTAAATTCAGCAGCCCATTTCTTAATTGCTGAAAATGAAGGAGAAGAGTGTTCATACACTTTTATGAACTTCGAATGAATTTCTTTAGGCATTAAACCTTCTTTTACAAAGAATTTTATAACTGCACGATACTCAATTTTATCCATTTCAAGGGATACAGACAACACCTTTGCTTCAGACAGCTGTATAAAACAAACTACAGTAAAACCCCTTTTTTACACTTTCCAGGGAACTGATTGAAAAAAGTGTAAATAGCAGGAAATGTAAAAAACATTAAAAAAAGCTAAAAAATGACTTACTGCTAGTATGTGACTATATACTAGTTTACAAAATTTAATAACTGAAAATAAATGAATTTACAATTACATTTATCTATTTAAAAGTTCTATTTAATTGTTGATTGTTTTTGCTTTTTCTGCACTAAGTTCCACCTGCCTCTCCAGTGTATAAGGCATTAAATGTCCCATAATCTCCTGATGCACTTGCAATATATCACCTCAAAACAGAGATAGCTTCCATTGCTTCTTTACTAGTAGAGACTTCTTCTTCACCAAGGCAGTTGGAAACGATGTCTTCTACACTTGGTACCATTGATGTGATCACATCAACATAGTCTTGAAATGAAGAAGACTCATTCATTACATACCAGTTGTTGGGCTCTGACACATCTTCTTCTTCTTCCTCCTCCTGTAGTTGTTCCTCCTCTTCCACAAACATAACTCCTGCCTTCTGGAAACAGCTGGATATGATTTCAGGAGTAACGGCATGCCAATCCACATGTCGCCGAATTGCCATCTTTTCATACATTTTCATGTACATTTTCACAGAAAATGTACCAAAATACATTTTCTGTCTTTTTTCTCCATGTTACTAACATGGATCATCCACCACCACAACTTGAAAGCAACTTGTTGCCACCTGAGAAAAAATTGCAAATCATGGGAAATAACGTCCACATCAAGTTGTTAATGATGGGAAAACAATATATCATAAGAATAGGCCTTAAGAAGGGACCAATGGAAAATGATGTAAATGGCAGGAAAACGTAAGTTGCGGGAACGTAAAAACGGGGTTTTACTGTACTTGATAGAATAACTTGCAATTTCACATGGATGCTGAAGACAGATGTACCAACTTAGAAAAAAAGAACTCATGCTGATAGTGTTGCTATCTCTGGTCAAGGCTGAGAACTTTTCAGACCATTGTATAATGCAATTTCTAAGAAAAATCAATATTACAACTGCTTTTAAACCTGTCCACACCCTACAGAATTTTCTACATTTGCCAAAAAAAAAAGAAAAAAAAAAGAGTTCCTTTTGTAAAGCACTTGGGATACAGATGATTTCATGTAACTTGCCACAGCTAACACAGGACATACTGGAAGAAGTTTTGAAATTCACAATCACTGAGGTGACAAAAAATACAAAGGAAAGATAAAAGTGGTCTCACTGAAATAAAATAGTATATGTAGGCCTGGTAGGCTGAGTGGTTAGTGCATCTGCTCTCCAACCAACAGGCTGTGGGTTCAAATCCTGTTGTGGACATGGATGTTTATGATTGTCTTTAGGCAAGAGATGAATTTCATCACCTGGTGTAAGACCACCTCACTTACTGAAGAGGCTTGCAAAAGTTGCATGTTTGGTCTCTAGAGCAGAGTTTCTGGCCTATGTAAGAAAATTAGTAAAATATAAAAAAATATAAAATCAATAGAAATTGGGGAAGAGGAATCCTTAGCCCACCCGTGGTACATGTGTATACTATAGGTTTACAAATAAACCTTTCGTGTGCATCAGCCACATAAAAATTCACATGGCATCTTAAACAGGAACCAGGGCTTGATATTTCATGACATTTGAAAGCCTTTTATATGTTTATGTAACCTATAAGCCACCATTATGTCAATAACCACATAAAGATCTTTATGGTGCTTTATGCTTGATATATCAAATGACATGTATGACTTACCTGTTATTATTTATGTTATACATTTCAGAACAATTTTGTTAGAAGTATTCAGATTTTTTTTGTATTCTTTAGTACATTTATCTTTCCGATCCTGATGTAGCTATTAATTACCAGACAGTGAAACATGGAGAAGTTCAGTTTATTTTCTTTTATATTTAGAATAAATCTTAGGCCTACTTAGGATATCTAATGAGAAACCATAAATATAACATTCTGCAGGTAATACTAGAAGGTAAAATCAATGCAAAAACCTGGAAGAAAAAAAATTTCATGGCTAGACAACATAAAAAACTGGACTAAACTGAATACAGAGCTCTTAATCAGAGTCACTAAAGACAGAAATAAATTTGCAAAGGTGGTTGCTGAACTCTGTTAGGAAACAGACTTAAAGGTAAAGAATAAATCTACAAATAAATCCTGTTATTGTCGTTTCAGGAATCTGTGTCATAATCATTGGAGAAAATGCTATTCGTAAAAACTATTCCTAAGAATAAGAGGATGAGAATTTGATTCAATTAAGTTTAATCATGTATGCTGCTCTACAGAACTGTGTATTGGTTGTTGACCAGCAGCAGCTATTTATGCTTTCACATTAAAGGAAAGTTGACGAATGGTGGTGGCCAGTTCAGTGGAGCAGCAAGCACAAAAATATCTACAGAAAAAGTACTATTATTATGGGCAACTCCAAGGAATCCTTAGACTCACCAAGGGAGGTCCTAAACATCATCAGTATGTATGTATCATACAGTATCTATCATACTTTGCTTTAAACTCATTCACAGTCATGGCACCCCACAACAGACTCTGGCAACCTATTCCACTCATTCACTACTCTCCAAGCAAAAAAACCTAGTTCTAACACACCTGCTAACTACACCCTTACTCAGTTTCCGTGGATGGCCCCTAGTTCTCAAACCACCAGACCTGTTCTGAAAAATTTCCTCTGAATTAATCATGTAAAAACACCTTCAGTAATTTGTATATCTCAATCATACCCTTTTCTACCTATCAACCAGTTTCTGTAATCCATAAATCTTCAACCTATTCTTGTAAGGTTTATTCCATAGACCTGCTACTGTTTTGGTCACTCGCCTCTGGATCCTCTCCACTTCCTCATCACCAAAAATCCCTGGCACCCAGATCTGCATGCAGCAGTCAAGATGGGTCTTCTCAAGACTTGATAAAGAGGAACAATAACCTGCTTGTGTCTGCTCGTCAAAGTATTCTTCAGTAATCGAGTGATCTGATGAGCTGCTTTAGCCACTTCTTCTATGTGCCCTCTAAACTTTAACTCCCTATCCACTAACACTCCCAAGTCTTTGGCTTCATCAGTTTCCTAGAGCAGAGCTCCACCAATGTAGTATATAATTGGTAATCTTTTCATCCCAAAATGCATAACCTTACACTTTGCCAGATTAAATTGACATCCATTCTCCTTTGTCCAGTCTGTCAATCCATCCAAATCATCCTGTTAAATTTTGACATCATCTGTATTAACCATTGCTCTACCAACTTTTCATCATCAACAAACAACTGAACAGTTCCACTCAGATCCTTTCCTATATTGTTAATGAACAAATTAAACAGCAGTGGTCCAAGAACAGAATCCTGCAGCATGCCACTAGTCACAGGCCTTTTTTTAAACTCTACTCCTGAATAAACTACTCTATATCTCTCCATCAACCACCTTTCTATCCATCTCACCAATTCTATATATCCATCCCCATGTGCTACAGTTTACTGAGAATTCCATGTTGCATCCTGTCAAAGACCTTTGCAAATTCCAACAGTATCAATGTAAATCCATATCCTTTATTTAACTCAGCTGTCCACTGTATTATAAAATGTGAGCAAGTTACTGAGACATGACCTACCCTTCACAAAATTATGCTGCCCTCCCATACACTTTCCCATTTTCACTTATTTGCTCTTGACCAACTTCTCCAATACTTTGACAACTCCTGATATGCTGATCAGTCAGTAATTTGCTACATCAGTCTTGGAGCCTCCTTTATGCAATGGAACTACTTACTCCCTCTTTCCACCTCCTTGGGACTAACCCAGAATCAAGACTTAGATTAAACAATATGTTTAATCTAAGTCTTGATTCACCTCAGTTCCTGTATAAGCCTTTGGCTCTCTCTCTCTTCCCTGCAATATACCATCACCTGGATGATTACTCTTGCAAAGTGCTCACTTAGTAATTCTACTATTCGAGTGCTTCAGTTACCTCTCTACCATTGGCATTATGCAGAAACAAAGCATCTATGAAAGAAGAATTGAAGGGAATTTGTGAGAGCAGTTAATCTATAAGCAGATTGCCTTCTTTCACAAAACAGCACAAAAACATTACTTTATGCCATTTATGCAAACACTAACAGTGTTCGGATGGAAAGAGTTGACTGCAGTTTTCCATCAACATTCTCATCCCCCCCCCCCATTCCCTCAAATCTATTAGGTCTCTAATCTGCATAATTCTTACTTTTCCATCTTCTTCTATTTTCTAATTTATATCTTTTTTTTTTTTTTATATATCTCTGGGTTCTTTTCCTGCCATTTCATCTACCATTATTTTGTAATTTTCAATTCTCATTCACTTTAAGTGACTATATCATCTTAAAATATTCTTTATATTAATTATGCCAAGTTTTTTCTGAGATCTTTATTTTTAATATAGTTTTGCCAATGATGCCACCTATTTGCTCTCAAATTTTACCTAAATTTAGAGAGCGAATTGTATGTAAAATTGTATATCTGCTGTCTCTTTAGAGATAACAGATATACAAGAATTTGATCAACTGCTTTATTTTTAACCCAACTTTTGGGGCACATAGGTTTGAAGTCTTGTATGACAGTAGATTTATTTATTTCGTATGATGATACAATGGTTGTGAGCCCCTTTTATGGGGAGGTATGACACCATCTCAAACCTCCGTAATTTTATCCAGGCTCAGGACTGGCATAGCTGATGAATCAGGCCTATGGCTGGGGCTTAAGTATTCCTGACTGTAATCCATGTGTGTTCATGGGGCCGGTTTGTCTGTTTTGGGGGGGGGGGGGCTCTGAACGAACCCCCTACATCTGTATGAGACCGACTAACTCGCCTTCATCGAAAGAGACCAGATAAAGGTTCCTCACATCACGGGCGGAAACAGGTCTTCCAACCAAAGGGCTTCATCTATACCGACTGAGCTACAGAGGCTCTTATAACAGTAGAGATAATGCACAATCCATCCTTAAACCTGATTTAATATTAAACTATCTTCTTGTACATCCTTCAGTTATAACTGCTGATGTGCAACTTAAGTAGAAACTGTATATTCATAATGTAAAAGGCCCTAATTAAGAAGTATTAATTAGGGCCTTTTATATATTAGGGCCATGCTAAATAAACTATTTAGCATGTTTAATAGTTTATTACTAAATGCAAGTGCTAAATACTTTTTTAGGATCAAGAAAACTTTAACAAAATATGATACTGTAATGATTTCTCAACTACCTGTCTCAAAGCTAAAATCTGATTAAAAAAAAAAAAAAAAAAAACCTGAACTTCACTTTTCAATTCTATCTCGATTATCTTAGTCTCTTCAAGTATATTTGCATCATCCTTTCTAAAAATTCAATAAAGAAATTCCTCTACAATTCTGATATACAGATTTACATCTCTTTTTATAACAGGTACAAGATGCTGCGGTCATTTGGGATTTAATATGAATTACACAATGCAGATACGGTAAAACTTTTATATCTTGTTTAAGCATTTCAGTTATTTTACATTTCAGATTTTTCTATCTATATGATGAAATGCTACTACACTGCACCTGGATATTTTCTATTATGGCTCTATGGCTACTATCATTTACTAATTTTTCAAAGTAATTAATCTGGATATCTTCAGTCTTCATATTACCTTCATGATCCTTTAATTCATTTTTATGGTAATTTTTTTCTTATTTCTTAACTTTTTTTTAATAGCATCCAAAATATGGCTTTTGTTAAGCCATATTTGAAATGTAACTTTTTAGATTTGTTTTCCTATATGGTTTTCTTGTAACATTCATCGTCATTATGCTCAAAACTAGATAGTGATCACCTCTTCTTTCAAATTCCTATTCCTGCTAACCATAATGTTATAATATGTAATGATACGTAATAAATAATACTTTGTTTGTTTTGTGTTTGTTCTCTTCATATGAATTTGTGCATATTTTTATGTTATAGGTGTAATTAATGGTAAGTTAATGGCCTGAGCAGAAATTATAGAGGTCCTTACATTATTATCGGCGTGCTTTTGTGAATAGATGTGATATTAGTAATTTTGATTCATTAAACATAAAAACTATTTAACCAAATAAACTGATTACTAGAGGGGAAAAAATTACAGCTTACTTACATGAAGATTCAGTCCCAAAGTACCACGCTGTTTTTCCAAAACAACATGGATGACTTCTCCCTGCAAAGTGATACTTGAATCCTCCATCTCTTCTAAGATGGAAGGCTGCCTATTATTTTCATTTGTCCAACTTTCAATGGTATTAGTATCTTCACTGATTGCTTCTGATTTATCAATTAACATTTTCTCATTTTCCATAACTGTATTCAGATTGTAATTATCTGACTTCAAGGCATTAGTAAATTTATTCTCTACCTTCTGATGCAACACACTTTCTGATGTAGGCTTCAGGCTGGACTCCAAGCAATGCATTTTTTTATTTGAAAATGTATCCTTGTCATAATCTAAATTATTTCCAGATTGAACTGATAAACTGTTATGAATGTGTGAATTATTTATTTTGTTCACCCATTTTTTCCGTGGCTTTGGAACAGGATGACTGCACAATTCTGAAAAAAAAATAAAAAATAAAATAAAATAAAATAAATAAATAGAAATGTAGTAGTGTTATTTTTTATATTTTTTAAATATAATATTATATACATATATATAATTTAAATAATACATATTTTAAAGAATATAGATGTTCTCAACACAGCCATTTGAAGGGACAAAGGCTCTATGGCGAACATCATGTTGGATATATTTTTGCAGTCTCTTGACTAACACTTTATGATAAAGTCGAAGAACAGGAGAAACTGTAATAGGCCTGTAATCCACAGCACTACTAGCGATATCCTTCTTTGGGATAAATATAGTTCTTGAGTTCCGTAAATAAAGCAGAATAACTTTAGTTGATAGGAAAATGTTCAGAAAAAATAATAACAAGACACTCCTTTTCTTTACATCCATTAATCTCAGTTTTATCAGTGTTATTACAAATAGCATTCTTATTTCATTTTATTATACTTATTTACAGGGCCGCACAAACCTGAGGGTGCAAAGGGTGCACTGCACCCGGGTGGCAACATTGACTTTAACACAACAATAACTAATATATTATTAATAACCCTTACAGATGTCAGACGGGCGACGATAAAAGTATGCACCCAGGTGGCAAATACCCTTGACATGCTCCTGCTTATTTACAGCAGTAGCTGCTTTAAGTATAACAAAATAGAAAGTTAGACATGACTACTAATGGAAAGGTGAAGCATAAACACAGCCTTCTTGTCAAATGTCAACTTTCTTGTAGTGTGGCATGGTAGATGACATTTGTCTAGTGAATCACCACCACCTTGGAGGCCTGAAATGACTGACATCTTGATCTCTAGGGGAGGGGATTCCAGTTTCTATCCCCATCTTCTCCATGCAGTTGAATGATACCCTTTAAGCATATGTCAAACCTATGCATCAGGAAGCATTCCAACCAAATGGTGTATAATTCTGCAGCTGCATAATCTACTAAATCACATCTGGAGGGGAATCCAAGTAAGTATGTGGGGGACATTATTGAGGTGACAATAATGCAAAGAGATTTTATGCTGTCTATATGAGTGGCACATCAAAAAGTGTATTTCTTCTTACTGCACATCCCAGTTTTCTTTCAACCAACAACCACAATGAACCATGAACAGAAAAAAATAACATGGGATTAAAAAGTATGTTTTCAAAAAATAAATGCAAAAAAAAAAAAAAAAAAAAAGCAAAAAATGTTCATCTCATCTCATCCACTTGATAATGGGTTGAGTCCACTAAGAAGAAAGGTTCTCCACTTATCGCGATCTTTAGCCATCTCGCTCATGACTCTATAGCAGGGTAGATGGAATGTTCTTTCAGCAACTTTATTCAAGTACTTCTTGGTCTGCCTCTAGGTCTTTTTCTTCCTATATATCCATTCAGAGCTAAATATGGGAGTCTATGAGGGGCCATTCTCTGAATATAACCAAACCATCTCAGTTGATGCTTAATGATTGTGTCTATTATATTATCTGGGAAGTTTAAATCTGTTCTGACTTGATCATTTTGTTCCATCCAGTGGGTGTTATTAATTTTTCTGAGGCATTTCATTTCAAATGCTTGAAGTTTCTTGATTGGTTGTTGAGTTAATCTCCAAACTTCTGAAGCATAAGTAGCCGTTGGGATAATAATTGTTTTATATAATTTTAATTTTAGACTCATTGGGATTTTTTTATTTTTCCATCTTTTGTTTAGTTTATTCATGTTGGTCCAACCTAGGTTTAGCCTGTGTTTTACTGTTTCCATATTGTTGAGGTTACTAGATATAAGATTGCCAAGATAAACATATTTATTAACTTGTTCCAGCATATGATTTTCGAGATTTATAGAAATATTTTCTTCTTCTGTACCTATCTTCATTATTTTTGTTTTATGATGATTTATTTTCATACCATAAGTTTTACAAGAGTCATTTAAAATATTAACAGTTTTTTCTAGCTGTGGTTTAAAATCTGCTAAAATAATGATATCATCTGCGTATTTTATGTGATTAATGTTGGTACCATTGATTTTTACACCTGGTTCATCAGCTATGGTTTTACAGACCTTCTAGGAAGATGATAAAGAGTTGAGGTGAGAGAGGGCATCCCTGCATTACACATTTCTCGACTCTGAAATCCTCGGTTTTAATGTTGTTCATTTTAACAAAAGCTTTGGTGTCTCCATAATATAATTTGTAATAAATGTTAAAATATCTGAATCCACTTTTATGTTTTTTAGGATAGTGATCAATATGTTTCTATTAACTGAATCAAAGGCTTGCTTAAAATCTATAAAACAACAGTATATGGGCAGGTTGTATTCCCAATATTTTTCTACTATATTATTAATGGTGAAGATATGGTCTATGGTGGATCTATGTGGCCTGAATCCTGCTTGGTTTTCCTCTATGATGTTTTCTGTAAGCACCTGTGTTCTCTTTTGTATAATTCGAATGAATAGTTTATAACTATGGCTTAAGAGTGTTATGGGTCTATAATTTTCACATATTCTTTTGTCTCCTTTTTTGTGAATTGGTATAATAATTTCTGTTTTCCAGTCAGTTGGGATTACTCCAGTATAAAGAATTTGATTAAATAAATTCATTAAGAAATTAATAGCTTCATTGCCACCATATTTCCAAAGTTCTATAGATATTTCATCTTTACCCATAGCTTTTGAAAGTTTCATTTGGTTTATTGCATTTATAATTTCTGCTGGAGTTATGGGTGGTGCCTTTTCATATATCATCTTTTCTGTTATACTTTCCTCCTCCTGTTCTTTTTGAAATAATGTTTGATAGTAGTCCTTCCAAATTATTTTAATATTTTGTATTGACCCAGTTTCTAGATTGTTTTTATCTTTCATTGTTAATGGTTTATCTTTATAGATCTTAGTTAATTCTTTGATAATTTTGTATACCGTTTTATTATCATTTCTTTTATTAGCTTCTTCGCACAGTTCTGCTTTTTCCTCCAACCAGTTATTTCTGGCAGATGTGCACATTTTATCAATTTTGTTTTTAAGATTCTTATAATGTTATTTATTTTCTTCTGTATTTTTTATATTTAATATATGCTTTGCTGTTCTTTTTTCTTCTAAAGTATTTAGAATTTCAGGGGTTATCCATTCATGATTTGGTCTTGATGTTGTACCAAGTATGTTTCTTGCAGTACTTGTAACAATTTTTTTTTACCTTGATTCGATGTATTTTCTACTGTCATAGGAAAATTTTCTGAACTCATTTCCTATTAGTGTCTGATAGTTATCTTGCATAGATTTCTCTTTCAGTTTTGACAGGTCCACTTTGTTGATAGGAGCTCGTGATTTACAATACTTGAATTTTAGTTTAATTTTTGCTGCAAACAGTTCATGGTCAGTGTCAAAGACTGGAGTTTTTAAAGTTCTAACATTCTGCACTGATGATTTCCAATTGTGTTTGATTAGAATGTAATCAATAAAGTTCTTTATTGTACCATCTGGTGAGGTCCATGTATATTTGTGGGAAGGTCTATGGAAAAAAAGGGTATTACAGATAAATAGATTGTTTGCTTTACAAAATTCTAATATTCTTTCTCCTCTTTCATTTCTGTTATCAACTCCGAACCTGCCCATCACATCCTCCATGCCTGGGGTAAACTTCCCAATTTTGGCATTAAAATCACCCATCACTATTAATATATCTTTCTTATTGGTCTTGTCCATTAGATCTTGCAACTTATCATAGAAGGTATCGATTTCTTCATCTTCATGTGACTGGTCAGGGGCGTAGATTTGAATTATTGTAAAGTGAACATTTTTTTCTTTACCTTTTAATCTAATAGTGATCATTCTTGGGCCATGTGATTCTATGGTCATGACTGCAAAAAATGTTATCCCGAAGTTATTTCCATATAAACTTCACCAACATTTGGCATAAACACAAGTGATGTACATCTCTACTTAAAGATATCCAGATCTCATGCTTATTTTTAAGTATCAGATCTGAATCTTTCTGATTGAACCTCAATAACAAGCATACATCTAAACCTGCCCAAAACTACATTCTATACAAAAGTGGCACTTGGGCCTTTGGGTTTGAATTGGGTTTAATGGTTCAAGGACAAACTGTGCCAATACATATCACAGCAGTACACAAGGTAATAAATGCATACTAAACACATAAAAACAATAGCAAAAACAGGTATAAAAATCGGTGTATAAGAAGCATTGATATTTATGCAGACTATGTACATATTGTGTGAATCAGGAGTTAAAAACTCATATACACTAAGTTATTAATAAAACTAATATACACAATATGCACATAGTCTGCATAAGTGATAAATATCAATACTCTGTAAATATTTAAAAATGAATAAAAAACACTTGATGAATCTAGTAAAATCTGCCTGAGTGCATAGTGCTCAGACAGATTATGAATATGACTAAAATAGTGACTATGCTCATTGATGAAATGAAGGCAGCAGATTAAAATGTGAACGATGTTAGTCCAATATCACAGAACTCACATAAAGACATGTCATCACCCTCAATAGGATGAAGTGTTCAAGAACAACTTCTTTTTTATGGTTCCTGTGTAGACTGGACTGCCACAACTTAATTTCAGGCATAATCTGATAGAGTTTGTTGTTGGTCTCTCAATTCCAAGATGATTGTCACTGGGATAAAAGTTTCTGTCCAATGATATGCCTGTCTGCAGTGTTAAGGGATAGGCAGCTGGTAAAAGTTTGAGAAATGAGCTGACCTAGCTGCAACATCTGCAGCCTCATTTCCCTTAATCTCAATATGGCTTGGGATCCAACAGAAGCACATGTCTAAATGTAGCTTCCATAACTGAGAGAGGATATATTGGATACAAGAGAACCTCAGATGTTTCTACAGCCCCCCCCCCCCCAGTGTCTGTAGGGAGCTTTGCAAATCTTATGTAGTACAAGGCAAGCTCTATAGCATATAGCTCGGCAATGAAATTGTTACATTCTAGCGAGTGTCACATTTTTAGCACATATGATGTCATCTGGGAAAATAGCAGAAGATCCCACTAGAGCCTATGATTTTGAACTAGTTGTGTAGACAGGCAAAAGATCAGATATTTTATTCTATATACTTGCAAAAGCTATTGGTAGTTAAAGAGGGGTGGAATATTTAGGTAACCTGCAGGGGGGAAAAACTGCACGGTGGTATGTATAAATGCCACAGCAGCAGTAGTATATTTGATAGCATCTGTGCAACATTGTCTACCCTAATATCTAAGAGTGCTTTTATTCACAAACCAATAGGTTGTATAGCAGTCTGATATGTGTTGTATAGATTCTATTATGGGCAAAAAATAGTTGGTCATATGGAGATGATCTTGCAAGAATTTTATTTTAATAGCATGTAGTAGAGGGTGGTTCATTTGCCTCAATGTATAGACTAGGGATCAGAGAAGTTTGAAATGTTCCAGTTGCAATTCTTATGTGGACAGGGTCCAACCAGTGTAAGGTACTCTCTCTCTGACAGAAGCATAGACTTGGGACCCATAGTTTTGGTCTAATCAGTGTATATGGTAAAATTACAGAAAAGAACATTTGTCAGCATCCCAAAAGATAAAACATTGCAAAGAATGTTCACTTCTTTAAGGCACTTATCTCACAAGTGGCATGTGTGAGGGAGGAAGCTGAGTTTCTTGTCAAATATGAGTCCCAAGAACTTTACTAATTGTGCAATTGGGATTAAAGTTTATTCTACTCTGAGTGGATTGAGATGGACCATGTCTGTGACAAAAATGCACATGCAAACTGTCTTCTGCTGGAAAAATTTGAACATATTTGCAAGCACTCATTTTGAAAGATGGTCAATGGTTTACTGCCACTGTCTTTTTATGCTCTTATATTACATAAATGACAGAAGATGGTAAAGTCATCTACATAGAGGGCATTGCATACAGTTGGAGGAAGTTTTTTGTTATTCAGTTAACCTTGATATTTCAAACTGAACCTTGGGGTAATCCCATCTCTTTAGTGTATAGTCAGAAGAGAGTGGTTCCCACTCAGACTTGGGAAATTCAGTTGGATAAAAAGTTCTTGATAAAGAGAGGGAATTCCTCTGAGACCAAAGTTGTGTAGATCTTTCAATACTCCAAATCTCAAGCATTATGCTTTTTCCATATGAAAGAAAAACTAATGTCAAGTGCTAGCGTTTCAGGAAAGCATCTCGAATAGATGTTTCTGATCAGACTAGATAATCAGTCTTTTTTTTTTTTTTTTTTTTTATGGTGCAAAGACATCAAAGGTCATACTGCACCAGGACACAGGTCACAGCAGCATATATGATAATTGGTTCGTGGGACAATCACAAACGTCCATGTCCTTGGCAGTATTCGAACCTGCAACCTCTTGGCTTGAGAGCAGATAGGCTAACCACTCAGCCAACTAGGCTAGCAATCAGTTGTTGAATGATATTTGTGGAAACCACCAATTTGTGTTCTGGTAAGAAAAAAAAAAAACCATAAAAGGTGAGAGTTGGATTTTTTTCCAGAATCATGCACAAGCTGCCAGTCAGAGCAATTGGTTGATAGTTTGTTGGAAATTTCGAATCATTTTTTGGCTTAGAAAGACAATAATGATTGCATTTTTCCAGCTATCCAGAAAAACATTCTCACAGAAAATTCTGTTCGACAGGTACAGTAGCTGTGTACAACAGAATGTGTTCTGTTGTCTTCAATTTTTCTGATAATAAACTTTTCTGTTTAAGCCAGGAACTCCAGGAGATAAAAAGATTTCTGCCAAAACATAGAAACATCTTATCTGGACATGATGTTATGTCGGGTAGACATAGGTTTTGTTTTTCTTGTATTCAAGAAGAGATAATTGTTGTTGATCATATAGTATCTATTTAAATCCACCTTGAAAAGTAAAGGAGATGCTAACTGCAACATGAAATCAATGTCATCCTGAGAGATATCTACAAAAAAATGAGTAAGGTCAGATGGCAACCACATCTACATTTATTAAGGGACTTGACTGAAGGAGATATGGTTGTCCATGAGGAAGGTAACTCCTCCTAGGGCAGGTCTATTCCCTACTACTTCAATGGGTAGGTCCAGCCCTTGGCCTGTCCATATGAACAGCAGCTACATTTCATAATTCCAGATTGTCACTATGCTTCAGGCATGTTCCCTGCAGGCAAAAGCATATTGGTTTATACTTCTGCAAGAATGTCTTAATGACGACTTTACCATCTTGATGGAATCCACAACAATTCCACTGTAGAAATGTTTTCATTATTTATTTTTGATGATGTCACTGGCTTCTGATGTTCTGGGACCTCGTTTTCACTGACCTTGGATATTTTTCTTTTGGAGAATTGTGGATGTCCAGTGTCCATCATTTGTTCATAAGGAAAAATCTCCAAAACATTGTCAAATTGGACTCCTCCAGGCAGCACTGGATTAAACATTAAGAAAAATAAGCATGCGCTTAGGGCACCAAGGGTAGGGGGACACCACAGAGTTCCCCCCCCCATCTATCATTCCCTTAACTTTCAACTCTTTGTCCTACAATTACAAAAAATTCAACCTAAGTCGAACTTTTTTGTAATTGTTCGACTTTAATCTGAATTATTAAAATAAAAGTTTCTTTGGTATGGTGAATGTTTAAAGTTTAAAAGTTTGAAGGTTTAATTTGCTTCTGTATTTTCAAAATGGTGCACAAAAGAGAGAACTGGCAAAAAAAGAAACAACAACAGGGTGTGGATTTAGTGCCCAAGACTGGAAAGTGACTAATTTTTTCACACAAGTTATACAACACGATCTTCCAAATCAAAACCAATCACCATCATCAAAAGCTACTTGTACTGTATCCAACAAGATTAAATTTGAACAAAAGCTCCATGCTTACCACTAACACTTGGTCCACTTCAAGGTCAGAATATCATGATGATGATGTTAAGGTGTCACAGGCTGGTTCAAGAGGGACAAGTCTCACTGTTAATCTCGCTTTGACTGTAAATTCTCTTGATATCTCTACTACAAATGTTGAAGCAACAGTCTTGATAGTAAACCAACTGTCAATAGTGACACCCTTGCATAGTGACACCATTATTGGGCTATGCTTACATCATCTGCTGGCCTTAATCTGTTCCTGCCTTAGGGAACTAAATATATTGTTTTATCTCCGTGTGTGTGTGTGTGTGTGTGTGTGCGCGCGCATGCGTGTGTGCGTGCATCACGTTATGGTCATGATGTGTGTGGGTAGTGGGGGGAAATGGAGGTATCCAAGCCATCTATTATTGATTCTGGAGGTATGTTTTGGTTCTCTGTGGTACACATTCCATTAATTAGTGGATTCTTGTGAGCGAGACCATTTTCAACATGCCCTCAGGAGAGAGCCTACATTGATTTTTCTCTTTTATATGATTTAAAGGGACAGCAAACAAATCATACTGTTCAGGGGATGTTGCAATTGAGAGTGGCTGAGACCGACATACATGTTAAGGTCTCTACTAACACTTTCTTTACTACTGTCTTCTTGGCAGAGAGGGAATTATCACCAGATGTTGCTACATTTGTGATATACTGATTCCTCATCATCTGACAGGAAATGTTCTGCTCAGTTTTTATTTTTTTGAATCTCCCCCCCCCCATCCTTCCATTGATCTTATATGAGGCTAATCTTCTACAATGGCAGGCACTATCAAGTAGAGTGATGTGTGCAGATATCAGAATGGGGAACTGGAAAATGAGACTTATTTGTGCTTATGGTCCTGGAGCAGGAAGTGGCACAATAAAAAGGAAAACTTGGTCTTTGGAGATCTAAACAGCAGAGAAAAAATGATTACCAGACATACAGAAATGTTTTGGGAAAATTTGGAGAAAAGCAGAAAACTAATAATAATAATGGTAAATGCTTGCTGGATTTCTGCTCAGGACATGGACTGGTTATTACTAACACCATGTTCCAACATAAGAATGTAAACAAATTCACATGGAGAGAAGAAGCAAGCAATAAGAAAAGTCTCATTCACTATGTTATTGTTGATAGTGATGTTTTCTCACTGGTGCAGGAAACTAAAGTATACAGAGAATTTGAAATTGGAAGTGGTGATCACCATTTAGTCTTGAGCAAGAAAAAACTGAATTTTATATTGAAGAGAAGACCATGTAAGAAAGTTTTAAAGAGAATAAAAGTTGAACAGCTCTCAGATGTGAACTGTAGACTAAAATACACAAACATTATTCAAGAAAAAAATTAAAAAGTTTGAGAACAGGAACCAAACCATGTGGTGAGATTGTCTGTAAGTATAGAAAAATCAGAACGCCATGGTGGACTCAAGAAGTTCAAGAGGAACTCAGAGACAAGAAAAAAAAAAACATTTCAAAAGTTCCTGGCAAGTAAGTCAGCTTGTGCTTTTAGAGAATACAAAGAAAAATGTAACAAAGAAAACATTGTATAAAACTAGTTAAACTAAAGTCATGAGAAGACTTTGGTAAGAACATAGGAAATAAATATCAGGAAGTTGGTAAAATAATCTGGAGGGTGTTGAAAAGGCTCAAAAATGAAGGAAAAGAGTGCCATAACGAATTAGAGAGGATAAAGGTGACATGAAAACTGTAGATAAAGATATTCTTAGATATCTGGAGAAAATTACTTTCAAAAACTGCTAAATGAAACAAGCAGTATCTGCATTGTAGTGGAAAAATCCTAACTGTTGTAATGAATTTGGTATGAAATCAGCAATAACAGAGATCACTTGTTTTGCTAA
Source organism: Typopeltis vanoorti (assembly GCF_054136105.1). NCBI lineage: Eukaryota > Metazoa > Arthropoda > Arachnida > Uropygi > Thelyphonidae > Typopeltis > Typopeltis vanoorti. The sequence continues at coordinate 5,404,346 of NC_143562.1, forward strand.
TCTTTCCTCTCCCATTCTGACAATGAAAATAGGCAGAAACATTGAAAATATCAACTGCATTGTGAATGGAGAACCTATAGAACAAGTAAAACATTTCAGTTACTTAGGCACAATTTTTAGTAACAACGATAAATTAAATATGGAAATAGACAACAGAATCAACAAAGCCAGCATGGTAGGAAGTCAATTGAATAAATTTATATGGAATAAGAGAGAAATTAGTAAAAACACTAAATTAGCTGTATACAAGAGAGTGTTAAAACAAATTTTAATTTATGGATCTGAGAATTGGGTTAGAAAAAAAACACTTGACCAAAGACTAGAAACCATAGATATGAGAGCCCTGAGAAAGATTAGGGGCATAAACAGATGGCATCAATGGCAATATCATATTAAAAACTAATCTCAAGTGGTAATAAATTTAGTTTAATCCTTTATCCAAGTATGAGCAAACAAAGTTTGCCCCTGAAAATATCTTCAGGACTGGGGTAAGGTAGTACAACACCACAAAACTCATAGCAAAGGTGGACCAAACTAACATCACTCCTATCTCAGTATCTCCCATAATGCAAAACATCTTGCGAATATGTATAATGTTATGCATTAAGGGAAGGGCCACTACCCAGACTAGTTTTGACCTTTATTGAGGTCTCTTCAGTGGGAGCCAGGCCCAGAAGTGGAGATACCAGGCAGAAGCAATGGCAAGGTCATCTTTATCTATAGGAGTTGCCAAAAGGTGTGCCACCTTTTTATTAAATTACTCTAGATTTAGAGAAAGATGTTGAAAGTTTATTTTTCACTTGGTTAGACTATAATGTTAGCTTGGTCCACCTTTGCTACGAGTTTCCCGGTGTTGTACTACCTTACCCCAGTCCTGAAGATATTTTCAGGTGCAAACTTTGTTTTCTCACATTTGGATAAAGGATTAAACTAAATTTATTATAGTCTAACCAAGTGAAAAATAAACTTTCGACATCTTTCTCTAAATCCAGAGTAATTTAATAAAAAGGTGGCACACCTTTTGGCAACTCCTATAGATAAAGATGACCTCGCCATTGCTTCTGCCTGGTATCTCCACTTCTGGGGAGATATTCTGGGCCTGGCTCCCACTGAAGGGACCTCAATAAAGGTCGGAACTAGTCTGGGTAGTGGCCCTTCCCTTGATGCATAACATTATACATATTCACAAGGAGATGTGTTTTGCATTATGGGAGATACTGAGATAGGAGTGATGTTAGCTTGGTCCACCTTTGCTACGAGTTTCCAGGTGTTGTACTACCTTACCCCAGCCCTGAGGATATTTTCAGGTGCAAACTTTGTTTGCTCACACTTGGATAAAGGATTAAACTAAATTTATTATAGTCTAACCAAGTGAAAAATAAACTTTCTAATCTCAAGTGGTATGGAGACTACAACAGAATGGGAGAGGAAAGATTAGCAAAATAAGTGTTCTCTGCCGCAGGAAAAAGACCTAGAGGAAGACCACAATATAGGTGGAATTGATACAGTAAAAAGTGCCTTAGAAGATAGAAATATAAGATCTGATAATGTTGGAGTCATGACAGATAATAGATTAATATGAAGAAAATTGTTGATAGGATGTTAGTAATTCTGTAAATTTTTTATACAGTACTATCATAATACCCTATACACCCTTTAAGGGTACATGCCAGGAATTTGATAATGATGATTAGGCACAGATCAGAGAGCCATGACAGACAGTTTGGGAATGACCATACTTTTGATATTTAAAGTAGTTCAAAGGGTTCAGGATGTAGAGCTTAACTGGCAATTTAAGCCTGCTTTCAGAGATGTTAGTGGTTTAGGTGTTTGAAAATAAGAATGATATTCCTAGTGAGAACCAGATAATCCTGCGTATGAGTATCCTTCTTGTGGCTGTCACTCCTTGGCCTTTCATTTTTAAGCAGATCTCTTTGTCCAGTATATCAAAGATGTCCCACTTTGATATTATGCTTCTATAAAAATTTTAAGTTTTATATGGGTAGGTTATAATGAGTGGTATTCCCCAATAGATTACAAAATTACAAAGTTATTTTTCAGATTGAGCTGCTGCTGCTTCAATAAGAAGAATGTTGCCTGAATGGAGATTCTTGACTGATTTTGGAGATCCTACCAACTCTTCTAAATCATTCTGGGTGTAGAGTGATATTTTTCCAAGTGCATGCTTGCCAGTCAGCTAAGCTAACACATTTTTATTCCTGTATAGGGAGTAGATGAGGCCATTTTAGCCCTATCTAACTTTTCGAGACTGAGTGGGCAGTTCAATCTCCACTGGTACTCAATCAGAGATAGCTGGCCCAAAGCTATCACTAATTAAGCGGCACAGTGAAGAGAGAGGGCTCAAAAAGTGCCAGATTCTCATGGTCCCTAACACAATATATTTAATGTCTGAAATAATGTGGGTTCTCCAGTCAATTTTCTTGAGTTTACGGGACAAAAAAACCCCGAGTTTCTGGGAGAAAAAACCTGCTTGCCTGTGCCAGAGAACGACTAACTCGGGAACTGGTCAAAAAAAGGCTTAGGAAAAACTTCCTATTCGCCGACTAGATTTGAAAGCAAGTCTTCTTCATGTGGTCAAGCAATATGGCATGCAAAGGCCACAACCACTGAGCTACAGGCTCTTGCCAGTTGACTACAATATTAAGAAGTTGGTATTGCTGTCTCTGATGGTTTCTGAACTTGGTTGAGAAACCAAGGGCTTGTTGACGACACTGATAAAGAATAGTACGAAAAATTATTCATTTCTCAGGATGAAGTTTGTTGATTGCCAGAGCACCACATAGCTGCACATGGATTCCATTCCCACTCTCTGGTATGTATTCGTGTATAGAGGCTTAAGTGCTGTGAAGACATAATGTTGGAGGTTTAATGGATTTTTTACAACACTCAGAAAGGATTAAAAAGAAATTTAATACTTCCTATATTTCGTCCTAGTCACTAGAACATCTACGGGGATTACAAAAATAACTAATGTAACATAACACAAATATCATACAATACTAAGCCCAACCACGTGGGTGACACTAAAGTCCTATCTAGGTGGAGCGCCCTCTAAGAACGGTTGTAGGTGACCTGGAATATAAAGTAGGATCTCTGGTGATGAGTGTTTCCCAAATTTTCGGAAGCTTAATACAACCATATTTATTAAGATTTGGTTGAATTCTAAGAGCTGCTGCTGCTTCTAAGAATAGTCTCTCTTTCTTGAATTTGCTGTGATGGAGCATGGTGGTTTTCTTCCATGATACTCTGTGGGTGGTGTCCAAGACATGGTCAGCCAAGCCTGAATGACCATAGTTGTGTTTACAGATGTAAGACTTGTGTTCCTCTAGGCGGATGGATGCTGATTTGCCTGTCTGTCCAAAGTATGCCAACTTACAGGAACAGGGTACTTTGTAAACTCCAGGCAGAGAGAGAGAGGAGGGAGCTGATCTTTAGTAGAATGGATAAGGGTAGTAAGTTTGCAGTGGGGTTTATATGCTGTGTGTAGGTTGTACTTTTTTAGAATACAGAATACAGTATTTCAGTATACAGAAAACCCACACACACAGGCAGATACATTCACAAACTCTCACACCACCACCCATCTCAACAATATGGCATTATTAAAATTCTTACCAAGAGAGCCCACAATCTTTGTTCCAGTGGAACCGCCCTCACTACTGAGCTTAACTACATACACAACACTTTCCTCTCCAATAGCTACAGCGATCACAGTATCAAAAAAATAATTAGTTCCTCTCCCATTCCCGGTCCTTCTCGTCAACAAGAATTTAAAAATGCCATCACCATCCCTACATCCGTGACACATCTGAAAAAATAGCCAAGATTCTAAAAAAGTACAACCTACACACAGCATATAAACCCCACCGCAAACTTACTACCCTTATCCATTCTACAAAAGATCATCTCCCTCCCCTCTCCCTGCCTGGAGTTTACAAAGTACCCTGTTCCTGTAAGTTGGCGTACTTTGGACAGACAGGCAGATCAGCATCCATCTGCCTAGAGGAACACAAGTCTTACATCTGTAAACACAACTATGGTCATTCAGGCTTGGCTGACCATGTCTTGGACACCACCCACAGAGTATCATGGAAGAAAACCACCATGCTCCTCACAGCAAATTCAAGAAAGAGAGACTATTCTTAGAAGCAGCAGCAGCACTTAGAAATCAACCAAATCTTAATAAATACGGTTGCATTAAGCTTCCGAAAATTTGGGAAACACTCATCACCAGAGATCCTACTTTATATTCCAGGCCACCTACAACCGCCCTTAGAGGGTGCTCCACCTAGATAGGACTTGAGTGTCATCCACGTGGTTGGGCTTAGTATTGTATGATATTTGAGTTATGTTACATTAGTTATTTTTGTAATCCCCGTAGATGTCCTAGTGACTAGGACGAAATATAGGAAGTAATAAATTTCTTTTTAATCCTTTCTGAGTGTTGTAAAAAATCCATTAAACCTCCAACATTATTATCTCTGGTATGTAATGACTGTCCTTGGGAGTAGAATGCCAGGGCTACCGTAGATACCACATGAGCACCACAGCAATCATTAGGCCCTGTCTCAAAACCATGGGGAAGGACTACTACAACAGCATTGACCATTGTAGACAAGTCCACTTGTTGATTAATCCTGGCTGAGCCATCTAGGACTGCTGAGGCAGAGGCCAAAGTAGTGCAAAACCACTAAGATCCCACTTTCTGGATGTTCAAGGGTCACAACGTACAGCAAATAAAGCAGCAAGGCATTGAATCCCAGTGAGACAGCAAAAAAGACCCAGGAAAAGTAGAGTGAAGAATATGGGAAGAAAAGCATAGAGCAAGAAGAATAGGAATAAAAATAGGCCATATCATCACTGTGAGGTCCCCTCCACCAACACAGTTATATGGAAAAGCCTTTAGGTAAATTAAAAATTTCAAAGAATGAATAGTGTATCTGATATTCCACTTTTTGAAATTATGTTTAATTGAACATATCAATGACTAATATCTCCATATACCTGATTACTTACATCAACAAAAATTTTACAACTGAAATACGATTATTTGCCATACAATTAAAATAATGAAATCAAAAAAGTCCCCAGAAATAATACATTGCTCAGAATTTCTAGCTATAAGAGCTAACAATGTGTTAAATCTATGCAGACACTTCCTAATCTCATCCACTTTGCAAATGAAAACTAATTACTACCCTTTGCAACCAAACCAACTAAATTCCACTTAATATTTAGTCATTTTAAGTATTTTCAATTTCATACTATTTTCAGCTCTGTTATTAAGTTCAGTACTAAATAGAAAAAAAAAATCTTTTGACTAACTGAATTTCTATAAATATGATCCTCTTCAATAGCCAATAGTCAACTGTATCAAAAAGCATTTTTGGTCAATATTCTCTCTAAAATAAATTTTAATCAGCGATGCTAAACATTTGAACTATTTAGACTTATAGACAGGTTATAATGACAATAACTCCATTTCCACTGAAGTCTGCTAGTGGAAATGGATATGTCACTTTTGCATGGATGATTTACTTGGTTTACAAGTGAATATACAAACCTGAATTTTCTTCACTTGTAGGGGAAACAAAATTTTCTGTGTCATGGGATGAGATAGAATTCTCTTTATCAGTGATCCATGTCTTTACTTTCATGAAAACTGGCTGTAAATAAAAAATGAAATAATACATATATACACACACACACACACATATATATATATATATATATATATACACATACACACACAGATCATGTTTCTGATTATTTATCCTTAAGTGTATAAATGATATAATGATAGTACTGATTAAATTTCCATTATTAGTAGCATCTTATCAATAATTACCTTTCAAATTAATCTACTAGTTGTTAGGCATGACTAATTGCATCAATCCACCTATATCAGGAAAAAGCCCCACCTATGGGTCTTTTTTCCAGACATTCAGGAATTGACTGCCTGCTATGCAAACTTTCCTCTCCTATTTTATTTAAGTGATCATACCATCTCAGATTAGCTCTGTTCACAAAGCCCTGCATATTAACAACATCAAGTTCCTGCCTAATTATCTTCATTTTTAATATGATTTTTCCATTGATGCCATTTATTCACTATAATTTTTCTTACAAGTATCATATCTGTGGTCTCTAGTCTTTGATCAACTGTTTTATTCTAACCCAACTTTCAGATCAAAGAATGTAAAACTGGAAGTGCTTAAGGGTCAAAACTCTATAACTGAGAAGAGCCTTCCACACACCCTTTAAAGGAATGTGGAGAATGGACCAGGGCTTCTGACCTAATGTCCAATTCTAACCTCTCGTGGAACAACCTGTTAGGTACCTACCTGGATACTGAATGAATGAGGATAGACTAGCAATTTGGGATATAGCCGACCAAATTGTATTCTTATTGACTTAAACCACAATATAAAATGATAGTGCAACATAACAGAATTTCATGATAGCTGGGAGATCACCTGGTTCAACAAGGCCTCCATTGTTTTCACCAGGGAACCAGGGTAAACAGCAAAAAATCAGCTACTGGAATAAATCCTGAAATACTCCCCCACTCAACATCACCAGAGTTTAAGATCGGTATTATCAACATAAGAAGACTAAGTGGCAAAGAAATGGAGGTAGCTGAGGAATTGGATAAGTGACAGATTGACATATAGGGATGACTAAAAAAAAAAAAAACAGATAAAAACTGGTGAGATCTTACTGAGCAATAAATATAATATGTTATATTCAGCCCAAAAGTAATAATAAAAGCACACAAAAAAGAAAAGCACAAAACTAATGGTAAATGCTTACTGGAATTCTGATCAGGATATGGACTGGTTATTACTAACACCATGTTCCAACATAAAAATGTGCACAAATTCACATGGAGAGAAGAGACAAGTAATAAGAAAAGTCTCATTCACTATGTTATTGTTGATAGTGATGTTTTCTCACTCGTGAAGGACACTAAAGTGTACAGAGGATTTGAAATTGGAAGTGATCACCATTTAGTCTTGAGCAGGATATAATTGAATTTCATATTGAAAAGAAGAATATGTAAGGAAGTTTTAAAGCAAATAAAAGTTGCGCACCTCTCAGAAGTGAACTGTAGACTAAAATATACAAACATTATTCAAGAAAAATGAAAGAGTTTGAGAACAGAACCAAAAATTGCAAATTCAGCCACAGAGGCATGTGGTGAGGTTGTCTGCAAGGATAGAAAAATCAGAACTCCATGGAGGACACAGCAAGTTAAAAAGGCAGTGAAGGAAAAGAAGAAGAAAGCATATCAAAAGTTCCAGGCAAATAAGTCAGCTTGTGCTCTTGGATAATACAGAGAAAAATGTAAGAAAGCTAAGCACTGTGTAAAACTAGCTAAATAAAAGTCATGGGAAGACTGGTAAGAACATAGAAAATAAATATCAAGTAGGTGGCAAAATATTCTGGAGGTTGTTGAAAAAGCTCAGAAATGAAGGAAAGAGTGCTGTAAAAGAAATTAGAGATGATAAAGGTGACATGAAAACTGGGGAAAAGATATCCTTGATGTATGGAGTAATTACTTGCTGAAAAAACTGCTGAATGAAACAAGCAGTGATGACAGCAGAGTGGTAAAAAAAAAAACACTCAACAGACAAGAAATCAGGAATACAAACCTGAAGTAGAAAAAAACCATCAAAAGCCTGAAATGTGGAAAGGCAACTGGAATAGATGATATTAAACCAGAAATGCTTAAGTATGGAGGTATAAATGTCTTAAAGTGGCTGCACTGCATAGTTCAGAAAGCCAGGACAGAGGAACGAATTCCAGATAATTGGAGTAGAGCTCTCATAGTACACATATACAAAAGGGGAAATAAAACTGAACATGAGAATTACAGAGGTATTTCCCTACAGAGTGTTCCTGGTAAGATTTATGCAAGTACACTTGAGAAATGGTTGAGAAGGATTGTGGAAGGGAAGGTTGGTGAAGAACAAGGCAGATTCAGGACAAATAGAGGTTATCAGGATCAGATTTTCACTTTACGACAAATAGTTGAGAAATCAAGGGGAATATAACAATGATCTATATTTAAGTTTTGATCTTCTGGAAAAGGCATCAAGATAAAAGCTATTCAAAACACTGCAGTTTTATGGTGTCAATGGGACATTATATCACACAATACTTAGTGTCTTTATTTGAGTTGTAAGTCAGCAGTTAGAATTGAAGGAAGCACAGGAAGATGGTTAAACGTTAAATATACTGTCACAAGGATGTACATTATCTATATGGATCACATTATGAAGGAAAGTGGTATTAAACCTGATATCAAAACTGGAAATGTTAATCTCAGCTATTTACATTATGTGGTTGATGTTGTACTTCTAAACAAAATTGGTACAAGTCTGCAAAATTCCCTGACTAAATTGAATAACTGTTGTAATAGACATGGTATGAATTTCAGCAATAACAAGCAAAAGACAATAGGCCGAAGCATTGAAAAAATCAACTGCATTGTAAATGGAAAACCTATAGAACAAGTAAAACATTTCAGGTACTTAGGCATGATTTTTAGTGAAGATGGTAAATTAAATATGGAAATAGACAACAGACTCAACAAAGCTGGTATGGTACGAAGTGAACTGAATAAATATAGGTGTTATTTCCAGGAAATTCCCATGTTACTCCTCTTAAAAACTATTATTTTTACGGCTATTTCTGCCTGTTTTCGTTTAGATGTGTCCCTTATTTTAAATACATTTCATACAATACTTAAGTAACAAGCCAATGTATTTAAAATAAGGGACACTCCTAAACGAAAACAGGCAAAAATAGCTATAAAAATAATAGAACTGGATAAATTTATATAGAATAAGAGAGAAATTAATCAAAACACTAAATTAGCTGTATACAACACAGTGTTCAAGCCAATTTTAATTGATGGATCAGATAACTGGGTTAGAAATAAAACACTTGACCAAAGACTAGAGACTGCAGATATTAGAGTCCTGAGAAAGATTAGGGGCATGAAGAGATCACATCAATGGCAATATCATATTAAAAATGAGGATATTTGGAAAGAACTTGACATTGTCAGCATCCAGGAATGTGTTAGCAGAGCTAATCTTAGGAGGTATGGCCACTTAAACAGAATGGATAAGGAAAGATTAGCAAAATAAATCTTTTCTGCCTGGTTGGCAGGAAAAAGACCCAGAGGAAGACCAAGATATAAGTGGATTGATGCATTAAAAAGTGCCTTAGAAAACATAAATATAAGTTTTGATAATGTTGCAATCTTGGCAGGTAACAGATTGATTTGGAGGGAAATTGTAGATAGGAAGTTAGTGGTGATGTAAGTTTTTCATGTAGTACTATCATATCCTGTAAACCTCTTGAGGGTACATCCTTTATTTTAGTGTTGCACGGTGATCAGCATTCATTTTGGAAATGATGAACTCTACAACCGTGTTGTAAATAACTATTTTAATTTTGTGACGTTTCAACCTTCATATTAAGGTCATCATCTGGAGTATATACAAATATACAAAAACAAGCTGAGTTACATTTTATACAATATGCTAAAGAGACAATGATTAGATCAATGGTTATTCTACTGGTATGACCTCTAGTGAAAAACATATATATAAAAAAAAAAACAGATAAAATGAATTAATTATTTAGAAACTACATCAAAGCTAAATTCTATTTAAGATAACATAAGAGAAAAAACATTAAAGAGATATGATAACTAATAATTATTCTTGTTGAGAGGCTTATATGCTGGTTATACATGATAACTAATAATTAAGGAATTGACAGCGTACAGTAGAAATATAAATTAAATAAACTTTAATATATACTTTCCGATATTTCGGCAAACGTCACGTTGCTATCTTCTTGGGAACTTATTACAAAGACAAGTGCACACAAGTACTACATAACAGCAAATGAGAACCGAAGCTAGGAAGCTAACGTTTTCCTAAAGTCCTGATGGTGCCCCGTGGTGGGCTATATTGGTAGTTCTTGGCCTTTGGGCTGAAGTTCTTCTGATAAATGTTTCCTAAATTTGGGGCAGTCTCATGCATCCAAATTTGTTGAGGTTTGACATGTTCCTAAGGGCTGAGGCTAATTACATGAATAGTCTTTCATATTTGAACTTGCTGAGGTGTATTACTGTGGCTTTCTTCCATCTTATTCTGTGGCGAGTATCCAGAGCGTGGTCTGCAAGCCCAGAGTGGCTGTACTTGTGAAATCGGATGTAATCCTTGTGTTCTGAGATTTGCTGTCCTACCTGTTTGGCCAAAGTAGGACAGTTTACAGCTGCAAAGGACCTGGTATACACCAGGTAGGTCTAGGGGAAGTGGTTGGTCTTTAGTGGAGCAGATAAGGGATGCCAATTTTCTATGTGGTCTGTAACAGGTGGTCAAGTCATGTTTTTTTAAAAATTTTGCTGATTTTTTCCGAGGTGCCTCAGATGTAGGGAATGGTGATGGATTTAGAGTAATCTTTTTTGTGAAGGGGAGGGGATGGTGGGTTGTGGATAACTGGGTTCAGTATTTTTTAGATTCTTTTTTTTTTCTTTCTTTTTTTTTTGGGGGGGGGGGGGGTAGCCATTGGCTGAGAAAGTGTCACGGATGTGATTTAGTTCAGTGGTTAGGGCTTGATCATTTGAACAGATTATTTTTGCCCTGTTGAATAGTGTCTTAATAACTCCATATTGTTGTGAGGGGGGGGGGGGGGGTGATGGGATTGTTGGTGAATGTATCTGCCTGTATGGGTGGGTTTTCTATAAACTGAGAAAACCAAGGTTCCATCAGGTTGGCGGGTGACTAGTGCGTCTAGGAAGGGGAGGTTATTGTTTTCCTCTTTTTCCATGGTGAACTTGATTCTAGGGTGTTGGTTGTTTAAGTGTGTTAGGAAGGAGAGGAGTGAATCCTGGCCATGTGGCCAAATAGCGAACACATCATCATCGTAGCAAAGCCATATGGTAGGTTTTTGTTGGGCTGAGTTTAAGGCTTTCTCTTCAAAAGTCTCCATAAAGAAGTTAGCCAAGGGTGGGGAAAGTGGTGAACCCATGGCTGTCCCCTGTATCTGTTTGTAGAATTTTTCCTGCCAAACGAAATAGCCTGAGTTCATTGTAAACTGAAATAGGGCTGAGATATCGGGAGGAAATTTAGCTTGAATTAGCTCTAAGGTTTCTTTGAGGGGGGACATTCGTGAATAAGGAGGAGACGTCAAAACTGACCATTATGTCATTATGTTAGAGTGTAAGGTTTTCTATACTGGCTTTGAAGTGGGCTGAGTTTTTTTATGTGTGATGGTGTGTTGCCAGTATAGTGTGAGAACACTTTGGCTAAATGCTTGGCTAGTTTGTAAGTGGGGGAATCAATGCCATCCACTATGGGATGTAATGGCACATTTTCTTTATGTATTTTTGGGAGCCCATATATGCGGGGGGGTCTAGAGTTACAAGGTTTCAGTCTGTTGGTAATCTCCACAGGCCAAGAAGTGACCTTCTTAAGGAGCCTATGGAGTTTTCTAATTTGAGAGTTGGTGGGATTATATTCAATAGGGAGGTAAGTGGATCGATCTAATAGTAAAGCCTTGAGCTTACCTGTGTAGTCATTAAGATTGAGTACCACAGTGGCGTTCCTCTTATCAGCTTTGGTGATCACTATTTCTTTGTTTCTCTTCAATTCTTGTAGTGACTTGTATTCCCTAATGGATAAGTTGGATTTTGGAGGCTTTGCTTTTTTGAGAACACAGGCTACATCCAATCTGATATCGTTGGTGATGTGGTTTGGAAGGTGGCGAATCCCGCGTTCAATTTGGATCATTAATTCCTCAGCCGGTAATTTCTTAGGAGCAATGGTGAAGTTGTGACCACGTAACAGAGCGTTGAGTGCTTCAGGCTTCAAGATAACTGAAGAAAGGTTAACTACAGTGTTGGTTTGTAGTTTAGGTTTGAACACCGAGTTCTTTATTAATTTATCAAACTTGTTGATATCTCAGCTCCTTATTCGTTCGAATTTTTTATTAGCCGCCGTACATGAGACGTCATGTAGGACTGACCAAAGCTCATGATTAAGTGTATAGAGATAGTTTTCTTACAGTAACAATGATGTCCTAATTTAACATGACAATTGTTAAACTAGATTTAAGATTCTGGATTATCTACAGTCCTGTTTATAGTTAACTCTTAGGGAGAAAAGGTACCGTGGGTAGAATATGTGCCTTCCATATGCTTGGGATTTTTAGACCATCATTATTGTTCAGATTAAGGTGATTGATAAGAATCTCACAGGCTTCTTTAAATTTATGTTCATACCATGTTTTGGTGTGCTGTAAACCAGTGCTTCCCAAACTTCCCAATGAATGCCAAGGCTCCCTTTGGAAAAATTAAAATATTTCACGGCCCCCATCAAAAAAAAATCGTAATATAGACATATATTATTATAATATTTATTGCATTTATATTCAATACAATTTATATTCGCGATTTTGCTTTTGGAATCTTTTTTGTATTTCTTATCAATATCTTTGAAATGAAACTTATATGAATAAGCATATATTTATTAATATTCATTAATCGCCGAAATATGCAAGAAGCAAAATTTGTGAACCAACACCAATGTGTAATTTTTTCCATTAAAATATAAAAAAGGACAAAAAATAAATAATCATCATACATCATCATCATACGTATCAAGGATTTAGGCCTAGTATGGCCTGTTCCGGCCTTAGAAGTCATCGTTGAATCGTTTAAGAGGACGTCCTGGTTTTCTTTTTCCTAATGGCTTGTACTTTAAGGCTTGTTTTGGTAATCTTTCTGTTTTCATTCTTTGAACGTGTTCCATCCATCTATGTTTATATTTTTTAATTTTTTCAATTACTGGTTCTTGGTTTAATTCTTTCATAATATCTTCGTTTCTTTTGTGATCAAATAGGGTATACTTTGCAGTTTTTCTCATAAACTTCATTTCTGCTGTTGTTAATCTTTGTTTGTCTTTTTGTTTTATTGTCCAGATTTCGCTTCCATACATTAAGACCGGTAGATAATAAAAATTAAATACGTTTCTTTTAAGATTTAAAAAATCTACTTAGTCTTAAAACATTTTAAATTTGATCCATACGATTTTAAATTTTTATTATTTCACGCCCCCCCCTTCAACAAAACTTACAGCCCCCAAGGGGGCCGCGGCCAACAGTTTGGGAAGCACTGCTGTAAACAACTGGTGCTTTTCCAGTCAATTCTATGTAAAGTGTTCACGGCATGATCAGAAAGGCCAGCTTCACCATAGTTATTATATTTAATGTGTTGTTTATGTTCTTTTTGTCTGATAGGAATTGTGCGTCCTGTTTCCCCTATATATGGTAGATTACAGGTGCAATAAATATGGTATACTCCAGGTACAAAATTTAAAATTTGAACTTTCAAGTTACTTGAATGCAGATATTTGGGCTATCTTTGAGAAGATTACGGACAACTTGGCAAACCATATCCTTCAAACTAAGAAAGAAAATCTCATATCCAAAATTCACAGAACAAAAGATCGACAAAACAATGGACATTTTTGAATTTCTCCACAGTGAACATTAACAACCAACCAAAAGCAAGAAATAACAGGAGCCACCAATCGCCGTCAGGTAAAAGTAATGTAGTCAACCTATCCAACCACGTCTTAAACAAAAAATGAAATCTCGCTACTCAGTAAAGGTTTAAACTTTGCCGTAGCACCCAGATCGATGAACAAACTGGATTTTATGTATAATATTGAAAGAGTCTTAAGATTCATCCCAACTACCATAGCAGATAAAATACGTTTAGAATCCGCCAACATTTTAAATGTAAATTATAAGAAAACAATAACAAGCAACTTAACAAAACATGAATTAACAGCGGTGAAATCACTAAAATCAAATCTGGACATCGTAATAACTAGAGTCGATAAAGGCAATGCCACCATTATTCTAAACCGAACCACATATTTAGAAAAAATGAATCTGCTAGTCTCGGACAACAATACATATCAACTTATTAACCATGACCCAACCAATAGAATAAAAAAGAAAACAGAGAAGCTACTTAAATCAGTTACTACATGGTCCAAAGATACAGTCAAAAAATTACTTCTGCACCATGCTCGTTCTCTGAGAATTTACGGTCTACCAAAGATACACAAACAAAACACACCACTCCGGCCATTAGTCGAAGGTATAGACAGCCTGAATTATCACCTTCAATACTCAAGGAGTTGGTAGCAGAGACGTCAAGGAGTTGACGTCTCTGCCTGCTTTACGAATGTCCCAATCAATGACACAGTCCTTCTTTTACAGGACAAATTCCTTCCCGATATCACAGTGCTCTTTGCACATGTAATCCGTTCTGGTTATTTCGTATGCCAAAATGCTTTCTACCTACAAAAAGAAGGCACAGTCACGGGCAAGCCATTATCCTCCCTATTGCTAACTTTTATATGGAACATTTTGAGCAACATGTTCTACGTTCCTCTCCTTTAAAACCCAAAGTCTGGCTAGCTTAGGTATGTTGACGATGTTTTCACGATCTGGCCCCATGGCCACCAGACACTTTCCTTAGCCACCTAAACAAACAACACAAACACATACAGTTCACAATTGAGATTGAAGAGTAGAACACACTTCCGTTTCTAGATACACTTGTCACAAGTCTTCCTTCTGACAGTCTTTCCTTCACTTTACCAGAAACCAACACATACTGGCCAATATATACACATAAGCTCCTACCACCATCTAACACAAAAACTACTGTCCTTAATACTCTAAAAAACAGGACTTTGAAGATTTGCTCCAATGAACAAGACTTAAAGGCGAATTTAAAGTTATCAGCAATACTTTCCTAAAAAATGGTTACAGCCAAAACACTATTAACAAAATTTTCTACAAGACCTCAATAAAAAACAAAGATAACCAGACTACAATAAAACTATAACCATTACTTACATTAAAGGGACATCAGATAAAATAAACAGAATACTACAGAAATACAACCTCAAAGCCACCTTTAAACCTCCTGCAAAATTAAAAAGCTTACTCAACTCATCCAAAGACCACTCCCTCTGCTGGCCCACCCTGGAGTATACCATACTAATTGCCTGTAATATACCATGTATAGGGGAAACAGGATGCACAATTCCTATCAAATAAAAAGAACATAAACAACACATTAAATATAATAACTATGGTGAAGCTGGCCTTTCTGATCACGCCGTGAACACTTTACATAGAATTGACTGAAAAAGCACCAGCTGTTTACAGCACACCAAAACATGGTATGAACATAAATTTAAAGAAGCCTGTGAGATTCTTCAACCACCTTAATCTGAACAATAATGATGGTCTAAAAATCTCAAGCATATGGAAGGCACATATTCTACCCATGGTACCTTTCTCCCTAAGAGCTAACTATAAACAGGACTGTAGATAACCCAGAATCTTAAATCTAATATAACAATTGTCATGTTAAATTAGGACGTCATAAGAAAACTATCTCTATAAATGTTTTTTTCTTTTATGTTATCTTAAATAGAATTTAGCTTTGATGTAGTTTCTAAATAATTAATTAATTTTATGGGTTTTTTTTTTTTTTATATTATATTTTCACTAGAGGTCATGCCAGTGGAATAACCGTTGATCAAATCATTGTCTCTTTAGCATATTGTGTGAAATGTAACTCAGCTTGTCATTGTATATTTGTATACAAGGACGTTAATTTCCCAACGTTTTGACCTTAATATGAAGGTCGAAACATCGGGAAATTAAAATAGTTATTTACAACATGGTTGTAAGATCCCTAATTTCTAAAATGAATCTCGAGGGTACATGTTAGCAATTTGATGATGATGAATTAAAACTGATTCAAACACTGATATTTGATATAAATTTATTCAACTGGATTCTCACCATACTTATTCCCACCTTTGCTTATACTATATTTTCAAATTGATATCTTTACTGAAAAGTATGCCTAAACAGGTGAATGACAAATTTTACTTGTTTTGTATGTTCTTATGAAAAAAAAAAGCAATTAACAGTTTTCAATATTCCCAGCTATTTTCACAGCTTTCATTTTTTTTTACTATTGATTTTTCATGCCAAATTTGTTATAGCATTTATTCATCATCTTTTTAAAGTAAAGAGCTAAGGTGACTTATCTCCAATTAAATATATCAGGTTTGAATTCTACTAATATTCATAATGTGATCAAACTATACTGCTCAAAACAATTAGGGGATATTTTGGTTTTCTTAAATATAAATTTTTTATAAATATGTTACATTTATAAAAATAATTTACAAATGTAACACAATTTGTAATAAATATTGATTATTTAAACAATATCTCATCAATTACACCCTATCCATAAGTATGAAATATTTATTCATGTATAAAGTACCCAATAGTTATAATTATTTGCAGAAATTTATAAGTATCCGACAGAAACTAAAATATCCCCTAATTGTTTTGAGCAGTGTATTTTTCTCTACATTCTCAATTCTAACTGCTGGCTTACAGCTTAAGTATAGGCTACATAGCTTTGCTATGTTGTCTATTTCCATATTTAGATTGCCATCTTCAATAAAAATTGTGCCAAAATATGCTAAAATGGCTTACTCATTCTGCAGATTCTTTATTCAGTTTTGCATTTTGAACAACTTTTCTCTTGGTCCTGTGTCATACACCTTTTCTAGATCCAAGAAACTTACAGATCCTTATTTATATTCCCATGATATTTAGGCTATTTGTGGTAGAGAAAATCTGACTCTGATATTACATGTTTTCCTACTCTCTTCTTGAGTAAGCTTGTATAAATCTATCTGGAATACTCAGTAAGGAATTTTTTTCTGTAATTCTCATAATCAATTTCATTTCTCTTTTTATAGATGGGTACTATGAGAGTTCTACTCCAATCATGTGTAATTCTGCTCTGTGACCAGGTCATGTGAATTATGCATCTATGTAGGAGTTGGATGAATGATGCCAGGAGGTCAGTCTTGTCTCTGAGTGACACATTCTCAAACACGTGGAAGCAAAGATGGACAAAAATTATGCCCAATGGAATGGGTAGTAAGTTTTCTACATTTAGCTCTAGCCACTCCCAATAAGCAGTTTATTCTTGAATTGCTCTCACACTTTTTTGAGAATCTGTGGATTGGAAACAGGGTGGGAAGTTTGAACAGAATAAGTAATGAAAACCTCTATTCCAACATGGTTAATTTCTGTAACAAGATCACAACAAACATCTGGATCTGAAGAACAGAAACAGTAGTATGACAATGGAAAGTAGTTAAAGTCACAAAGACTTTTCCACTTGGCATTTTTGTAATGCTAAAATATACAAGGTTGTGAATGGCTGAAAGAAGGATGTTCCACAAGAGATGAAACTTGAATGAGATTATGATCAGAATTACGAAGAGGATCAGTGATTTTTGTAGTGTACCTGGAAGGAGAACTGGTCAAGAAAAAATCTGGAGTGATGGATGTGTGGGGAGGATTTTCAGGGATCCTGGTTGGGAGATGATTTGCTTTAAATTGTTATAACAAATATCTCTGCTTCCTTCCAGATTGGTCAGTAAAATTCAAAAATTCAGTGAAGTAAAGTTTCACGTTTCTTTATAAAGCAGTTCTATGAGGAAATGACTTTTATAAAGAACTCTTGTCTTCTTCCAATAAACTCTATGTTTAGTAGTGATAGCATGCTCTGCAAGTTCAGACTGGTCAGGCTCATGGTATTTAATATAAAACTTGTGTTCTTCTAGCCAAATAAAAGCAGATCTTCCTGTTTGTCCAAAGTAAGATAACCCACAAGAGTAAGGAATCTGTGGATAACTGAGAGATGAAAGCCTGTCCTTAGGTGAAGCAAGAAAGGTGGAGATTTTTCTGATGGGGCAAAAGCAAAAAAGATATTCATCATCATCAATTTCCTGATATGTGTCCCCAAGGGATGTTCAAGTTACTATTACAACACTACATGATTAAGTTTATAATCATGTAGTGTTTATAGATGTTTATAAATTGTTTATTTCTGAAATTTTCCATTTTTTTCGGATCAGGGTTGACTGCGAATAACTGAAACCGTGGAAATTGAACCCACTGTTTCAGTTATTCGCTGGGGAGGAGGGGGGGGATATGGTAATTGCCTAGCTTATTTAAAAAATATATATATATATAGTTCTTACATTAGCTACTTTTGTCTGTTTAATTGCCATTCAGCGATCTTGGTGATCTTGTACTGACAATGTCTATGATACTTAGGTAAAAATTCTATGCAAATAAAAGTTATTTATGTAAATTCCTCTGTTAATATGCTAACATAAGGTATTTCACTAATACAAATCCATTCAGATATGCTAACGATTTAAAGGATGCTTCTTTTTATTTAGGTGACCTAGGTAGTAACATATTGGTCTGTGACTTTATGGACAATTTTAGGATTTTAATCACTTAAGGGTGTGTGGTGTTTTGATGTTAATTTCTTGTTGTAACAAATTATCTGAATAACATTGCAAGCTTCAGTTAGCAGTTTTAATTTTGTATTTTTGTGATAGATAATGAATGGAATTTTTCTTGATATGCCTGCTTTTGAAACAGCTTCTGAAAAACACAAAAAGAAAGGCTAAACAACCATCATTTCCCCCTGCTCCAATTGTAAACAATAATAGTAATAAGAATACTGAACCGTCATTCCAAATTTACAGTAATTAATGACAACAAGATGGATTTTTACAACTAAAACAACATATAATCTACCTCTTCAATTTCTTGGTTCTTGCTGCCATTGTTATTATCATCTTCTTTATGAGTGGCTCTGGAAATAACCATTTCCACTTCTTGTCCAGAAGTCTGAATTCGATCAACCACATCTAAATAGTGATATTTTTCGACATTTTCCCCATTGACGGTAATTATGTGATCCCCTATAAAAATAAATAAATAAATAATTATCACAGAGAGAGTGATAACCTTTACAACAGTTCCATTGACATATATTACTATACTTGGAAGAAATAACTGGAGAAACTATTTTGTTTCGTATTATAAGATTTCACTGACACAGCTGTTTCAGGTCTTACTACAGCAAGAAACTTCATATCAAGAAAAAGTGTATAAGATATATTGACATCCCCAAGTTAAATAACTTACACATCTGCTATAAAATTAATTCAAGAGATAACAAATCGTATAACAGCAGAGCATGCAAGTTGTCTAACATTGCACAGAATTTGGTTAATGTTACATTCTATAACAATATTAACTCACAATACCATATTTAGACAAAATAAAATTATGAATTTATTAAGTCTTCTGATATTTCTCTGGATTCACACCAGCATCTTTCAACACAAAAGCACATATCAGAAATATGAGGTAGTAAAAATAAGTGTGCAATGGTAATAATTCAAAACCAAAATGGAAAACAAGAAAATTAATGTCCTTCCAAGCATGGCCATGTTGGTGAAAGTGGGTGAGGTTACAGTTGTCTAAATTTTGAATAAATTAATAAAAATATGTGTACTATGATTAGGGGAGTGTTTCACTGCTGCTGACTCCAGTGCCGTTCAGATTTGTAACAGCTTTATGCAGTACTGTTTTTTCCATCCCCTATATGAAAGGATGTCCAAAGCATAGTCTGTCTAACTTGCCATAATAATACATATATTTCTTATACTCTTCAAGACAGATGTTAACAGTTCTTCCTGTCTCTCCAAACTATGATAGCTTGCAGGCACATAGCATTATACATTCCTGGATATAGTAAACAATAAGAATATATGCTATTATAAATATAATCATGTCAAGATTATACTTAGAGAGAGAGAATGGGAGAGGAACTGTCCTTATACCCTATATCAGGAACAAATTCCATCATATGGTATATATCCAGAAATGCAGAAAGTGACATATTCTGACGAGTCAGCTTTTATGGAGGGATAGACAGAAAGACAGAACAAGTCTAAATAGTTGAAAGATGCTAGCATCTATCTTGAAGGACATAAGAAATGTGCATGATACTGCTCATAAAGGTGAGTCAGGTTTAGAAGCTCATGCTTCGGAAACGTCAATACATAAGGGCCAACAAAGAAGGAAAACAACACTACAAAAGTTGTTCAAAATATGAACATAGCTTAGTCAGTTTCGATAATGCTTTGGATGAAAGACCTGGATTTCAAGGATGTGAAAAAATTTTTTCAGGAGTTTTTCCTCCCAGAAAGTTGGGTTTTTCATGCAACAATTCGTTCTGAAGTCAGTAATCAACTGACAGACAAGCAGACTACACTGATAAAATTAAATGTCCTCTCATAGAATTAATGCATTAATCAGGTTTCAATCAAGCAAAGTTACTTGGGTGTGACAGACATTTGTACTTAAAATGTAAATGATAATGGGAATGTCAATGACAGCCAACAACCACAAGCTACTTCTATCTCTAGGCCGAGAGGGTACTAAATAAACTTAGCTCTTGCATTTTTTTTTTTTTTTGTATTGTTTCCTATTTATTTACAATACTTTATATTTCTGAGATATGCTCTTGTGATCCCCAAAGATGATGGCTTAAATCAAGTAGACTTAATGACAGTTTTTGTTGTGCCATGGTGTGAGTTAATAATATTTTAAAAAAAAGTAACAAGAACAACAACCATAATCTAAACCATACACACCTTTAACTTTTCACATGGGATGCTGTTTTTTTTTTTTACTTCCTTTTGTCAATAGTTAGCTTTCAATTATGACTTTGACCTGAAACAACTTTTATACCATAAAACTTGACAATATACTAAAATAAAAGGTAAAATGCAGTCACAACAAGACCACACCTTTCAAGCGGTGCATATTATCCCTAAATTTCAGTACTAATATATCCCTTTTAAAATTTGGTAATACCAGGATATGTCCACTCAGACAAAGACAATTTGGGAGAAGGCAAAATAATATCTCAATCACATATGAATAATTATAAAGGTATTTATTTTTTTAACATTTGCATTATAATAAAGTACACACACAAACACAAACGAAATTTTTTTTTAAATTATTAAATACATTTTTAGATATATAAATCCAATAAACGTACAGTGCATTTTGCAGAGGAATTTAATGCAATTTAGCAAAATGATCAGACTGCATGGTTCAAACTATTTGAATTAAAAAACCCTTTCATGCAAACTGTTTAAATGTAGTTGGAATGCAATCGTCCATCAAGCAGACACAGCCTTAATGGAGGTCAGTCGATATATACCAAGAGACAAGTTTTATTTAAAACTTCTTTTACATTTTTTAGTTATTGAATTAATGTTTTTGTATTTTGTTTTCTTTGACTTTATTTGCTTTGCTTTATGTGGATGATGTTATACTTCTAAATAAATCTGCTACAAGTCTGCAAGATTCCATGACTAAATTGAATAACTGTTGTAATAGATATGGTATGAAGGTCAGCAATAACATGACAAAGACAATGAAAATAGGCAGAAACACTGAAAATATCAACTGCATTGTGAATGGAGAACCTATAGAACAAGTAAAACATTTCAGCTACTTAAGCACAATTTTTAGTGAAGATGGTAAATTAAATATGGAAATAGACAACAGAATCAACAAAGCTGGTATGGTAGGAAGTCAACTGAATAAATTTATATGGAATAAGAGAGGAATTAGCCAAAACACTAAATTAGCTGTATACAAGACAGTGTTCAAACCAGTTTTAACATGGATCTGAGAGCTGGGTCAGAAGTAAAACACTTGACCAAAGACTAGAGACCGCAGATATGAGAGTCCTGAGAAAGATTACAGGCATGAACAGAAGGCATCAATGGCAATATCATATTAAAAATGATGATATTAGGAAAGAACTTGACATTGTCAGCATCCAGGAATGCATTAACAGGGATAATCTCAGGTGGTATGGTCACTTAAACAGAATGGGCAAAGAAAGATTAGCAAAACAAGTGTTCTCTGGCAAGTTAGCAGGAAAATGACCCAGAGGAAGACCAAGATATAGGTGGATTGATACGGTACAAAGTGCCTTAGACGATAGAAATATAAGATCTGGTAATGTTGGAGTCTTGACAAGTAACAGATTGATTTGGAGGAAAACTGTAGATAGGAAGTTAGTAATGATGTAAATTTTTCATGTAGTACTATCATATCCTGCACAACCCTTGAGGATACATGTTAGCAACTTGATGATGATGAGTTATTGAAAATTAATTACAGAAGGGATCTGCACTTATCTGCAACAAAAATATAAGTAAAAAAAAATGTCCTATACCTCTGGGGGAACGTATACTACACTTTGGGAAACACTGATCTAGATAGACAGCTTTATAATGAAAGCAGTCTTTCAATGACTTCAAAACCACCTGCCCCACAACACACATGCTTTTGCTGATGGTAGCACTCATTCCACTCATAGGACAAACCTTGCAGTGCTTAAACATATCAGGCTTCAAGATCACCTACAATAAGTGCTCATAACACTGATCTCCATGCCATTTTTCAATGAGACAACAACCTGTCACCTTCAATGCTTCGAAAATACAGTCTTGTCTCTCCCCACCTCCACTCAAAATTTTTTTTATTTATTTTTCTTTTGTCTGATAATGCTCAATTTAACCTTCAAGACCAGATCTCTCTTCCTGGACTGATTCTTACTCAGAGAATGAGTCTCAATAGATTGCAGTATGGTGGCTGCTCTTCTAAACACAACACCTAGACCAGGACCTAGGTCGTCTGCAGATGATTTGATGCCCACATCACACATGAATGGTGTAGCGTAGGAAGTAGCAGTTGCATAATCTCAAAGTCTCATAGTCTGCATTGATGCTTCCGTTTTGGTAGCCTCATAGACAAAGCGATCTGCCATAACAGTATGAAAGAAAAATGGCTAATGCTGTTTCAATGTGCGAGGCATGAATGGTATCATTGCAGTGGCTAGATACGATTCTAACTTAGAGGTGTTCAGTCACCATCCCACATCAAGAACCTAAAGTTGTTCAGTTCTCGATGCATGTGAAGCATGGCATGACCATGCATCTAGCCAACTATGGACTCTTTAATATGGTCAGCCATAAAAGACAATGACGGAGTCTGACACTTCGCTAATGACACTGCAATGATACCATTCATGCCTCGCACATTGAAACAGCACTAGCCATTTTTCTTTCATACTGTTATGGCAGATCGCTTTGTCTATGAGGCAGATCCAGCCAGTTGAACTAGAACCTTTTCATGATCCTTCATTAATTTGCCAAGCACATGATCAACCTAACTTATACTACCTTATTTCTAACTGCTATATCCCCTTCCAGCCTTATTTGAGAACATTATTTGCTATTTATATATATATATAATTCTCAGTCATTCATTAGTGGCACGGTCATCCCATCAAGTTCACCATTGGTACAGAGAGTTAGAAAGTAAATCTCTACGAATGCATGCAGAGAGACATGGTGAGAGCCTACATGGGTACTCACCTCCTCTCAACTATAAAAATGTCATCATGAATTGGTCTCACTTGCCTGTAAGACCAATTACTTCAAACCTGGCATACCTGTGTGATGGGCACATAGGTATGCCAGGGTGAGCGACCAACTCTGCATTTCTAAGAGTAGTACTTGGCATTCTCTCTATGGGATCTTCTCTATAAATGGAGGAGTGTCGGACCTATCTTTCCAACAGGAGTTTTATAAACACAGGCTTATTTCGAACCAGAGCTCTGTCCATCTAAATGGCATCCACCTCAATGAGAGAATACTCCTGCCAGATACCAGTCATCTTGATTGATATTCTTTCACTTAAACATTCAGATGAACGGGCAGAAATCAAATTGGTAACAACACCTCTGAATACTCATCAAAATTGCTTTGTTTTAATTACAGTCTGATTCCTCTGCTCCATGCCATTTCTGAGTCAGATGTTAGTTGCCAGCAAAAACGGTCACACTAGATGGACCATTCGGCATGCTGCACATTTTGGGCAGCATGCCGAATTCCACGAGAAGGCCCTGATTCTGGTTCGGGCTCAACAATTCCATCACTGGGTAGTTTTGCCCAGTGATTTCTACTTACTCTGTACAAATCTCAAATTCACTTAACCTTGATATCCTACTTTCACATCTCTAAAAATTCTTGATGATGTTCACAAGAGATTATCTCTTCCTACTGTATTGAAAATGGCTATGAAACATAGACAAAAATTCTACAAAATAAATGATTAATTATTGTAAGTGGCATCCATTATTGTTATTCTTTTGTATTGCATTGAGTATTTTTAGGACGCTCTTAGTGACACTATCCCAGATGAGTTAGCAGTACTCAATGGATGAGAGAGAGATTTGTAAGGAGTTAATAGCTGTTCAGAAGTAAAGTAATGCCTTGAGCAAAAGAGGAATCTTAATTTTTTGCCGAGGAGATAATGGTTGTAATGTGTTTTAGCCAACAGAAGCTTGATTTCAGAGTAATTTAATTAAAAGGAGGTTTGGGAATTGTCAATGGTAAGGCTAGTAGAATTTTTTTTTTTTTTTTTTGGGTGGGGGGGGGTATTAAGGCAGAATTGTGTTTTGCAGGAATTGAAATTGATAAGGTTATCCAAGCTACATCAGAAAATGCTTTGGAGATCAGAATTTAGGTTGCAAAGATTGGTGCTTGGTGAGGTGTGGTACAAAGTTTGTAAAGAATTTTGTACGCTGCAGTGTACAAAAATGTGTACTGGATTAGTGGTCAACTGGGGCAGGTCATTGATTAGAAGTAAGAGGGTGTGTGTGAGAGAGAGAGAGAGAGAGAGAGAGAGAGAGAGATAATAAATTTAGTTTAATCCTTTATCCAAGTGTGAGCAAACAAAGTTTGTGCCTGAAAGTATCTTCAGGACTGGGGTAAGGTGGTGCAACACCAGGGCGACTCCTTGCAAAGGTGGAGCAAGATACTAACACTCCTATCTCAGTATCTCCCATAATGCAAAACACATCTCCTTGCAGATATGTCTAATGTTATGCATTATCTCCACTTGGGCCTGGCTCCCACTGAAGAGACCTCAATAAAGGTCGAAACTAGTCTGGGTAGTGGCCCTTCCCTTAATGCATAACATTAAACATATCTGCAAGGAGATGTGTTTTTGCATTATGGGAGATACTGAGATAGGAGTGTTAGTATCTTGCTCCACCTTTGCAAGGAGTCGCCCTGGTGTTGCACCATCTTACCCCAGTCCTGAAGATACTTTCAGGCGCAAACTTTGTTTGCTCACACTTGAATAAAGGATTAAACTAAATTTATTATATTCTAACCAAGTGAAAATTAAACTTTCAACAGAGAGAGAGAGAGAGAGAGAGAGAAAGGACAGAGCCTTGTGGGACAAGCATTAGTTGCATAGAGAGAAGACAGCAAAGCGTCCACCATCATGTGCAACATGCATCCAGTGAGAAACTGGCAACCCAGTTGCATTATCACAGGGTAGACCAAATGATGGAGCCTTGAATATATCAAGTGTATCAAACCCACTTGGGATTCATTAAACATTTCCATGGTACTGATCCAGAGGCGGGTGACATAGGTGATAAGATTCCCTACTGATCAGCACTGGCAGTCGTTAGATGTTGTTAGTTCTTTCCATTATTTTGGAGAAGACTGAAGTGCGAGACTGAGTGGTAGTCTGATGGTAAGGATTTATCACCCTTCTTGGGAATGGGTTAGACATAGGTGGATTTCCAGGGTAGAATAGATACCAGGAGTAAGAAAGCATAATAAGTGACACAGAACAGGAGTCAACTTTGGAGTGCAAATCTTTAGGACAATGGGGGAAGGCATCAGGGCCAGGGGGACTTTTTGATATCTAATTTAAGACAGGATTTTTCTGATCATTTTCTGAGGAACGGTTAGAGGAGGCACTTAGCATTGGGTATATGAAATGGTTGGGGAACATTTACCAAAATCATCTATGCATGTATTTGAGGAAAGTTATGCCAGGAGATTGGCTTTTTTCTGTGGGTGATAATGCAACAGACCCATCTGGGGTGCATTAAGCTGTGGGAGCAGTGTTAAGACAAAAGGTGCAACTGTCATTTGGGCACAATGCAAATTTCCAGCCCTTAGCTGTTTGGAAAATCAGTTTTTGATGTGTTGATGATTTTCTTGCAGCAGTTTGGTGGAGTTCTAGATGACAGCTAGTTGTACTGTGCTGGGTTCTTTATTAGTACAGCCTTGAACCATTTATAAGAATAGCTTCAACTGCAGTTTTTACCCAAAAAGAAAACAAAATTTCACACACACACTCTCTGTTTCTTTGTGGTCAGCCATCACAAAAATCGCCAAACTTGCTTGTAAGCAATAACAAAAAAGCAGCCAGAACAATGAACCAGTTCACACAGCATGGGCAAGACTGGCATGGAAAAACTGCACATTCACAATGCCTATGGCATCATCTAGAAAATGTGAGCATGCCAAGTTCAGATTTCAGTTATTTTTGAGTACCTCCCCCTCATGCATAACTCCTACCTTTATTCAACCTTAGCATGTTCTTGCATCTAGCTCCCACAGGTGAAACCTCAAAGGTTGAAATTGGTCTATGTCTTGTCTGTCCAACAGTTTTTGATGAAAAACAACATGACGGTTGTTCTCCACCCTTCCTACTTTCACAATGCACAGAAATATACACATGAACTTTTTTGAAAAACCCAGGTTTTTCAAAAAAGTTCAAAAAGTCCGCATACCTCGTGCCTCACCAATAATTATCACACATCTCTCAAACCCCCACTTTTCCAACCCCCACCTCCTTTCCATGCAGTAATATATATATATCCTTCCTTCAACAATGAATGTATAATCGTCATACACCGAGATGCCACTGAAAAAGAAGACAGCCAGCAATATCCCACAAAGGTATGTCCGGTTTTTATTCTTCCTATATATAATATATTTTTTTTTCCCTTCCTATTTTTTTTCCTCCTACATATTCTTCATATATCTCTCCATATAAAACATCAGTAATGCCCTAGAATTTGAGTAAAAAACCAAAATGACATTATATAAAAAGGGGCACTCCTAAACAAAAATAGGCTAAATAGCCATAAAAATAATATTTAGAATTAAATTTTGTTAACAAGGTATAGCAGAGTTACCAGGTTCTAAAGCGCCTTCAATATCTGCAGGTCCTCCAGGCTTTACAGACTCGATATATGCTCCTTGCAATACAGTTTCATATGTATTACCACATGTAACTGTCATGCCTAAACCAATTTCTCTATCTTTCTTTAGTCTAACCATCCTGATTGCTCTATCAGTCCCAAAATCCAGCATAAATCCTTTTTTGTCCTCATTAGTTTCTAAAAAAAATAAGGCACTATTATATATTTAATATACATATTTGAAACAATGACATGAAAGAACAAATTTAATTTTGCTCAATTATTCAAAATTAAGTATTCATTATAAAACAAATCTATGAGGATATGCATATTTTGTGTTTGTGTGTTATATATATATATATATATATATATATATATATATACTGCTCAAAACAATTAGAGGATACTTTAGTTTCTGTTGGATAATTATAAATTTCTGCAAATAACTATAACTACTGGGTACTTTATACATGAATAAATATTTCTTACTTACGGATACAGTGTAATTGATGAGATATTGTTTAAATAATCAATATTTATTACAAAATTAACAAATTATACATTTTAGGGTGAAATCATTTTAACAAGAATAACAACAAGAATATCTCCTAATTGTTTTGAGCAGTATATATATATATACATATATTCTGAGTATTATATGTTAAAATCCATTGCTAAAGAAACAAATGTTTAATGCTGCCAAATTATTTGTTTTGAAAATATTTAACTGAAGTTTCAGCTTCTGAAGATAACACCAAAGAACAAATGTAATTAAATAATTGGGTTGATATTACACTGTACAGACAACAGAGAGAGAACATGGAAATTAAAAACTAACATTTGTCCATATTAGTTCAGTGGTTAGTGAAGTAGACCTAAATCATGTGAGCTGTCCTGGCTACCTTAGCAATATGACCTCTGAACTTCTAAATTATGAGATTTGGGGATAACTACTGTTACCCCAAAATCCCAAAGCTTCATCAATTTCTTGGAGTACAGTTCTCTGAATGTGGTACACAGCTTGTAATCTTTTTATCCTAAAATATATAGCGTTACAATTTTCGAATGTTAAGTCGACATCCATTATGTTTTGTCCATACTGTCAGCCTATTTAAATCATCCAGCAAGCTCTTTTCAGAACTTCCAGACACCCCCCCCCCCCTTTGTAGAAAATTCTGTTTCTTCCATCTGTCCTCAGCTTTCTTTTTGAGTGTGTTAAAGTGACATTTTTTCTATCTGGCCATATCAAGTTTCTTTCCCAGAGTAAATCCTTGCCAATCAATAATCCGAGAGCGAATCAATGAATATTTACATGCTGCATTTTGTATTGAGTTCACTATAGTAAACCAAAAAGGTGGAAAATTACTCTTCTACATATTTTGCTTTCCATACTCTTTCATATACCTTTCCAATTCTATGTACCGTAAAGTGACTTCACAGGTAAAATATATAGCATAATTCTGTATATAATCTGCTGCAAAAAAAAAAAGGTTTTGATAAAATCCTATTCAACAGGTTCACTTCATCTGTTCATACTCCACTGAAAAATAGGAAGAAATGGACACTGTTAAATCATCATGCAATTAAGTGAGTCCAAAATCTTCAGAAAATCCGACACATGATAGCTACATTCTGATTTTACATAACTGCAATGCTGAACATGCAGCCATGACATCTCTGAACAAGTCTAGAGACTCCTGAACAAATATAATGTTTCAGTAAAGAAATACCGTGAGTAGACATAATAATGAAAATTATAATAACAGAATTAACTCAAGTAAAATATTATTTATTAGTATAATTTTCACCTGAGTATCACAGGCATCTTCAGTACATGTATAAAGCTAATTAAACAATAACTGATAATTCCAAAAGGCGTCACCTAAGTAGCTAATGCAAGAGACAACTAAAAAAGGTGAATAAAATTCTGTCTATTAAAACACTGGTTCATTGGGCCCACTCCTTTTGTTCTTCAGACGATCTATTACAGAAAGAATTGCAATACATTATTCCCTCCTTTTTATCTAATGCACATAAGAATTCCTTCATCAAAAGATGCTTTGAGTAGTTTTTGATATGTCTTCCTCTTCAAATACAGAAGAAATAACGCATATTCCTATCCCTTAATGTGCAAGGCATTAGTGAACGCATAGCAAAAGTTTTAAAACCACTAAATATTTTTGGTGCCTTTCGACCAGTCAGAAAAATCTCCACCTTTCTCACTTCTCCAAAGGACAAGCTTCCACATCTCAGTTATCCAGGTGTCTACTAGATTCCTTGCTCTTGTGGATTATCTTATTTTGGACAAAAAAGATCTGTGCCTTTATTTGGCTAGAACACCACCAGTCTTATATTCGATACCTTGAACCTGAACAGTCTGGACTTGCAGAATATGCCATCAACACTAGACATAGAGTTCATTGGAACAAGACAAGAGTCCTTCACAAAAGTCATTTCCTCATGGAACAGCTTTATAAAGAAACATGTGAAACTTTCCTTCACCCTCCTAACTTAAACAGATCCGATGGTTTACATCTATCCCCTTTGTGGGAGATAGTACATTATAAATCAGCTAATCTTTCTTAACCTTTTTTAATTGTATATATATATTTTTTTTCTTTTAGTAAGTTAGGAATTTTATTGACCTTTTTTAGTTGTCTTACATTAGCTACTTAGGCGGTGCATTTTGGAATTGTCGGTTATTGTTTAATTAGCTTTATACATGTACTGAAGAGTGCTGTGATACTCAGGTGAAAATTATACTAATAAGTAATATTTTACGTGAGTTAATTCCGTTATTATAATTTTCATTATTATGTCTACTCACGGTATTTCCTTACTGAAACATATTTTGAGACAGAGAGTCTATTCCAAACATGCTAGATACGGTAAAGAAGGCTAAATGCATTAACAGAATAATATTCCTAAAGCACTGTAAGATGGCTCGGGTTATTCCTACCTGTAAAATAAAGTTTTTAGGTCCCAAAAAGATCAGCTGCACAAAGCTAAAAAATCTCTTGCCTGCTTAAATAGAGAAATTGTTGATATCAAGAATGCTCTAGAATCTGTATTAGTGGCTGAAACTTTTAACACTATTTTGCGTATATCTTCAACTTCATACCTAACGGTTTTTAATGCTTCTAGTGATAAGTTTGATTCACTGGTGAGACTCCCTAGATCCATTACTAATGTTAGTGATACAGATAGAATAGTTATCAATGTTTCCGGCCGTCCACTAACAGACAGCGAATGTTTTGTTTTATCAAAAGGACATAATTTCATCATTGCTCCGAATAAGGTACCCCTGATGGATTTTTTTCATAATATAGACAGAGGTATTCGATCCTTATCCCAAAAACAGCCAACAGGATGTGTTTTTAATGTGCAAAAATTCTTTTTAATGCCAAGCCTCCTCGTCCTAATATATCTTATTCTGAATTTAAAGCACTGAAATCACTGAAGAATAATAATAATTTAATTATTACAAAAGCTGACAAAGGGAAGGCTGTAGTTATTCAAGATAAAAAAGAATATGAGGGAAAAATGTCTCTATTACTCCACGACTATTCAAGTTACCGGCCCCTCACATCGGATCCTACTGGGAGTCAATTGAAAAGACTCAATTCTCTTATAGATAATGTATCTACATGGGATGAAGATCAAAAGAAAAAACTTAAAACATTCTTCAGTCATCCACCTAGATTGCATGGTCTTCCAAAAGTTCATAAACCAGGTATTCCGTTGACGCGAGTTGTAGTTTGTATAGGTTGTCCCATTTATAAAATCTCTAAATTTTTATCAAATTTACTCACTTCTTCAACTAGAAGAACTAATACTTATATAAAAAATACTTTGGGTTTCAAAAATAAAATTTCGGATTTTCATTTGGACGTTTCGGATATTATGATTAGTTTAGATGTTGTTTCATTATTTACTAAAGTTCCTTTATCTGAGAGCATTACATTACTGCAACAAGAATTTCCTTCAGACATCGTAAAAAATATTTGATTTCGTAATACATTCTGGTTATTTTTCCTATAAAAACAAGCTATGTCAACAAATCAAAGGAGCAGCAATGGGCAATCCTCTTTCTCCTGCTATCGCCAACTTCTTTATGGAGCATTCTGAACAATGTATTTTTGACAACATTTCTCCTAGGCCTACTCATTGGTTCAGATATGCAGATGACATTTTTGCTATCTGAAATGGCTCTTCTGATGAACTACAACAGTTTCACTCGAAATTAAATGCACTTCATCCAAGGATCCAGTTCACCCTAAAAGTAGAATTAAATAAGCAGTTAGCCTTTTTAGATATTTTAATTCTTTGTCAACCAGATGGTAACCTAAATATTCTTACAGCTACAGTATACAGGAAACCAACGTTCACAGGTCATTATATTCTTAAAGAATCAGCCCATCATCCATGTCAAAAAACAGGAATTATAAAACCTCATCAGAAGAGCAAAAACTAATTGTTCTACCTTTGATTATCTACAGAAAGAACTTTTTACTATCGAACAACACATGAAACTCAATGGCTTTTCTGAAAAAAGTACTCAACATCTCAATTCTTATAATTCTCCACAAAACAACAAAGTTTCAATACGTCGAGTGCCAATTCCTTATATCTCTGGTATTTCAGAACCTATCGCAAGAATTTTAAAGAAATATGATTTAACAGCTACTTATTCATCTATTAACAAATTGTCTTCTTATTTTCCTTCTCCTAAAGACAAACGCTCAACTTTATCTCTTCCTGGAGTTTATCAAATTCCGTGCAACTGTGATCTATCCTATTTTGGACAGACTGGACGTTCTCTTGAAAAAAGAATCCAAGAACATCAATCCTCCATTCTTCACAACAAACCTGAAAAGTCTGGATTGGCTCAGCACAGAATTGAAACTGACCACAACATCCTTTGGTCCAGGACTCACCTCTTACATAGATCCCGTTATAGGTTTGAACGTTTGTTCAAGGAAAGCGTGGAGGCCTTGCTCCATCGTCCCAACCTGAATCGTAATGACTGTATATCTATAACAAAAATCTGGGAAAGTCTAATCAAGATTACTCGTTATTTTTTTTTAATCATGTCTCCACTTCAAAATATTCCATTTCATACTTAGTGATATAACATCATGCGGCTTGTTCTATTTTAAATGATCTATTGTTAATATTCTAGCTTATATTTTTTATAACTGTTCTTGTAATACCACTGAGGATGGTCTGCTATTTCCAGACCGAAATATCTGGTTAATTAAATATCCTTCTTGTGTTTATGTGCATTTATCATCCAAATGGTAACCTACATTTCTCAGTCTATAGGAAGAAGACTCATACAGGCCATTATATCCATGCTGAATCTCATCACCATCCCAGTTAAAAGGCAGGAACTATTAAAACACTGGTTCATCGGGCCCACTCCTTTTGTTCTTCAGATGATCTATTATAGAAAGAATTGCAATACATTATTTCCACCTTTTTATCTAAAGGATATAAGAATTCTTTCATCAAAAGAGCTTTGAGTAGTTTTGATATGTTTTCCTCTTCAAATACAGAAGAAATAATGCATATTCCTATCCCTTATGTGCAAGGCATTAGTGAACGCATAGCAAAAGTTTTAAAACCACTAAATATTTTTTGTGCCTTTCGACCAGTCAGAAAAATCTCCACCATTCTCACTTCTTCAAAGAACAAGCTTCCACATCTCAGTTATCTACCAGATTCGTTGCTCTTGTGGATTATCTTATTTCGGACAAAAAAGATCTGTGCCTTTACTTGGCTAGAACACCACCAGTCTTATATTCAATACCTTGAACCTGAACAGTCTGGACTTGCAGAACATGTCATCAATACTAGACATAGAGTTCATTGGAACAAGACAAGAGTCCTTCACAAAAGTTGTTTCCTCATGAATGGCTTTATAAAGAAACATGTGAAACTTTCCTTCACTCTCCTAACTTAAACAGATCCGATGGTTTACATCTATCCCCTATGTGGGCGATAGTACATTATAAATCAGTTAATCTTTCTTAACCTTTTTTAATTGTATATATGTGTTTTTTTTTTATTTTAATAAGTTAAGAATTTTATTGACCTTTTTTAGTTGTCTTGCATTAGCTACTTAGGTGGTGCCTTTTGGAATTGTCAGTTATTGTTTAATTAGCTTTATACATGTACTGAAGATGCCTGTGATACTCAGGCGAAAATTATACTAATAAATAATATTTTACGTGAGTTAATTCCGTTATTATAATTTTCATTATTAAGAAATATAATCATATGAACCATCAGTCACCAAAAATGACATTGTGAATGCTCTCTCTCTCAAATTTTGGACAAACTACCCATTTTACTGAGGGGAAAAACACCAGTACTATATCTTTTACTAGCAACCCCATATGTCTAGTCTTGCTCAGCATGGAGTTAACAGATCAGGTCAAATTTATTAAAAGAGCTCTGAGGCCTTATTTCATTGATCTAACTTAAATCAAAATGACTGCATATCTTTACCTCAGCAAATGTTTTTTTTTTTAAACAATAGTACATCATTAGTTACCTCTTCACATGTGATGCCATCTTCAGTGAACAGCATGTACCACTAAGGCAACATCAAATGTATGTTCTACAATTTGAATTTGCTTTATTTCACTGAAGATGGGTCTATAATTTTCAGACATGTATCAAGAGAAAAGCTGTAAAAAAGCTGTAAATCAGAGATTATATAGAGTAATAAATAGCCTATACTTAATTATAAGTTAGCAGTTAGAACTGAAGGATGAAGCAAATACTCAACAAAAAGATTTCAAGAACATAAAACCAGGTGTAAGAGAAAGCATGCTATCTCCTTAATCATAATCATACATATAAATCACATCATGAAGTGACAAATCTGATATCAAAATCAAAGTATTAGTACAAGTCTTCAGGACTCTTGACTAAAGTAAATACCTGTTTATAATCAATTTGGCATGAAAATCAGCAATAAAAAGAGGAAAGATGAAAACTAGGTAGGAACGCAGAAAATATCAACAGCATTTGTGATGTGCAGTTACTACATTTTAGCTGTTTAGACACTATTTTAATGAAGATGACAATTTAAATTTGGAAATGAATAAGCAACACTAGTATGGTGGAGAGCTAGCTGGAAAATATAAAAAAAATTAAAATAAAACTAGCAACACACAAAATGAAGTACAAATAAAATTTAACTTATTAATCTGACAGTCGGATTAGCAATAAAACAGTTGAACAAAGAGAAACACTAAATAAAATTAGCAAAGTGAACAGATAGCATTAATGGGACCATTATATTAAAATGAATATATTACAAAGTGACCTGAGATTATCAGCATATCAGCTGAAAATAATCTACAGTAATATGGTCACACAATGAGAAGGGTAATATTAGCAATAGGTATTTGTTTTCTAGAGAATGGCCAAAATCTAGATTGACTGCAATTAGCAGTGTGCCTAGAACACAAAATTATAAAACCTAACAGATAGAAAGCTGGTAATAAAGTAATCAATCAGTAGTATTATTGTAGTATCCTGTACACCAGTTGAGATCATCAGGAATATGATGTTGATAATGGTGAAAGCAACTTACATCTTTCTCCTACTTTTTTTTTTTTTTGAACCAAACATATTGCCTATCATGATATTATTTGAATAATAAATTAAAAACAAGCAATTTACACTTTGAAAATAAATATTACTGCTAATCACAAAAAATTTCATTCTCACTCTCCATAAATGAAATGTAAACAGTTTTTAGAGTTTCTGGATAAAAACAAAACACCAATTTCATTTATATTTAGCCACCCAATTAAAGAACCAATATAATTATTAAAATAAAAAGCTTATAGAGCGTCTTCCAAAATGCTGATGATGAAATGCAACTATGTATCGTGTTCACTATAGAAAACAAAAAAAAATGGAAAATTAGCCTTCCTACATATTTTGCTTTCCATATTCTTTCCAAATAATGACAGGAATTTTTATCAATCCTAATTTCAATCCCAATTTAGAAACTATTCATAACAGCAATCGTAAAATTCAACTTATGTTCATTTTCAGGCTATCCTAAACCTATCCCACATAGCCGTTGTAAAAAATCTTTAAATAATGAGGATATTGAAATCCAAGTTTCTTCTATCCATTCATTGTAGCATTATAGTCTAAGCAATCATTCATTTGAAACAATATTAAAAACTGATTGCGCCACACAAACTGTATATAAAATGAAAACAATATTACAATGAAAAGAATCCAAGGGGAAAAAATGTTTACTGCAGATAGCTCTTTTGAATCCACCCCCCACATCAACACCAAATGATAATTTATGCCCAATACATCTGATGTATTAAGTTATATGTCAAAACATAGGCAAAATGTTTTTATTTGATCGACAAATGCACAATCATCATTAAAATACTACTTTAATAAAATCATTAGCTTGAGACCAAAGTGTGAGAGATCCACACCATAC
This sequence comes from Typopeltis vanoorti, assembly GCF_054136105.1. Lineage (NCBI taxonomy): Eukaryota > Metazoa > Arthropoda > Arachnida > Uropygi > Thelyphonidae > Typopeltis > Typopeltis vanoorti. The sequence continues at coordinate 5,439,988 of NC_143562.1, forward strand.
TTATACAGAGTCTGAAAAGTTCCATGTTTGATCTCTAGAGCACATTTCCCTTAGCCCATGCACAGTACTAATGTACATATAGGTTTACAACCATTCACATAAAAATTAAGATAAATGTATATAAACAATAATTATATACCTGAAGAATGATCACTGGAAGTGCATAACAGAGATTTATTATAATAATCAGCAAAACAATATTGCACTTATTCACACTAAAAAAACATCCAAGCAAATATAGTTGTTAACTAATATTGCTCGACATATCTAAATTGTTTCAATTGTTTCTAAATTCATTTCCCTTCAATTGAAATAATCTTAAAATAATTATAGGAATTTTAAAATAAAATCAGTTATTATCAAAGAGAAGTGTGACACAGTCACTAACAGATTAGTGTTCTGTTAAAAGATCTGTCTGAAGAACTTATTTCATTATTATTAACAAAGCAAACATATAATACATTCCATTAAAAAAAAAAAAATCAAGGTTAACGTCATTACTTTCAAGGTTAACAGCAAGTATTGCTTGGTTTAAAGAACAATTTAAGAAATAACAGGAAGGTAACTCTGAAAATAAATACCGTAATTTCCAAACACCATTTTCTTCAAAACAAAGATATCCACAAAGGATTACATCGACACCTTAAATCTGAGCAGTAAGACCTGAGACGGTTGTATCTTGGCAAGCTGCCAAGTTCTTTTGATAAGTTCGTGGTGCGGACGCCGACAGCGGAGGAGTTACTATGGTAACACAATAAATATATGCAATATTTGCATTTCTTTTATGTGGATTTCTTAAAGAAAGGAAAATTCACAAAAAAAAAACACGCGATTTTTACAGCGTGACATACCTCAGTAGTTACTGAAATTTCGAGAGGCAATTACGAGGACTGTGTGTGTATACATGCGGTTCATGCCGTAATATCTACTACGGCAGTGCGTAATAAATCTGAACGATGCAAAAATATCCGCATTCCGAAGTCTAGATCAGTAATATAGTCTATTCGTACATTTAAAGTTAAACCCATTTTCATCGATAAGTGCAGAAAAACATAACAGAAAATGTGAAAGTGTGAGTAACAGACATAAGAATTATTTACTGCGAATACTTAAAAAAGTCTAGAGAAAATCTCTAGACTAAAAAATTAATCTAACATATCTAAGACTCTCTCTCTCTCCTTGAAATTTCGTCAACGAATCTACAATTAGCATAAACAATGATGGAAAAATAAAATCCTTTAAGGGTTAAAAATTAAATAAATGAACTGCAGTGCCGTCCTTTGACACACCGTGTCTCACTGCGGAAAATACTACGATCAAATCTGCCCCTCAAAAAAAAAAAAAAAAGCTAAAACTTTTATTATTAACAGGTGTTAATTCTTAATATGAAATATTTTATCAAAATGTTATCTGAACAATGCTAACAAGGACGATTATAATCCGTTAGTAATACTGTTGAAAAAGTTTTTGAAGTTTTTAATAAATCACATATGATAAGTATATCAAATACAGTGAAATGCAGTCAAGATTTTACACGAATTGTAAATGTATAGTTTATAATATCATATTTAATAGTTATTTCATTATGATAGTGCCAGACGAAATTAATAGTCCAAACACTTCACTAATATATTTCAGAAGCAGATAGCAACTCGAATAAGATTTTTGTCTGCATAAAAATACAACACTGAAATATTTTTCGTTCGATAATTTCCATACAATAAAAGGATAATTAAAGAATTCAAAAATGAGAACAAATTGCATTTCACAAATAATACTGTCTTTCAAGGTGGTTCTTTAACAGCACCGTTCTCCTTTGTAACTGTAAGATATTAACGTATTATTTAATATCGACACACACTTCAATTAAAGTGAATTACTGAAAAAGCACGCGATTGGCTGCAATTTAGAAATGATTACAATTATTTTTCAGATGGGAATTTATATTCTCAATAATTTAAAATATGTCAACCAAAAAGCGTCTCTAAAGTGCACCCACTTGCTTGTAGCTTTTTTAAGAATTTTTAGTGATTTCTTTTTTAAATTTCAATCTTATTTTTCTGACGAAGCAGTCGAAACCAGTGTGTTGCGACCTGTGGCATTTCACTCTTTCTTCAGAACTCAGCCATCCATTTTAAGCCGATTAATCAGAAATTGTCAAGGGGATCTTAAAAAGCAGCGTAAAAAACTGCATTCCAGCGGTTGTCAAAAACGGTTGAACGATGCAGGAGAAGGAGGGATAAACCTATTTGCTATTTTCAGAGGGCTCTGATTCTTTCATTAGTTGAATTTTATTACTTCAAATTTGACAGGCCATGTCTCGTTCAATATTTCTATTAAATAAAATAATATTTTATGGCAATATACATGACAATAATATTAAAATCCAAATCTGATTCACGTAATCTCAGTTCTGAGAATAATTTCTAATCAGCGTCATGGGTCAAATAGAGGCCCTAATCATTCTTTTAATAAGAACAGACGGATTTCAAGCCAAAGGGTGCTACCACAATAGTAATAATAAATGTATGGGAAAATATCCGTTTGCCATCAACTAACCACCGATTTTCTCAAAAACATGGAAACAGACAAATTAAGAAAATATGCGAGTGCAAATTCGTATTAAAATTAAAACTCATTAAAAAAAAAAAAAAACGTTAAAATGTGGCCAACTGCTTAATCTTTTGATAGAGCTGTGAGAAATAAATTTTAACAAGAAAGCATGCGTGTAGTAAAGATTATACTGTAAAATAATACACAATACTTCATTTGTGTATTACTAACATCCTTCCCATTTATTATTATTTTTTTAAGAATCCTAATAGTTTTCAAGAGCCTCCGTAGTTCAGTCGGTATAGATGAAGCCCTTTGGTAGGAAAGACCTGGATTCGATTCCCGTTCATGCCGTGAGGAACCTTTATCTGGTCTCTTTCGACTAAAGGTGAGTTAGCCGGTCCCATATAGTGATAGAGGGTTTTTTCATCCGGAAACTCTGGTTTTTCTTTCCTCAAAACAGGCAAACCGGCACCGTGAACCCACACACGGATTTGTCCGAGGGGGGGGGGGAAAGCAATGGTGAACTACCCTGTAAAAATCTCACCAGAAACACTTTGTGGCAAGAACACTTGCCTACAAAGTTACCAACAGTCTGACATGACTGAATGGTTAAATCGTCGATAGCTTGCAACTCGTAACCCTCGAAGACTGCACATGAAGACAGCCATGTTTACAGCTAGCACGTCGTCTCAATTTGTTGTGTTTGATATTCTTTCGTTTACTCTACACTTAAGTGAAAATTCAGTTCTGGCTTAGCTTATTCTGATATTCATTATCATGAAACCTTTAAACTGTGTCATCAGCACTCCATTTATTTCTGGAACATGCGTTTTTTTTTTTTTAAATTCTACAGAGAGCTTACAACTGTGTCTATCTAATTAAATGTTTGTTCACATTTTCTACTCCACTGAAATTTTTACAGCTATAAAAATGTCGAACATTCCAAGAAACACTAAAGACAAAAGCTCCCTGGGGATTAATAAGCTTGCATCTCGCAATAAGCTTAACTGACAGCGAATACTTTAAAATAAAGTAATTTCCTGGAATAACTGGGGATTATGGAAAACAAATTAAGCTTTGTTAAAACGAAGAGTCATAACTATACGTGTTCTTCTAGTGTCCCAACGTGAGGAAATGCCTTAATGTTAAACAGATAGAAATGTAAGATATAGTTCTGTGAGCATAAGTCAGAATGAAGTTCATTATAAATAACTAAACTGAATTAATTTAATTCTTATAACTAATTATTTATAATTAAGAGCTTTCGTTGCTCTTAATTATAAATGAGCAACGAAATACGGCCTTTTCATTGAGACGGAAGGGTTTTTTCCTTCCCGGAAACTCGGGTTTGGAGCATCTTGCACGAGAAACAAGCCGACCAGAATACACACAAATGACAAGCAAAGATACCATGCATGTCAGGTTCAACTGTCTCTTCACAGAATTAATTACGTTTCTTCGTAAGTCGAGTTACTTGGCCGTGACAAAAATTATGCCTAACATGCTAAGAGGAAAAAATGTACTCAACGCTAGAATTACATAACGAAATTTATAAAAGAAAAAAATACAGTTACAGTAATTACTGGCTGAATAGAATTATAAAATTATATTTGTTGTAGTTGCAAAGCTATTTTCTGTAAAATATGAATAAAATTAACAATGCATAATTCAATTATTTATCATGAACTGCACAGTACAATCATTTCAAACGAGATGTTGCAATAAATGCTAAAATTGGCAGCCGCATCAGATATGGTTTCATCATAGAAGCTCGTAGCATTTCGTATGGAATATAAAAACACGTTGTTACCTTGTAGGAAATGGCGGAGAATCACCTCGGAGTTAAGTGAAATAACCATGCGGGCACGTCTTGCTTCACGGTTGCGATACGTTGACCGTCCTATTTCCTGCACACACCTATGTGACACCGGAAGGTGGCAAAAAAAAAAAAAAAAACTACGCTAATCCTGCATTCGAGAAAGACCAATGACTTCGAAGAAATCCTTGCTCACTACATTTTCCTCTATAAATTTTGGCTGATAGAGACGTCTCGTGGCTTGAACGTCGCCAAGCGAAAAACGAGTGGGGTTCCTTCGCCAGACAGAATGTCCGGAGAGAACTACTTGTTACGGGTGGGTTGTCAACTGATAAGATCAAATTAACAGCATCGAAAAGGAACACGACCCATTCTTCAAGTACTTCATGCTTCGCCGACTGACCATCGGCGTCCTGAGGTCACCGCTGCAATTAATAACGGCGGGTAAAAATAGAAGCTCGTGAACCACAATCCCTTTGTCTCAAGAGTCCGATAAGGGCATCTTTATTTGGGTCTCAACAAAAAGGACTATAACGAGAGATATAAATATCCCTCTTAGATATTTTCGACGGATGGAGGAAAGATAATCTGTTGGTCTAGCGATTTAAACCGACACCAGCCGATTGACAAAAGAACAATATACAAAATAAAAAAAAAAATAAAGCATAAGAGCACAGAAAATGTGCCACCGTATTTAAACTGTGAGTTTATCTTAAACAGAGAATTTATCAACAATTTTTTAGGCAGTTAGCATTAGTTTTACGAAGGATCCCAACAAACAGTGTTAATTACTAGTGGAAACTGCAGGAAGTGCGCGTTTAAGTAAGTTGAGTAATAAGAAAAACTTGCAGTGATCTTTCACCCTGCGGAGTGCTTTAAATGGCACTGTTTCAAATATCCGCATCGTGTAAACAGCAAAAGCAGCCAGTGGTTGTATAAAGCAGAGGAAACGAAGGCCAAATGTTCAAGGTTAAACTTGTGGACAAGGTGCTAAAAGCTAATGGGAATCCAAATGCTGGGATCGCAAAATACTTAATTTTCTTAATAATCACTTAATGGTGCAAATTACGTCACTTAAAAAAAAATAGGCGTGTCTATTTTGAAAGTACTGTTTCGGTAAATAAGAAATAAAACAACATTAATAGAAGGTGGCAAGTAAGTGAAAACAATAGTACTGCACATTAATTCTTATCCAAAATACAGGGCGTACATTAAACACGAAACAAAGGCCCAACTAAAACAAACTTTTTTATAATTGCATTTATTTGTTATTTGAATTATTTCATGCACAACCTTCATATATCAAAATGCTTAAAATTTAAGTTTGTTTTTGTTGCTGTTGTAAATGCAACTCACAGAGTAGAATTCTAACAGAAATCAGTCTCAAGAAAAAAAGAATCATCTTATCACAAGGCTTTTTATAGATAATGCAAAACTAAAAAAAAAAAAAATGCTGTACAAATGTTTATGAAGGGTATTAAACCTGATATCAAAACTGGAAATGTTAATGTCAGCTCCTTGCTTTATGCAGATGATGTTATACTTCTAAATAAATCCGCTACAAGTCTGCAAGATTCCCTGACTAAAGTGAATAACTGTTGTGATAGATATGGTGTGAAGGTCAGCAATAAAAAGACGAGGCCAATGAAAATAGGCAGAATCAGTGAAAATGTCAACTGTGTTGTGAACGGGGAACCTGTGGAACAAGTAAAACATTTCAGCTACTTAGGCACGATTTTTAGTGAAGATGGTAAATTAAATATAGAAATAGACAACAGAATCAGCAAAGCTGGTATGTTGGGAAGTCAATTGAATAAATTCATATGGAATAAGAGAGAAATTATGCAAAACACTAAATTAGCTGTATACAAGAGAGTGGTAAAGCACTTGACCAAAGACTAGAGACTGCAGGTATGAGAGTCCTGAGAAAGATTAGGGGCATGAAGAGATCGCATCAACGGCAATATCATATTAAAAACGAGGATATTAGGAAAGAACTTGACATTGTCAGCATCAAGGAATGCGTTAGCAGAGCTAATCTCAGGTGGTATGGTCATTTAAACAGGCAAGGAAAGATTAGCAAAACAAGTGTTCTCTGCCAGGTTGGCAGCAAAACGACCCAGAGGAAGACCAAGATTAGGTGGATTGATACGGTACAAAGTGCCTTAGACGATAGAAATATCAGATCTGATAATGTTGGAGTCTTGACAAGTAACAGACTGATTTGGAGAAAAATTGTAGATAGGAAGTTAGTAATTTTTTTCATGTAGTACTATCATATCCTGTACACCCCTTGAGGGTGCATGGCAGGAATTTGATGATGACATTTAAACAAGTCAGGACAGATACTGATCGCTAAGCAATGAAATTCGATTTCTATCAAGGCTTTAAAGATAATTATATTTTTCAATGGGTTCAACATGTTTCATGAAAATGAAACTGCATGTGCAAATCACGCGTACGAATAACAACATCCTCTACTATTATGTGTCAGTATTATGAATACTGACATATTCATAATATGTCAACAGACGACACTACTGTGCTGCTGTATTTATCAATTAACAGTTTAAACCGTTTTTTTTTTTTTTTTAACTTTCCTTATATTCTTGATAATAATAAAAACGTAAAACAAAAGTTGAAAATGTAACTTTCTTCAGCAGACAATAATAAGAGAATTCGATCAAAAAACGCTGATATAAGGAAAAACGTAACTTGGGGAATTCTTCAATATTTTTATGGAAAATAAAAACTGCACTTTTCTAAGCAAGTGTCGAGGGATTCGTAGTATTATCACAGTAATTAGATGATCCGAAGTGTGGAAAGAAATTAATCTTAGATTCATTTCTAGCCTAGTTGGCGGAGTGGACAGCACTTTTGCTTTCCAACTTAGAGGCCGCAGGATTTGTCACCCACTACGAAAAATAATATTTTGCGATTGTGTTTTAGGTGGAACATGTCTTCTTTGAAGTTTCATGTTTGGTCAGCAGAGTACTAGAGGTTTACAACCTTTGGCAGGTGGGATTCACATAAGAAACACGCGAGGTGCACTGGAATTACCCTGTAATTTTTTTTTTTTTAATGTACGGTCAGTTAAATACATATTTTTGCATGTACTATATTGGCAGTCATGTGCAAGCTGCAGAATAATGTCCCCGTTACCTCGTTCTTGATACCCGTGAGTTAAATAACGCAGTAGGCCTATTACTGTTTTTAATTCTTGTTTGCGTTCATTGGGTAGAAGATAAAAAAATTGACATAACAGAAGAATACACCTATGGCAGAAATAGCTTTCTTGTTCATTACAATTTAGCCTGAGGAGGCGAGTGGACTGGCCGTCAATCGCACTGTGTTCTTTTCATCTATTTCACGGTATACGAGTTTTGATAGTTACGTGCAACATGAAAAAAAATTAAATTAAATTAAATTTTAAAAATCGGGCATTTCAGCCTTTCACAGTCAACTCACAATGTCAACAATAGATTTAAAAAAGTACAACAGTCCGTTAATAAAGATAAATGTTTACTATTTGTGATCAGGCATTCCCACATTTTAGGTAAGGAAACAGCTATTCCAATTTAAGTTAGGACAATGTAACAGCGCTTCCGCACTCTCTTTGAATAATCGTTTAAATTTAAAATGACAACGATGTTAAAGACGTGTCCTACACCAGATTTTTCGGGCTTTTTTTTTTCTTTTTCCTGAAAGCAAAAATCATTCTTCACTCTCGGTTTTTCTTTTTTGCTGGAGGGGAAAAAAAAAACCCGGAAAATATCCATATTCTTAATGAGAGTGCAAGCTCGACTTCTTGATGTGTTGGATATTAATATTATCCCAAGTATTTTTTTTTCTTTTTTTTTGGGGGGGGGGGGAGGGGTCCATAATCATGAGACTGCGCATTAAGATATCTGTTGGTGTGACTTCATTTGCTGTATATTGTAATATTCAATTTACCTGAAGAATGAGAAAGGGACGTCTAGAAGGAAAAGAGAACCATTGGTTTCTAACTCGAGCGTTATTTCTGGATGTCGACTATTGGAGTGTGTCTTGACCATAACTCCATATCACCAGGGTATCTATCTCAACGTCTTGATCATGAATGGCGTCCGTGGCCTTTCTTCAAATGTTTCTCAGAGATATTTGCGAAACGGGAGATAGATGGTTTTCAATTGCAAGACCTAAGTTGTTTGGCCTCGCGCGTTTGTCTTCCACTGCTTCTTCGGCGAGAAATTTAGAAAAAGGGAATTGACATCGAAGTTTACTGTAATTTCATATATTTTAAAGCGGATGTCCTTTTTCACAGAAACAAAATAATCAGTGTTCTTGATATAAGAAACCGTGGACCTCATCAAACTTTTTAACGATTTGGCTTAATATTTTGACAACCTATAAGTAGGTTGTCATACAAACGAAGAATTAATAGATGAGGTTCGTAATGATAGTCCTATTTCTCATGTTAAGTCTATATTTGGTTTGCGTAAATAACTGGCACAATTTGGAGTTCTCAGGATCTCTTTCAAGTTTAGTATCAGCGTCCATATTAAGAAACTAACATTTTATACCCACAGTCCTCCGTTTGAAGGATTACAGTGGCATTCTGCTATAGTGCTCATATATTATTTACTGAATTAGCATGAAATAGAGAAAAAATACCATGCGCGGTCAACATTTCCTTAATTACGGTTTCAATTAACGAATAATAAAAGTTTCCAACAGACTTCATCAATTAGCAACAATAACATCCTCTGGTTTCAAGTTCGGCTTTGTCACTTTCGTTTTAAGGAAATTTTCAACAGAAAATGCAACATCAAGACGATGACGTCAATCGGTATTAAAAGGAATGGTGCGATAAATGATTTAATCACTTATTAAATGAAATATTGTATTTTTAAGTCTTCTTGCAAATGATGATTCGACAATCAGCATCAGAAATTATTAATAAAACTGATTTTATTAACAGGTATGGGAGGCGGAATGCGCGGTGATGGAATTCTTCAAGTTTCGGATGGTGAGGTGAGACATTCCACGTACGGTTGAGAGAGAGAAACAAAACCGACGCGCACAATAGCATTGACCGAGTTATAATGCTAAACTAATTTAGTCAAATAGGAAGCTTCGTTTGTACTTAATGAACGCGGTCCTCGGTAGTTATGAATCGCATCGGGTAAAGAGATGGCGCGCTCTCCTTCAAGCACGCGCACTGCGTCTCCCGTAGCGCCACTGAAAGAATGTCGGTCGTTGGAGGCTGGAATCCGGAACGGCTGGGGGAGTTTACACTCAATTTCGCGGAATGGAAAAGTCATGCAGGAAACACAGCGGCTGGCGGTCCACCACACATCAGTGAATCCCGACGCTGGGCGCGACGGGATATTTATACAGTGTAAAATGTTCAGATCAATCGGTGCAATGAACCGCCAGGATAAACGGCACTTCGAAATACCATCTCTCTCTCTCTCTCTCTCTCTCTCTCTCTAGAAGAAGAAGAATCTCTCGCAACATGAAAAATAGCACACGATGTAATTATGCACGTGCGGTGATTTTTTCCGCAATCTAGCCTCGTTCTCACTCATGTGATACAAGTAAGAAGAATATCGCCAAACAAACGAATGCGGCGGCCAATTGATCACGATATTAGTGGGCAACCTACGGGAAGCGAGGTTCGCTTTCTTGCGCTACGAGCTCCACTCGGCTATTCGCAAGAATTTATTCCCCCTCCCCTTCTCGTCAGAGCGAAGTTACTTTGCATCATTTCGAAACGCATTGTCAAATTTGTCTACTGCAAATGGTCTCGACTAATTACATAATTCCAATATTTATTCAGATGAGGAAATCTCATTTCACAAACCGTGCAATTAATTGCACGCCTTGGAAAAATGTTGCTGAAAGGTGATGATGCCGCTTGTTCAGAAATACTCCTATCAGCAGTTGAACTGCTGTTAGATTTTGTAGTGTTGTAATTGGGTAAAATTCGCTTATCTTCGAATTTGTTAGTAGACAGCAAAACATTCGGAAATTTAGTTTATTGTTCATACAATAAATCTTCCGGTTTTTGCAGTTTCTGAGCAGTTAAGCATCAAAGTGGGTGGAAATCGGTTTAAGAAGCGTCGTTTCAGGTGTGTGGAAACCCGTTATTCTGAGGCTTTTGTGTCAGATTGGATATAATGCCGCTGGTTGGCTAGCATTTTGCTCTCCAAATTACAGGGCGTGGGTTTGAATTTCACTGTAGCATGGATGTTGTGAATGCTTCAGATGTCAGATGAATTTCATTGGTGTGAAACCACGACCAGGAAACCATTTCACACTTCGAATGGCTCGAATTGCTTGAAAAATTTCCTGTGAAGTAATTATCTAACTGTAGTCCACTCATCTCCTGACTTATTCTGAAGAGAATAATTCAGGAATTGGGGGGGGGGGGGGAATTGAAAGAGAGAACCACACGACACAACCTACACATGGTCATCAGTCCATTCGTGATGGGTAACACTTTCTAAAAGATCAAGATATATTAGTGCGTCTATGGATAAGGGGTAAAAGAGAGGCGGGATGCTATCTTAGTTACGGTCTCACCTGAGTTACTTGAAAGGATGCTATCAGAAACGCGAAAGGAGTAGCAGACCAGTTCTGATGGGAAAGAACGATTCAGATACGAGTCACTAAATTCGAACAGCAATGGAATGCGTTTGGAGGATTACTATTGCGCATCTACTTTGATGGCAACCTTGGAAAACGAAGCGTAAACGATTTACTCGTTAAGCTTGGGACAATTCTTAACCCAAGGAGCGTGGATATTCGGTGCTTAAACCACTTTTACAGAAGCTTTAGTCAGTAACAGGATATCAAATGAACTGAAACAACCGACGGATTTCAATCTGGCAGAAGAAGATAGAAACAGCAAGAACTCATACCTTCCTATGACATCACGGGGAGCTCGTCCATATAAGGGCTGCAGCCCCTCCAGTATAAAATGAAAATTACTGTTTTATTATTGCCGTTTTTACATTTTTATATATTTATCTAAAAACCGTTATTTTCTTGTTTGTAATACAATGCCGGTCGATAGTATTTTATATACAGTAATTAATTTAGTAGCAACAGCTGTATTTTACAATAGTCAATGTGCTGTGCGGGCTCAGGGCCAGCTGGAAGTTTTGCAGCGTCTCGGGAAACTTATTAGTTGGATCCCAAAATATTTGTAAAGAAGAATGTTTTTTTTTTTTTTTTATCGAAAAATCATATAATCTTATTAAGCATAATTTACAAACATTAAATACATATCTACTAAAATATTTTCCATATCAATACATCTCTGAAAGATCAGAAATTCTATTACCAAATTTTCTTAGAAATTTGCAAATGCAGGGTCCCTCTGAGCGCGGGACCTCAGTCTGTGGCTGGAAAAACTCACGTCTGAGACGGCTGGTATCAGTACTGGCTAGTATACTCAACGCTGGAGCTGCATTCAATGCAGACCGCACCAAACCGCTACCTAGTGGGGATAACGTAGTGGGGGAAGCGAAAACGCGTGATTTGCGTGCAGTTTGGGCTGGTAGCATTGCAGCCCCACCACTGTATTACATCAGAGAAAGGATTCTTTGGTAGGTTATTTCCTACAGAACAGTTAAACGTTGGAAGATTTTCATAACGCCTTTATATACATATAAACGCTAGTCGTGCGAAGAGCAAGTTCCCCAGATTATCTGACTCGCCCACAGTGGTCAACAAGGGTTGGATAAAATATATTACAGGCTTTCAACGTTTGGTTGGTAAAACAACTTTAAAATATAGCTACCATGCCAGACATCAACATAAAATTATACCCCCCCTTGCATCATTTATTTCTGTGATGCGATTTATTTCAATCTTCGCAATTTCTCTCTCTCTCCTCTACAGGGGAACGCCAAGGGTATTTGTCGCCTGGGTGCAAACTTTTATCGGCCGCTCTAATACTGCATTGTATAATACAAATTAGATATTAGCTACATAAAATGTCGCTCGGGTGCGGTGCACCCTCGGGTTGGCGCGGCCCTGCTCCTCTAGCACAAAAAGACAAGCCGGGAGGAAAACTGGCTTCGTGGCTTTAGGTTCATTTATTTATTTAAATTTCCCAAATGTATAATTATTTTACTATTTCGGATTAAAATATATATTATACTACAGACTATTTATTACATTGCATTTCATTACGAAAATTGCACAGCAAAGTATATGCAGTATTGTAGAACGCAAAAAGTTACGCAACGATTTTTACAGCCGTGTGGAGCAGGGGGGCGCCAGTAGTGTCCGGCGACTGTGCAAAACTTTAGTTGGCTCCCCTATACCCAGTAGCACGCCAGTAGTGTCCGGCGCCTGTGTGTGCAAAACTTTAGTTGGCGTCCCTACCCTCCCCCATCCAATAAAAAAATCAGTTTAAAAAACTTTTTTTTTTTAAAGTATTTCCTCCTCTTTGGCGCCTTTACTATCCTGACGCCTGTGTGCGTCGCACACACTGCATATATGGCCGGCGCGCCCCTGGTGTGGAGACTACTCACTAATCATGCATTTTGAGTGAAAATATTCATTATGATACAGAGTTTAATTGTAAGAAAACCATTACATTCTAAACACGATACATAATTCTAAAATAGTAATTGGATGGAATGAATATACTTCCCCACGGTCTAAAGTGGAAATCAAATGCAACTCTAGCAGTGAGTGTTGGTATAAGATAAAGCCCCAGGTCTCCTGCACAGTGGTATCTAAGGGAGATGTTCACATTACTGTTTTCAAGAAAATCACGACTTTCTTAAAACACCGCATGAAACCATTTCTGGTTTCACTTCCGAAGTTAGCTTAGTCCTTTAATCGCAAGGAAACAACACGATTCCAGTTCTTGAAATGAGAAGAACAGAAGTCGGGATGTTAACGACCTCCGTTCAAATAAACAAACAAATATCCGGGTATAACAAAACGATTATTTCGGAAAACCAACATCGCAACAAAGAACCATAATGTATACACACACTGGGCATGGAGAACCGCTCAACTGAAAACGAACGTGATTAATAAACAAAACCTGTGACAGAGAAACAAAGAGACACATTTCGCTGCTCGTTATCTTAACATCGCACTACAGCTTTCCTTTCCTTTCCTTGGGAATAAAGCACTACAAAGGGCACGCTGTAGAGACCAACGCAAATGCTAATTGTGTAAACCACACGATTACTCCAACAGAGGTCACGACTCGTGCGCGAATCTCATATTCATCGCCATAATACGATCGGCTACTGGTATGAGTTTCCACGGGAAAAGGGTCCATTAGAAATCCCGTCACGCACATAACGGATTCGTGAGAGAACGTGTCATTCCATTTCTCACATGCACTCAGTTCCACTAGCAATCGTTGCTCGTTATTCGAAGAAGCGCTTTTGGAGAATAATTTTCCACCCTCAACTTGTTTCCGATCTCCAAATGTGTTCAAAGTTAAGTGAATGGAATGCCAGTCACTTTACACTAGAAGCGAATACGAAATGGTGTTTCTCGCTTGACTACTTTCTTTTCATTAAGACGTGGGGAAAGAAAAAAAAAAAAAAAAAAGAAGAAACTTAATTTGAAACGCAATTTATTTAAGATATTTTGATTCGCTAACCTAGTGTTTCATAGTAAGAACTTCCCTGCAGGGAAGACGAGGTTATGTCTCGGGATGTAAATTATATTCCGTATAACTGCTATTTACATAATTTTCAGCGGGTCACGACAAGAATAATCGAACTCACGTCGTGCCCAATCAGAGCACAATATGAAAGTATGCACACCACTTTTCACAATTACGCCTTCTTTGGGGATATTTATAAGGCACTCATTAAATAAAGATGTTAAACTTGTTTAAGTTAAGGGATATTACATCCCATATCGTTTCTTAGCCGAATAAGAAACTCAAAGAGTTTCATGCCGAATATAGTAGAAACTATAGAAAGTTGCTCCACCTTAGACACGAATTGCCTCAGCTTGCACTACCTTTAGGGTCAGTTGCTGCAGTATCCAGGTATTTGCTTACGCTTGGAATCGCCGAACTTTATATAGTTTCTACTACATTCGGCATGAAACTCTTTGAGTTTCTCTTTCGGCTAAGAAACCATATGGGATGTAATATCCCTTAACTTAAACAAGTCATATGTCGCCGAATTGAAGCCTTTGGCTCTTCATATATCTAATAAGACGTTAAACATTTGCTAACTATTCCGCGAAACAGCGATCGGCCGAGCATCTTAAGTAAAAGCGCGTGCGTCCTTGGGTTGGGAACTCGTCACGACGTGAGGAAACTTTATAAAGTGCTCTATCAACAGAAGTGGTGAGTTATCCGGCTATGAAGGTATTATTTATTATTATTTTGTTTTCTGCACGGAAACTCCTTGCTTTTCCTTCCGCAAAACACGCAAACCGACTGGAAGTACGTTTGCGGAATGAAGCTGGATGGTTATGTAGTGTAGAGTGGCTTTCGCGATGACCAAGAGTTAGCCGGTTCTAAACGGTGATGACACAGTTTTCATTCCTCTCTAAACAGACAAACCGACCAAAGGAACACATGCAATTGACAGACAAAAATAATAATAATACATCGGCCTAGAACCTCAGAAGCTTCAGCCCTAATTCCAAACAGCAAAGCAACTGCCGTGAGCTCCACGGAATAATAAAAACAAGCGAAATCTTACGTCTATATTTTAACCTGTTATATCTTGTGCAGTGGTCAAGTAACTTGGCTTGTCATAAACTATGTCAGGATATAACAGTTAATTATCGTTGGATTATATTTTTTAGAGGGAGGGGGATTCAGGAAGATATAACTATGCACGATTCACCTTTACTCAAGGTCTTCGCTGCTATCAACTCCTTAAGAAAAAACGTTTTACGGTGTGCAATTTTTAAACACATTTTAGATAAATAAAATTATTATCACAACAATTTATTTGTAAAAAATATTTAATGAAAAGAAAGAGGGGAGGGATTGGAATGATTATATCGAAGAGAGGAGAGGCACCGCTATGCAGCCTGGAATTGTAACGCATGCAGAAAGCAGAGTAAGCTGCTTAAATCAGCTTGTCAAGGATGAAAACCTACCTACAATTGCAGATGATCATTCAGCAGGATTTATCCTATTTTCAGATAACAGGAAGAGGATTAACTGCTGGCAAACGCGGAAATGAAAGAATAAAACTCGACAATGAACCCGCAGGACCACCTTTCTTCCTAATTTTAACCTATAAGAATGAACTGTTTGAGCATGCCATTCTTCTAGATCTCTTCTGAATGGATTTTAGGTTGCCCTTTTTCATCGCTACACTAAGCTCCTATCTTGTGTCCCTTCCCCTATATTCAAATAAACTATGAAAGAAAACAAGGCTAATTGTACTATGTTAAAAACAAATAAAATACGTGGTCTTCGTTTCAGAACTTTTAATGGAGGAGGTTAGTGATCCTACTTCCCGTCACATCCGCCCTCCATGTTATTTATTACTACTGATCGGAAACAATACAACTGATTAATATTTTGAGAAAAAAAATCAACGGGAGTAAGTCATAGGGCCTACTCCCTTTGAGAAATAAATGATATTATTCCTTGATTTCAGAAAACTACAGGGCAGCGAATCTTCACACACGTAACGAATCACAGATAGCTGGCCCATGTTATCAATGATTTTGGAATTCGGGAAAGAGAGTACAGCTGACAACTGCGGTTACCTCGTGGTACCTAACACTATATTCTACGGTCGATTTTAAGTTACGGGATTAAAAGTCTGAGTTTCCAGGACAAAAACCTTACTTGCTCGTGACTGAGATCTGCTAACTCGAGAACCCATCGAAGAAAGGCTTAAAAAAATTTCTAGTTGGCACCTAGAATCAAATTTAGAATGGCCTTTCTTCGGGCAGCCTAAGCGCTGTCGATGCAAACGCCATTCCAGAGGGTTACACAGACTTCCAGTTGAAGCTCATGTTGAAAAAATCATTTCTCCAACCCATAACTTTCTCAACTTACTATTCCCTCAGTATATATAGGGCTCATCAGAAAACTATTGCCAAAAATTTTCAGTTACTTTATTGCAAAAACTACATACGGGCAGGGGAATGAAAATTTTTGATAAACACCTAGAACAAAAACTATATTAAAGCAACTGATATAACCACAAGAAAGAATATATCTTAAACCCTTTAACCCCCATGTTTCATCAAATTGCAAGAATTTGTTCTTTTAGGATATAAAATAAGGTATTATTAGAGGTTTGAAGAAATTCGAAATACAGGTGTGGGCTATCATCAAGTTTTTCGTGCTGCAAGAAAAGTCCACAACTCAGATTCATCAAAATTTATCAGCATATCCAACAGTTGCTAGATGGGTGGCCAAGTTTAAAACTGAGCATCTTGAGACAACAGATGCAACTAGGTCAGGAAGACTTTCCACAGCGGTCACACCTGAAAACATTGATGCAGTGCATACTGTGATCCTTGATGCATGGCTAAAGAAGTTCCAAACCCAAAAGTCAGCAGGGAAGGTTCTTCCCATTGTCTTGGGATATGGATGGTGTAATCCTTAACAGGTACCTCACAAAACGCGAAACTGTTACAGCAGCAGTTTATTCATGAGCTCTGAAGGAAAAATACAGCGGGAAACTAAGCAGAGGCGTTGTTTTTGTAGGACAACGTACCTGCTCACGAAACCCAACAGACAATACATAACTTATGCTTTTAATGTCTGCCTCGCCCACCCTATCAACAGAACTGGCTCCATCTATTTCCTATTCCTCAATTTAAAGAAACACTTGAAATCATCTAGAATCTAGATGATTTCACACAAGGAAGAATTACTGGAAAGCTTGAAGGAGGTCGCAGAATAACTGATAATTGCGAGAGTTTGAATTTCTCGCATAGCGTTTTTCCCAGACCCTGGGTAGCGTTTCAAACCAATGGGATGTGTTCCAGACGTTTGCTAAGAGAATGCCCTCGCTCTACTACGGAGCATGAAGACAGATTTCTGGTTAAAACAGCAAAACGTAATCGCCGCATCACGGGGTCAGCTTGCAAGTCGGCTCCGTTCAAACACAGGTAAGCTGATATTTCACAGTCTTGCCACAGTTTGTGGCAAGACGTATATGACAAATATGCCTATACGAAGGCCTGTAGTCTGCGTCCCTTTATCCACAGCTCATCGCAGAGCACGTTTTCAGTAGTGTTATAATCATAAAAATTGGACAAGACACCAGTGAGCTTTATACTCTTTACAGAAGAATACACAGCTTTTAGTCTTTCCTCTGATTTTAGAAGACACTTGATCCGGTGTGAAAGTGGTGCTGCTTACCATCGTGAGAATCTTCTTGAAAGGGGGTGCTCGGGTCACGGTGTGGGGAGTCATTACACTTAATGGATGCGCCGAAGTTCTTAAACGTCATGTTCGATTGTTCCGTGGTGCTGCAGGCGAAGTCATTTCTATGGATGAGAATGTTACACCACATCGTACACAAGCCGTGGAGATACTTCTGCAGACCGAGGATATTAATCGAATCGAGTGGCCAGCACGCCCCCCAAAGATCTCAACCCTATAGCACACGCTTGGGATGCAATAGGGAGCCTCGAAATTCCCCTCCAGAAAACATGGCCTTATCCTAGCTCTGAAGGAGGAGAGGGCCAATTTGCCTCAAGCTCTCCTGAGTGGCTTGGTGCTAAGCATAGAACGACATTGTGAGAGCTACATCGCATTTCGGGGTGGACATATTCCATACTGAAATGTCTCTCCTCATAGTTTTCTGTAAGCACTATACATTACTTTCTCAACTACATCCTTAGGAAATTTGTAACTTTTGCCGAAAACATATTTCAATTTAATTTGTACGAAATTTAAAACATTTTTTTTTTTGTGTAATATAATTTATTAGTATACTGGCAATAAATTTATGTTCACATTGGCTGCAGTCGTGAAAGGTTTTTCATATTCAGTAAAAATGTAGTCCGTTCTTAGCTTTTGGACACCAGTATATTATATTACGTGATGACTAGGAACCAGAAGAAGGAAGAGAACAGGATAATACTGATTTTTATAATCAGCTACAAAACATATATAATAAAATAAATAAAAATGATTACATAATTTTAGCAGGAGACTTAAATGCAAGAATTGGAAACATGAAAATTAATAATAATATAGGAATACATGGAGAACACACTCTAAACAGAAATGGTAAAAAATTGATTGACTTTGTAGTTTATAATAACCTAAAAATAATGAATTCCTTCTATAAACATAAAGACATACATAAATATACTTGGGCAGCAAGAGGATGGAAATCAATATTAGATTACTTCATATTAAATGAAAAGGCATCAAAATTTTTACTTGATGTTAGAGTTCACAGAGGATATGAAATAAGCAGTGACCACTTCCTTGTTAAAATAAAATTAAGATTACCACCTAAATGGCTACAAGTAACAAGAACAGAAAGAAAAATTGAAACATTTGTTTATAAACTAGACTACTGAATGATACAAATGTACAATGGCTATATGAACAAAGAATTAACCAATATCTAGATAAAATAAAACAAAATGAAGAAATAGAAATAGAATGGCTTAATATAAAAACGATACTAAATGCAGCAGCAAATGAAAGCTTAGGAAAGACCAAAAAATTCAATAAAAGAAAAAACTGAAGATCTGGGATGATACAATCAAAGAAATAATCAAAAAGAAAAAAGAAGCCTATCACAAATGGTTAAGCAGTAAAAAATTAGAAGATGAAATAGAATATAAAAGGATAAGAGCCATAGCTAAAAGAGAAGTCAGAAAAAGACATAGAGAATCATAGAAGCTAGGTTCAGAACTATATAAATACGCAGGAACAAGATTCAAAGGAAGACTCTTATTATTTTTAAATAAAATTTACTCAACTGGTATCCCCCCAATAGAATGGAAAAAAGCAATTGCGATTCCTATCTTTAAGAAAGGTAATAGAGATGACCCTAAAAACTACAGAGGTATCAGTATACTAAATTCATGTTACAAAATATACAGCAGAATCTTAAATAACAAACTAATGAAATATTCCGAAAACTTTATTCTAGAGGTACAAAATGGATTTAGAAAAGGACAATCATGTATAGACCCAGCCTTCTGCCTAAAATTAATAATAGAGAAAAGAAGAGAATATAATTTAGAAACACATATTGCATTTATTGACTTTGAAAAAGCATTTGACAAAGTTAAAAGAAACATATTATTTAACATATTAAAAGAAAGACAAATACCAAATAATATCCTAAAAGCTGTCACAAGTATATATGAAAATAATCAAATACAAATAAGATTAAATCACGAGCTATAATATACGAGAGAGATAAACCAAGGGGTCCGACAGGGATGTCCCCTCTCAGCAACTCTTTTTAATATCTACTTAAATGAAATAATAATAAAATGGAGTAAAAATTTACATCAAGGAATTAAACTTTCACCTACAGTTAACTTAAACACTCTCCTCTTTGCAGACGACCAAATAATAATTACAAATTCTGAAGATAACTTACAGAAAGCTATTTTAAATCTAAATGAGATATCCAAAGATTATGGTATGATAATATCAACGGAAGAATCAAAAACTATGGCCTTTAAAGGACAAGATCCAGCAAGAACTAAAATAGTATTAGATAACAAGATCTTAGAACAGGTGAATTCATTTAACTACCTAGGATGTATGATCACATATGAAAATGAAAAAGATATAAACATAAAAATTGCAAAATATTTAAAAATAACAGGAGTAATTAACTCTATATTTAAACCAAACCTAGTTCAAAAACAAACCAGGCTAAAAGTATACAATACGTTAGCCCTACCGGTCTTAATGTATGGAAGCGAAATCTGGACAATAAAACAAAAAGACAAACAAAGATTAACAACAGCAGAAATGAAGTTTATGAGAAAAACTGCAAAGTATACCCTATTTGATCACAAAAGAAACGAAGATATTATGAAAGAATTAAACCTTCTTCTGGTTCCCATCTGCCATACGGCCGCGGGAGGGTAGCTAAATGCTACCATTCTAGGGAGAGATGATTATGAGCAAGGTGGTTTCCCGTTGCCTTCTTTGCCGTAAGTATTTATGACTGTAACCTGTGTGTTCACGGGGCCGGTTTGCCTGCTTGCGGGATGAAAAACCCCAGATAAACTGGCGGAAAAAAACCTGCTGCCCACGCCCAAGACCGGCTAACTTGGCTATGGCTGAGGAAGATCCTTAAGCTCCTCACGTCGTGGACGGGAATCGAACCTAGGACACTTCTTCCCTAGGCTTCCCTTTGCGAAGCGCAAAGCCATTAAACCAAGAATTAAACCAAGAACCAGTAATTGAAAAAATTAAAAAATATAAACATAGATGGATGGAACACGTTCAAAGAATGAAAACAGAAAGATTACCAAAACAAGCCTTAAAGTACAAGCCATTAGGAAAAAGAAAACCAGGACGTCCTCTTAAACGATTCAACGATGACTTCTAAGGCCGGAACAGGCCATACTAGGCCTAAATCCTTGATACGTATGATGATGATGATGATGACTAGGAACTTATACATTTTTGGAAAAATGTTCGCTTAATATTTTCAGCACGAATGTTGACTTTATATAGACATGGTCCTTATATAGAACTGACCGCATCTGTAGGTCAAGTTCCTTAAACGATCAAACTACGGATGGCATTGGACTGCATCTATTATAATGCCACGTCACGAATTTTTTTTTTTTTGAAAAAAAAAATCAAATTAGAAATGCCTTACTGTAACGTTTAAAAAAAATCTTAAACGCTATTAAAAATTCGAATAACATCCGAAGACTAGCGGGATCCAGTTATCATGAATCCAATAATATAGCTTCAAAAGATGGCAGTGAAAATATTTATCGAATTAACAAAAATATTAACGTCTCGCATCTATCAAAGCACATACTTTTTTTTTTTAAAAAAAAAAAAGATATATTTAAACCAAAATAAGTTTTATGTAGATTCATGACGTTTTGTCTTTTAAGTTTTTCTGCCCCCCCCCCCCATTTTTTGTAACTTGGATATATCCACACTGCCATACATTTGCTATCTTACATTAATAACTGAATTCTGTTCGTAGTGAGCTTTAAAAATACTTAGCAAGTACTAGGAATGAACGAACTTCGGCATTACTATACTTTAATACTGTAGTCTATTTTTATTACGAAAGCAATTACAACAGCATATTAGACATGAGAGACAGAACACTCGAAAAATAATTTGAAACGCAGGGCAATAAGTGTTTCCATTTTTAACAACTCTAGCATGCTAACAACGTTGAATCACGCAATCACGTTGCTCATTAAAGAAAATCGATCCTAATAAACATCCTCCCCCTTCACAAACCCATCTCTTGAGACAAAGCAGGAATTGATTGCAATGTTTAATATACGAAATCAAGTGGTTACTTCCGATGTCGAGAACTTCCTGTGCAGGCATTAAAGACAATTTGAGAGGCATATACACCATAAGTACTTCCGGTTAAGAATGGAGTCATGCAGACAAGTCTGTTAGTTTCAGTCCATTACACATAAGCAGATGCTTTTTGCGTGAAGAGATTGATTTCTTTTCCTCATTTCTGCGCTTAAATTCAGCGGGTCATTTCGTTTGATAGCGTTTGGATAAACGGCCTACAGAAGAATAACGGAGTATACCACAGACATAATTTAACGCACATACCATCTGTACTTTTTTTTTTTTTTATAGGCGTAGTACACTTCGTGACTACAATTCAATCAGAACAGTCACATCATTATCACAACTCGCCAAGGAATACAGACCTGACTTATCATGGAATAACAAATGAGTGAATTTCACTTACTGCTATTTGTTGCGCGTCTTGAATACATTCACATTAACTACATCCTCAGCAATTTGTTTGCCATTCCCGAAGATAAACATTTACTCCACTTTCAGAATAGATTTTTCCCCTCTGCGAGCCAGTTTCTTTCTTTCGCTCCGCCCAACATTCCAGTACACTCAATTAAGGTTCTATTGCATAGAGTAATAGCAGCTAGTTAGATCCTAAGCAATTGTGCATCATAACTATCATCATTAATTTATGAATCCCCTTGTTAATAATCGGAAATGGTTTGATTGCGATGAGATCCATCTAAATAGTGTAGGACCTATCTGTAAGAAGGTGAAACCGCACAGACCTAAGAAACTGGCACCCTATATCACTGTAATACAGACTTCAAAATCATCTTCAAAGTAATCGCAAACCGCCTGAAGTCCACAGTACCTGATTTTATTGGCCACCATCTACACCAGGGGTGTCAAACTGGCGACCCCCAAAGCAATTTCTTCGGCCCACGACGCCTCGAGGAAAGATGAAAAAAAAAAAGATGGTTGCTTTTTATAATAAAACAGAAATACCGTATTTACTCGAATATAACTCGCACCCCTGATTTTACTTTACGCAAAAAAAAAAAATTTAAAACGTTTTGCATATACATCGCACACGAAAAGAAAGTTTAACCACTTTCAAGTCGGAGCGATAACTCGCTCCAAGCAGTAAAACAACATGCCCTCCCCAACTGCCACTCTATTGCAGATGCAAGGGAAAAAAAGTAGTTTTATTGTACCACTGAATAAAATACAGCCATTTGCTGTCTGTGTAATATATTTCTTTAGTGCAATTACAGACAACTGGGATAAACAGGCACTAACTAATCAATCACATGTCTCCTCCCACATTAACCATGTTGTTTAGACTCAAGCAAAAACCATATGTTGCACCGGTAAACACAGTATCTAACTAAAAACTATTGTTTTTAGTTAGATGTGTGTGAGTACGCCCACTAACTAAAACGCAAAGCAACAATAAAATTAATTTCGGTTTAAATTCCATCTATTGTAAATATTAATAAAAAAAATTCAGATAACCCTTTTATTCCCATAATATAATAAAAATATTCTTTATTTTTTTTAGTTATCCTAATCATTATACTATTATTGTATATGTCTAGTAATAAATTAGAATAGATAAACTTTTTGTTATTAATTTTCCAATTTATTTATACCCATTCTTTCACTTCCCTTCGATTCTAATTAGTGAAAGTTTTTTTAGTCGAAAATTTTTCGCGGCCCACTTGAGATACACTTTTATAGCAAATGGCCCGCGGTCCAAATGAATTTTATTCTCCTGATCTACACGATAACCTACATATAATGATCTACCTTAGGTACTACCTAAGCCTTACAACTCGCAAAAATGGACACAGCCTTCCAACAAGTACTAGGTAAATAAAACATACGAGCGCAACTTCGTCAGTTAGAGTGCTAATCATCAACCAGAGGGCTGCTAGTGTGCTATTGCACACCTTCAAAGTATTAACACCTCCTGAAGACTTCCTCCAACGGATTCATATGAATAAAATGATTCCTCTGAAACGAAACAAAACCAACTGGACAACCTACTCAGCACTCTGTAAACAGTCCAACAAGGGAATCTACGGTCGAGTATCCCTTGATCACAAAATCACCTCCAGGATTATCTTTGTCCTTCAGACAGTCCACACTAAATAGACCTATGAGACAATCTCAAACATATTCTGAAAGAAGCCTCCAGATGTACTTACGTTATCCATTCCTTAGAATGGTCACTGAACCGCCACCTCTCAAACTGCCTCCATTCCACCACGGTCTTACAATGCTGGGAAAGCACAGGGCCTCATCACACTAATCGGATAATCTCAGGAAGCGGTGCTTGCAGTCTATTCTCAAAGAGAAACATTAAAATTCCCAGACGAAAAAACTCGAGTGTATTACAAATGGATACTTGAGTTGCAAGCTGAACAAGAATTGGATAATAGTGGCTGATAGGAAATTAGCAATGCTAAAAGTGTTCAGCTTAAGTGGCTTTGCATTGAACTAGTCCAGTGTTTCTCAAACTTCAGATATCCGCATACCCCTTCTTAAATTTCCATTATTACCAAGTACCCCCTTATCAAAATAATAATAAGTAATAAATAAATAAAAAAGTATACTTCATTGTAGTCTTTATTTGAATTCAGATGTACGTGTAAACAAAAAATATGATTTATTTTTAACAGAACAAAATTTATAAAGATATCATAAATTTTTACTAAATTTAAATAATTTATCATCAATGAGAGGAGCGAAATTGCTTATGGTGGGATAAAATTTAAGCAAAATGTAACTCTGTAGTTGTTAATTTCAAGCTCAGATGCGGTTCCTCTTCTTCGTCTTAATATCTACAAGGTCCGAAAATTCAACTTCGCACAGATATGAACTTGAAAATGAAAAAACGAACCTTAGAGCTTTATCTGTTAATTCAGAAAATTCATTCTCTATTTGTAGCCAAAATGATGATAACGTATTCTCGTTGTATTTATTTTTTAGGAAACTATCAAAAGCTAGTTTTAAAAGTTGTTCATCTATTGGTGACAGATCCTTTGGCATAGATTTGTTGATAGCAAAAGGGTATCTTATCCACTTAATATTAATGTCCAATTCAGGGAAATACTTTTCTAGATTCATTTATAAGCTTTGTAAATGCTGAATGATAGTAATTTTCATCATCAATTTATTTATTTGAACTTGCGAGCAATTCATGAAAAGATGGAAATGCGTCAAATTCTCCATTACCAACCCGCTTTTACCATAACTTCATCTTTGCCAATTTGGGGTTCACTTTATCTTGGACATGAAATACAGAAGTTTCCTTGCCTTATAAACACAAATTAAGATTATTTAATACACTAAATATATCTGCCAAGTATGCTAATTGACTGAGCCATTTCCAATTATGTAAATGTTTTTTCAATTCAAAATTTTCAAGAAAAACTTGTAGTTCATTCCGAAGTTCAAATAAACGAGTAAGGATATTTACACGAGAAAACCAACGAACATCGGTATGAAAAAGAAGTTGTGTAGTTACTTCCCATTTCTTTGCAAAGTTGAGAGAAAATTCTGACATTTAGCGGATTTATGATTTTTTATAATTTATTTAGCGGATTTATAATTTATGATTTTTACAGCTTCATCCAGAACTTTTCTTAGGTCTGTAGACATCATATGTAGAGCCAAGGCATCTTTGTGTATGCATCAGTGTGTCTCGACTTTGCAACTGCTTGATTCCTTGAAACAAGCCTCTTTTTTTTTTAGATCCGACCATGGATTTCGCTCCGTCCGTGCTTATTCCAACACAACTTTTCCAATCAAGCTTGTTTTGACGCATAAATATATATATTTATATTGTTAAATATTTCTTCTCCTGCAAAATAAAAGGTCATCAAGTTTTTGATTTTTTTTTTTTCGTACCTATCAAACGCTAGAAGATTTGCAAAATTTGTAATTTGGTGGATTCATCGACCTGCAACGCATAACGAATCTTACGTGTATCGGATAACAATGTTTGTTTTATATTTTCAGCCATTTCAGTGATTCTTAAATGATACTATTTGAAAGGCAAATCCGATCAAAAGATCTTTAATTTGCATTATTTCATCATAATTTTTGCTGCAGGCTTGATCGAAGTTTCACCAGTTGTGTAACTTTGGAGAAACTCCTGACACGATCGACATTCATTTTTTGAGATTCTTTTAAATTTTTAGCTTAGTTTGAAAAAATTCTACAGGTATGTCCTTATATTCATTATATTTCGATTCAAAATGGCGATTTAAATGGTTTCATGCTTTCATTTTTTAGTTTCACCACAAATGACACATAATGGAATAGGTTGCTCTTCATTTCCCGACCATTTCAAGTAATTCATATCGTACTTACGAAGTTTTTTTTCATGTTCTTTCTAGTTGGTTCTTTATAGATGTCAGACGACACACCCTTTTCAATTTTATTTGATCCAGATACAATATGAACGCGTTCTTGTTGCTTACAGCCATTTGTATCTGCTATATTGCTCTCTTTCGTGCGTTTTATAAATCCAGTCTTTAAAAAATGATCCATACTTAAGAATTTGAAAACTAAAAAAAATTATATTTATTACAGGTATTATAACTTCCGTACATTATTAAAACAATTATATTACTGTAAAGGTAGTTATTAACCTATTAATCGTTATTTTAACTAACAATAAATGTGTAATATGATCAAATAACGAAACATTGATTAATATCTGCTTAACTGTCTTAATTACATCTACTAATGATTCATATACTAGTAATTACTTTTTTTTATCAGTCGCTATCGTACGCTCTTCCCGTTGTTGCAGACTCGCAATGTACGTTCATATACGAAGTTGAACGAGGATTCACGAGTGATCACCCGCGAATTTGCAAACTGTTCAAAGTTATCACAATTTGAGTAGGAGAATTCATACTTAATATGTAATTTATTGAGAAATATGTTTAAAATAATTATTTTTTTTTTCTTAATGATTCCATGCGTTAATGATGCATAGCCGAAAATCCACGTACCTCCGAGGGTACGCGTACCAGACTTTGAGAAACACTGAACTAGGCCATATACTATGAGCCTCAAAACAGGGAAGATTCCACAGGAGTGGAAAGAATTTATGATAATTCTATTACACATGTGTCTATTGACCTATCAGTATCTCTGGATTGATGAAGATTTTGGAAAAGTTGATAAGAGCTCGCATATACGGTAATGGGTTGGCAGCGAATCTATACTTGTAAAGAACAGCATTTAGCGAGAGAAGGTCACATTTTATAGTAATGTTATGGTTGAGTTATTTAAGAAGAATGGATATATCATGATTTGGATTTTTTGCTGGGACTTTTGATAGATACAGCATGGAAGGCAGTTGCATAAGTTAGAGATGGGATTAGATTATAAAGTATTAGCTTGGATAAGAGGATGGCTAAGAGTTATCAGGCCTTGGTATTTAATCTTTACATTAATGCCATGGAGAAGATTTCACAGGTGACATGCAGCTGTTTGCTGATGATGTAAAGATAGGAAGGATAATTAGGAATGTGCTGACATTCTGCACTTGCAAAATTATTTTAACAGATTGGAACTGCGGGCGTATGCAAATATCTATCAGTTCAGCATTAGTAAATGCAAAGTTATGCTTTTGTGTAATGAGATATCCAGTGGCATATTATATTGGTGGGATTATGCTAGAAGAAACCGATCAGGCCATATATAGCAAGGATGGGAAACACAAATCAAAAGATAACTACAAAGTTGAAACGAACGCTGACATGTAAAGATAAGTAAGTCTTTTTCCTCTTTACAAGGCTTAATACGACCTCATCTGGACTAGTGTAAACAAATCTGGTCACCTGGTTTTCGAGGTGATGCAGACACAGTGGATTGGGTGGAAAGGAGAATGTTAAATGATACCGAGACTGGAATATGGATTATGAGAACAGACCGACTGAGAATTTGTGGACGCAAACAGGAGAACAATGAGTGACAGGACAGAAATCAAGAAACTTCTGAAAGGTCATACTGGATATTGGTGGATAGAATTTTTCATTTTATGGAGAGTGGGGAGGATAAAAGGGCATCCATGGAACTTGGGAATGAATGCAGTCAAGAAAGGAGTCAGAGAGATTTTTCTCGCATACAGCGGCGCGTGATTATCATGGATTGTCTTTGGAGTTGAGTGCAGGTAGCGTGAATGAAATCATAGTTATGATTTCATTCAATAGCGTGGATGATATAGCCCTCCTTCAATGGGATCCCTGACTCCCTGAAGGTCTCTGGTAATAGAAATAATGAATTTGAGTAACTCGTTGCATTACTCAAATTCATGCCGATGCCATTGTAGATAGCGTACGTGCGATGAAACGTCGATAATATTTTCGAAGTCTCTATTCTTCGGAAATGGTATCAGTAATTGTTCCACTCTTCTTGTAAATCTGAAAACAAGTGTGAAATGAAAAAGAAAACATTTTTCTGTTTCATCATTCACACCATGCCCGCGCGGTTAGCCTAGTGGCTGTGCGCTTCGCAACCATATGCCTGGGGAAGGAGTTTCCTAAGTTCGATTCCCGTCGACGACGTGAGGAGTTGAAGGATCTTCCTCAGCCATAGCCAAGTTAGCCGGTATTGGGCGTGGACAGCAGGGTTTTTCATTCCGTAAGCAGGCAAACTGGCCCGTGAACACACACGGAAACAGTCATGAATATCGCCCTTACAGGATGCAGCAGAGGAGTGGCGAACCGGCTGCATTAATACGCCAGTAACCCCTCATTAGGAGGGGACTCAACCCATCCTAGATGAGAAGGATAGGATAGGAGGATTCACACCATATCTGGACGAAACTCCTTTCTCCCCTCTGATACACATATTTCATAAAATGTGGAATAATCAGCATGTTTCAAATCCAGATTTAAAAACCAACGAATAAATTTCTTCTCCCCCCAACTTGCTGTCGAATCATGATACCAATGTACACTCCTACAGATTGAACAAATTCTTGCGAGTGCGATTACCTCGCGTATGCGGGGATCATAAGCTAACTGCGAAATAGACGAAACTCGTCGCTTCCAGAAGTTCTATGTTCGAGTCGCAGTTTTAATCTGGAGGAACATTATAGATGCGAATAATGAATACAGAAATTGAAAATATACACATTCTCTAGTAAATTTTTTATTCTGAATTCGAAGAAAAAAGAAGAGGCGAATGCCTGCCACAGAAACAGGCAATATATTTTAGTCCTGCAGTAGCTTTAGTATGCACATCATGGTCAGTTTGTTAGATACACCAACTAACAGCAACCTGAATCTCTAGTATGGCTTCTGGGGAACTAAAATATCAGCCACATTGCATCAATAAAATAAATTTGATCAGCAAAATAGCAATAAATGGTATTCGTCACAACATACGAATTTTCTAAAATCTTTTGGTATCTGATTTGGTCTTCTTTCGCCCCGTTTAGCCACAGTTGCTTACTTCAACAGGACTAGTGCAATACCTTCAAACGCACTCATCCACGGTCGCTGTTGTACTGCCCAGTCATTTGACCAATTATGGCACATCTAATAGAAGTGGCATAATTGGTCCAAGGATCAACAGGATTTACAATCCTGTCGTATCGATCAGACATGATTGATAGTTCTTGTTTAACATCTCATTCTCGATAAGCTAAGACAATATCGCACGTATCCTAGCAGGACAACGGTTTCCGAGATACACCTGCTGGTCTGTCTGTCTGCTGCTGTCATCCACATTCGAAATCCTTTTATCTCTTCCTCTCAACACATAATTCCCGGAAGCAAACTGCGGCCTATTTATAGTCGGTGCCTTCCACTCATCATTAGTAGCGTGTTGCTTGAGGATTCTATTTAACATAGGAATGTCTTATTATTTTAACCATTAATGGTGCGCATATAAAAAATAACCTTCGACATATAGTGCGTGCTCGCGCAATTTCTCCGAGATAATGCAGTCGCGTAGCTTGTGTCTGTGCAACGTGAAAATAATGAATGAAAATATTTAAATAACCTTTTAAAAGGGAAAGCAATTTGAAAACTTCGGGTGGTCATAGTTTAGTTATTTGAGCAACATGTATACGATGGACATCCGTACACGCCAAACGCTGTTTTTGCTATCCAATAATATTAATAAATACAATTTGGAATCACATTAAAAACAGACTTCAATGCTCACGCTGATGTCATTACGAGTTTTCAACGGATCCAAATACAGGCTTTCATGGGACTCGTTAAACTCTCAAAAATCTTACATTTTGGGGGTTTTATAGCATGGGAAAAAAATAATAAATAAAAGCTTGGTATGTTCAGTAATTGTAGCCATTAATCTTCACTTATTTTCAATCAAAGAACTTTACGTGAGTGTGTGGAGGGGAAGATGATATGCTCGATCAAGGAAAAGTCAATCTTTTGGATCACAAGTCCGCGATGAGTCCTTGGACTCCATGAAGGTCAGATATTATAATATAGTAATTATAATATAATCAGATATAATAATAATGGTAATAAAGTGTGAGCACCCTCAGAAGACAACAAACAGAGAAAGCAGTGAAATGATCATTTCACCTGAATTAAAACCACAACACTATATTAAGCGAATCTCTTTAAAAAGCGCAGAAGTTAAAAAAAAAAAAAAAAGCAGCCTTTCATAAAACATAAAACCTAAATTAGTTGTCATACTGTAAATGTTCAAACACATTTCGAGCGCGCACAAAGGAGGAAATATTTTACCAGATCTAAAACTCGCTCCTTTTTCATTCCACTAGGAAATCAAACTGGTCCTTTCTACAGCTAGGGGGGGGGGGGGGTGCTGTTGTGAATCCGTTCGACCTCGAATGCGCGGTATCTGTCAATAACATCGAATTGTGTTCGCATTCACAATGCAATGCGATGGCCTGAACAATCCGGATACCTGCGGCTGGCATCCTGCCAGACACTTGGCATTTCTTGTTCGTATTCGGCTATGCTTCGGGTGCCACAACTCTGTTTATCGCTTCAGCTATTTACCGACACGTGCAGTCGTATGTAAATAGAGCTCTGATAACCACTGAGGTAATGCGACGATAAAAGCCCAAAATGGAATATTGTATAAATAAAAACTTTATTTCATCGTTGTTAATAATGATAGCAATACCGTTCATCACATACCGTTAATGAATGACGCCATCGATGACAATTTTTTTTTTATTTATGGGTTAAAAGCACCATCATTATCTCGATTATTAACTTGATTTACTGCAGCACTTAACCTCTGTTGCTGGACGAGAGGACTGTTAGAAGTGGTCAAATATGATGACACAAAAAAGGCAAACAGGAAAGTGCAAACCCGTGTAAAGTAGAGCAAGGGCTATTTAAGACTTCCGTGGTGAAGATGGGTCAACAAACGTTATTTCCTGAAGCACGATGAAGGCCACTTATCTATACATCGCTCAGAAATGGGTCACTGAATGTATTGTACAAATGGCGGATGATTCAACTTTCCAGAAATGCAGCAGGCTACGCATTCCGGGTGAACCAAAATAAGCTTGGCCCCCATCGCAAACCAAACGCTCTCTCTCTCTCTCTCTCTCTATATATATATATATAATGGAACGAGTGGATGTTAATATTTTTTAAGCATTTTAAATCCTGAAATGAAAACCAGTAGAAAAGAATCCACCAGAGAAGTGAATTTATCTCATGATAAAGGTACGAGCATTTGTTATCGTTTTACCAGAGAGATAGAGATAATGAATGTTCTTACCTTTCCAAAACAAAGGAAAATAATTGCTTAATTAACCTTTTTGATGACACACACACAAAATCAACAAATACAGAAGAGTTTAAATGTCATAATATGAGTGGAACAATTTGGGCAACTAATATACACAAACAGGATGGTGCTAACAAACTACTGTTCCGTTTTTGTTAAGTATTAAGCCACGAAAACCACCCCCGAAGTTCGTTCGCTGTTTAGATTACGCTAAGATGATCCACTGCTAATAAGTTCGGTGTGCTCTTTTGGCCTATTTACATGTTGATTGGAATTCTTTCATTTCCACCTAAAGCCCAGTGTCATTAATTGTGTATGTTCTATTGCTGATTTTTGTCTGTTTTACGGTATTATAAATCCGAAATGAGAAGAAAAACCCTGGCATCTCCACATAAAACTGGTAACTCACTAACTGAAACACTTTTTTAAGTGTCCTGATGCAATCAAAAGCATAAGAGATTATGCTTTTGATTGCATCAAAACCTTCATAAGAGATTAGCTAGTTCGTGTTTTAAATAATAATAATAATAATAAAATCTTATAAAGTTTGCTATTACCACCATTTCTACTATCGTAATTGGATCTATTCGATTACGGTAGCATGTTCTACGAACGGTACTGAAGCAAACTAACGTAAATATTAGTATTACAATGATGATAATAATTCAAACCTGAGACAGCAGCAGCTGGCTTATTTAATTCCTCGCACATTTTGCCACTAGAAACCTGTTTCTACCGTGGGGACTTGCGAAATATTTGTACTTTCTACAGTTTAAATGTCATCGCTTTTACTACAGCAGAACAAACCAAATGACTAAGTTATCTACTACATATAACTTTTGCGATGATGATTAGTAAATGTGATAGTCTGATTACGATATATTATCGTAATACAAGTACCTACAGTAAATGTAATTCTGTAAAATTTCTGGAGATTACAATGCTGTAGATAAGCATTTTATTTGGAGTATGGGCCAGAGTGAAACGATTATTTCATAATTAACAGTTCAGATTTTTCACTGACTATTTCTATGATCAGTAGGAAGATGCAAAAAAATTATCAGAAAATATCAGAAAGCAGATTATTATTATTATTATGTGAGTCTCAAGGAGTTCAAGGTCTGATCACAGGAGGATACTCTATACCATACAACTCGCTTATACTTAAATCAGCATCTACACACTACGCCATCTGCAAAAAATTAAAGATTAAAATAAGGTTTTAAAAGGAAAAAAAAAAACAATTAAAAAATATATTGTTTTCTTATTAAATTCGATAAAGAAAGGAGAAACCAAAGACAATAAATAAGAATATCTATAAAGTAGAAAACAATGGCAATAATTAAAGGGAAAAAAAAAACCTAACATTTTTCTCACTGAACTCGTGTTTTTCATACTGCAAAAGGGCCAAAGAACATCCGCAGTTAACTAATATAAACCATATGTAGATATTGTAGACTGCTGAGTAGAATTCCTCCCCCTCCACGCGATAAGTCCTCAGACTCCGATATTATAATAAACTGCTGGTGGTTTAAAATCAATTTCTAAATATTTACATTAAAGTTTTGTATATTTCGTGTAGTGTTTCATCTCGTATCCTTTTTATGCTCCGTTAGGTGAGTGCGCTCATGTTTATAACTTTCCAAATATACCGCATTTTCGATTAGATTCTATTATGATAATTACGTATGTTTAAAATGTTCTCGGTCATATATGTCCTGAAAACATAGTAACATCGATTGTCCTTAGTGAGTCAGCCTAAGTTATGTCTAGGTTTTGTCGCAAGATACTGTATACGACCTTAATAGTTTTTATAATCATTTATGGCATAGGATTACTGTAGTTTTACTCTATTTAAGGGAAATTTGTTTCGTCGCGGAAACGATGTTACAATTTTATTTATGAATTTTTTTGCGTTTTGTACACTGAAGTTTATTTTTTGTCTGCAATTATTTTTTCATTCTGAAACTGAAAGACCTTCCACAGTTCAACATAAAAAATAATAATGCGTGGTCATGAGTATGGCCTATCTGCATCCACTTACATCACATGCTGATTTACAAGAAAGGACATAGAAACGAAAAAGAAATAAACCAATCCAACAACAGTGATTTTTTTTAAAAATTAAAACCAAATGTTTATATGTATATATGAAATTATAATACATTAAAATTTTAAATAAACCTTATTTTAAAATCGCTGAGGGGAAATTGAAATATTTCTCACTATCTTCGCCGGCTGTTTTAAAGTCTAGACCTGCTCTTGATTATATGATTTGCTAATAACGCAAGAATCTTAATTAAGCACAAGCTCATGCGAGAATACGGAGAGTTTAGGTAATGCTAATCAAACTAATATCTATCAAGATCAGAGATACTCTGTAAAACTTCTGAACATAAAAAAGGGGAAAAAAACAGCTTACCGTACCTGGACTTCTGAAGCTTCGTGTAACGTCTTCCGCAGACTTGCACACCTGACAACACTGCACACCGCTAACATTCCATTCCGCCGAGAACAGAAAACACTTATCGCTAGGAATTTCTAATGGAATGTCCCACTGACCTTTACGCACAGGCTTATGACCTGCATAGGTCACGGCGTTTTACAGCGTTGCCTCTAGGAACCCATTCTGTCGCCCACTGTTTTAACGTGGACATTGTTTCGTATCGCGAAGTCTGTTCGTTTCGCTCAAGCTCTTATATATCCACAGCAGAGACTCGAGTTTTTCAAGCACTTCTCCACAACACTGTGAACGCGGGCACGGCACGCGCTCTAACCTTGTGACATCGCTTCGTCGAGTTCTTTAGAAAGTTCAAATTCAGCGACTCTAATAACTCACGAACGTGAAATGGGTGCGGTCGTAAAGTCAGCAACAACTTAATGCACGCAACACTAGATAATTTATGCAACTGTATCGGTAAATACTGCTGATGCACGATACCAAGTAAGCAGGTCACTAGGGGATCCAGCTAGCATGACCTATCATCCTTAAAATATGATACCGCCCGAAGTAAACAGACCCAAACGGTATGATCTCGTTTACAAAGGAACCATGAAATTGGGGCCTTGGAACAATCTTCCAAATAGGAGAAACACTTTCAATCTATTTTACATGCAGTTAGGGAAGAATTCTTTTAAAAGGAGCAGGTGGATGTTCTCGCTACAGAATCAGTGCATCTTTTATTGAGGCAACGTACGTTTATTCCGACACGAAAACGTTTTTGTCCCTTAGTAATATTTAATAATACTGGTTCACTTCAAAACATTTTAAGGTTAAGTTTCAAAAAATGGTAGCAGATATTTTAAACAGATTGGTAGTACAACTTCTGATGAATTCTTTGAGTACAGTCAACTTATGTAGTCTATAAACCACTAAGGCAGGTAATTAAATTATATTTGTTCCAGATATCTGGGGATTGGACAGACCAACATTACTGAAAAGCGTTCTCCATTTGTTATCCAACTTGAAACTGACACACACACACACAAATACAAAAACGGTACTAGTTTTGCAATGCATTACTGATGTACCATAGTAAGTGATAATATCTAAACAACAGTAAGTTGGAGACCTGAAAAGCAGTTCAAAAATAGCCTTGGGCATGACTGTAATTCATGATCTGCAACAATGACTTTTAACAAAAAGGTAAAGAAACTGTTTTGCTGAAGTAAGATTGACCCCGCCCTGTTCCAGAAAAGAACCAGTTAAGAACTTTCATGATCATAAGAGAATAAAGATTAAGCCTATGATTGTAAAGTTTACATTACAGAATAATGTGTGTTAGGCATATTATTCTGTATGGAAAATATATGAGATAAAGATGTGACCCTCATATAATTGCTCATTCAAAAGTTTGAATATACTAAAATCCAAATGATTTCCCTCACTGTTTTGTCCGTGAGTAAACTTTTGCAATCTCAAAAATCATTCAAGTTCACATTATACTTTCGGAACCACTAGTTTAAACTAACAGTTCTCAAATGGTTCCATTTCAGATAATATTTGGTTAATCAGGTTTGTTTGACAATGTTGACCTACTCCCAACATTATCAAATGCATGACAGTAATGTGTTGAAAGCTTAGGTGTTGATAATTCATGTGCTTCATGGTAAGAACAATAAAGGAACAAATAAATGATTTCTTCAGTTACTAATATTTTTATTTTAGATGTTATTCATAATATTTTATTAATAATTATATTAAGCTCTCATAATATTGGAGTCCTGACAGATAACAGAAGTATTTCTCTGTTAGGCACAACATACAAAATATTTACTTCTATTTTGAAGAGCAGATTAAACCCATTTATGGAGAAGATAATTGGCAATAATTTCATAAAGAGAAATCATTACCATTACATGAGACCTCCACAGACTTATCGAGGGAGGGCATTCTACTCTACTGCACACAACTTACTGTCTCCACTACTTATTTAATCCAACAACTACCCCTAACGCCACCTATGATCCATCACTAATAGTATTTCCTTTCTGGAAATTGTGTATTTTCCTGGCTGATTTGCCTGTATGTGGGATAAAAAAAAATCTTGAGTTTATGGGAGAAAAAACTTGCTACCTCTCTATGAGGCAAGCTAACTCACCTTCAATTGAAAAAGTACATATAAATATTCCTTTCGTCACAATCAAACTCATAAGATCATGAATACACTTTTGAATACCAGATAAGCTTGTAAGACTTACTAGACTAACAATGGAAAATTCAGAAGCACACATGAAAATACAAATGATTTTATATATATCCATTTCTGATAACTCAAGGATTGAAAAAAGATAGCATAGCTCCAAGACTTTTTAACTTATCATAAAAAATTATGGAAACATTTACCATGTTAGAGTAAAACTTCAGTTTAATATAAACCAAAATAATCACTTGATGTTTCACCATATTAAGGTTATCATCTGGAGTATACACATATATACAAAGAAACAAAATGCTCTATAATCTACATGGCATACTAAAGTTACACTGATTTAGTCAACCTATTGGCCTGACCTCTGGTGGAAAAAAAACTTACTACATCAATGCTAGAGTTCTGTTATTATTATTATTATCTATTTGGTTAGAAAAATAAATTAAACTAGAGAGCAACATGTTTACACAAAGTTACTCACATATAAAATAAAACTGTTATTATTATTATCTATTTAGTTACAAATCATTAAGAGATATATTAAGCTAGAGAGCAACATGCTCTCACATAATCACTCATATAAATCAGAACAAAACAGTATAGATGGTGGCCAATAAAAGCTGAAATAATTGCTTAGGGTCATAAAGTCAGGGGTTTGCTGGAAAACTTGAACTATTTCCGTATGTAGAACATTTCTGTGTGCAGACAGGAAAGGAATTGGATGACCTGGGATCAAGAGAAAACAGTTGGATTTGAAGAGGGTTCTAAAATGAATAAGCAGAAAGGGAAATGGCTTCGGTTGAGCATGGAGAAAGCACATCGAATGAGTGGTATCAGTGGAACTAGCTGTAGATCCAGGAATGAGCTATGTTTGTATATAAATGCTAGAAGTGTAAGAAACAAGGCAGATGAAATGATTGCATTAATTGAGTCTGTTCACCCAAAAATTGTTGGAATAAGTGAGACATGGTTGGATGAGGATGACATCATGACAAGAATAGAGATGGAAGGATATGATGTGTTTCTTGAGGATAGAAGGGGTAAAACGGGAGGAGGAGTGCTACTGATGATAAAGAGTTATGTCCATACAAAGTAGAGATGCAAGAGGGAAATAGTGTAAGTCGTTTCGAGGCAGTATGGTGTGAGATAGAGGTGAATGGAATGAAATACTTGGTTGGATGTTGTTATAGACCAGGAAATGTGGATGGTAGTGACTATGAAATGTATAATCAAATTAGCCAAGCAAATAAGAAAAGAGTGATTATTAATAATTGCCATGATTTTAATTATGGCAACATAGACTGGAATGATGAGATGGCAACTGGAAATAAAGAAAATGAGTTTCTTGAGTTTGTGAGGGACAACTACCTCAGACAGTATGTAACAGAGGGCACATGAGGATTGAGGGCTTTTGATTTGAATTTGATCATCTCTTCAGAGAATGTAATTATAAATGAGGAGACTAATCACCCATCAATTGGTGAGAGCGACCATGAAGTGATTACTTGGGTGGTTGCCAGCAGTGTGAGGACCTCTGTGAGAAAAGGGTATATGTGGATCTATAAGGGGGGGGAATTATGAAGAGCTCAGGAGACAGCTTGCGGGTGTAGCATGGAATGAGGAGTTAGCTAGTAAAGAGGTCAATGCAGCTTGGGGGATATTCAAGAACTATCTAGTAGATGCAATGTCTAAATGTATTCTAAGGGTCAGAAGATTAAATAAGGTAGGTGTGAAATGGATGAATAAGAAGATTAAGCATGTGATACAAAGAAAAAGGGCATTATGGAGGGAGCATAAGAGACATGGTAATAACCAACTGAATAAGGATTACAAAGACTAGACAAAGAGGTGACTTGGTTGGTAAGGATAGCAATAGTGAGGTAGGTATGAGCAGCAGTCAGCTAATGAAGCCAAAAAGAATCCTCCTAAGGCATTCTTTTGATATGTAGCCAGCAAAAAAAAAAAAAAAAAAGAATGATTTTAGAGAAAATGGTATAGACACAACTGTTGAGGAAGATATAGTGGAGATACTTAATGAGCAATTCATAAAGGTCTTTCATTCTTGTGAATGTAACATCATGGAGAAATTGAGAGCAGTTGATGATGGGGAGGAGAGATTGACTGTAAGTGAGCAAGAGGTGTATGAGGAGTTGAGCAAACTAGATGGGACTTGATAATATATCACCACATATTCTAAGTGAGCAAGAGGTGTATGAGGAGTTGAGCAAACTAGATGGGACTTGATAATATATCACCACATATTCTAAAGGAATGTGCCATTGAATTGACATCTGCCTTGACATATTTTTTTAATATGAGTCTTGCACTGGGTCAAGTTCCTGGGGAGTGGAAGGAGGGCAAGAGTGTGCCACTTCATGAGGGAGGTGATAGAACTCAAGTATCAAATTAAAGGCCTATCTGTGTAGGTGTTGTGGTTAAGTTGTTAGAGAAGCTTGTGAGAATTAGGATCCAGAATTGAGTTGACAACAATGGTGTTATCTTTGATGGACAGCATGGATTTGCTAAAGGGAGGTTATGTTTTAGTAATCTACTTACTTATTAGAATAAAGTGACTGCTTCCTTGGACAGAGGAGAGGAATACACAGTAATATATTTAGATTTCGCAAAGGCTTTTGATAGATTACTGCATGATAAGTTGATAGCCAAACTACAGTGGATGGGATTGGATATTATATTAGTGCATTGGATCGGAGACTGGCTATCTGATAGGTATCAGCAAGTTGTGTATGGGGTAGCAATATCCCAGAAAAGGAAAATTACTAGTGGTGTGCTTCAGGCGTTTGTTTTAAGACCATTGCTGTTGAACTTGTATATTAATGATATTGGTGAAGATTTGGATGGAGATATTCAGTTGTTTGCAGATGATGCAAAGTTGGGATGAACTATGAAGTGTAGAGAAGATGTTGTGGCCTTACAAGAAAACTTCAATAAATTGAGTGATTGAGCATAGGATTGGGGATGTGAGTTCAATGTTGCAAAATGTAAGGTTTTAAAATTTGGAAAACAAAAATGGGATGCAGAATTTATGCTTGGTGAGGATATATTGTTGGAGGTGGAGGAAATAAGAGATCTTGGGGTGATAGTGGATAAGGATCTGAAATTTAGGGGGGACACTGCCAAACTTGTGAAGACAACACAAAGACTTCTGGGAATGATGTGGAGGACACTGACTTGTAGAAGTAGAGAGAGATTCTTGTTCCATTGTATAAGGCTTTGATTAGGTCCAGATTTGGTCACCGGGTTTTCAAAAGGAAAAAGAGATGTTAGAAAGGGTCCACAGGTGACTGATTAAGGTAGTTTCTGACCTCAGGAATGTGGAATATGAGGAAAGATTGAGAAGATGCAATTACAGAGTCTACCGGATAGGAGGAAGAGGGGAGATATGATAGAGACCTACAAGTTAGTAAGGGGTTGTTATAGGATCAAGGTTGGAGAGGTTCTACAAAAAAAAAAAACAGTGGGAGATCAGGGGGAGAACCAGAGGTCATCCTTGGAAACTGTATAAAGAGGGTGTGAGCAAGGGGGGGGGGTGCGAAGCAGGTTTTTTGCATGCGGAGTTGTGAACGATAATGCCTTGCTCTCAGGCAAGGCATTCCAATATTGGTGTCTGCAGAGAATTTGAGTGGGCTTAAAGCGCAGTGTGATGAGCTGTCTGTATGATGAAAGGACCTCCTAGATGAATCTTTGACAGTGATGATGATGATAATAACAATAATTATAACTAAGTTGGCTGAATGTGTGCCATCCAAATTCTTGGGATTTTTATGCTACCATTATTGTTAAGATTAGGTCAGTTAATCAAAATCTCACAGGCTTCTTTAAATTTCCTTATTTTCATACCAAGTTTTTGTATGATGTAAAGAGCATGATCTGAGAAGCCTGCTTCACCAAAATTATTAAATTTAATGTGTCATTTGTGTTCTTTTTTTTTTTTCCCAGATAGATGAGTCAATGAGGGGGGGGGAGAGAATTCTTAGAGGAGTAGAATATGTTTGTTTTTTTAAAAAAAAATTTATAGGTGGTTTAAAAGTGGCATTAAGATTATAATGGTATAATTCTATTTATTTTTTCTGAAAACCTTTTAATGTATGGGATAGCTATGATTTTACTATAATTTATATTATATGTATTTTTGATGAAAGTTAATGAAGAACTTTAATTAATGGTATTTTTGCTATAGCCATTATTTATAAATGTATTGCTAATAAATAATGTAATTCTTGTTTAAGAGCTCTTTAATTAAAGCAAATTATTATAGCTATGTTTTTGAGGGTGTTAACGACTCCAAGTTTTTGTGAAAAGTAGTGATATCAGTTAGCATATATAATGGCCGGTATGTATAAGCTTGCAGTAAACAGTGAAGGATTATTAAAGTAAAATTATTAGTGAATTTTTAAAGGAATTCTTGGGATTGATAAAAACTAAACAACAACAACATATGCTACTTAAGACTAATGAAGGAGAGATAATCCTAGAAACATCTAAAAAAGAACAAGGACTGAATACATTAAGGCACTATTTTCTGATAACTGAGAAGACTTAACAAATTCAAAGAATATAGTCACAGATCCACTTATCTTGAAGTCTCAAGTAGCAAAGGTGATCATATTATCAAGAAATGGTAAAGTATGTTGACCCAATGTATTACCAGCAGAAATTACTAAACTAATCAATGAAAGTAATGTTGATAACATTGTAAAATTATTCAACAGAATTTATGATAGTGGTATACTACCCTCTGACTGATGAACTCCATCTTTACTGCATTGCCTAGAAACCTAATACAAAAACTTGTGATGATTTTAGATTGATTAGCCTAATGAGCCAGATTCTCAAAATATTCATAAAATTTATTCATAACAGAATATACCAAAATATATATATGTAGGTCTTTAACATTCTCTCCATCCTCCAACATGGCATCCACAAACTAAAAATCACCTGTTTCCGCTGCTGCTAAATCCCAAGTTTGAGACACTCATGTTTCCTGGTCCCTCCCACTGCCTGCATTTCATGAACACATACACATTGCTGTCTCGCACCTGCCACATTCTTAAAAAACAGGATGCTTACATACCATGTAGAAAGCGACAAAATCTTCAACTAGGTTATGAATAACGTAGTTTTTAAATGGGGGAGGGCTAGGGCTGTTACTGAAACTGGTGTCTGCCATGTTGAATATAATCGCTACACGTGGAGACTATACTGAGATTGTAAAATCCTAAAAAAATAATTAATACCACACAATTATACAAAAAAAATCATTCAATTTGAATAGCACAAATTTAAATACCAGTATTGTCACAAAACAAACAATAACATCTTTCCTCACTAGTAATACTTATCTTTTTTTAACAGCTCACGTCACTTGTCTTGAAAACTCATTGTGAGAAACAACACTAACCATTATTGTGGAGATGCCTATGTAATTTAGCCCTCATTAAGGACAGACTAAAAAAATCATGACCATCAAAACTAAATTTACTATCATAATTACAGTATTATTTATTTTGTATGGGGTTCCCCCCTTTCCCCCCACATCCCTTAGGATGGGTTGAGCCCTCCTAATGAGGGATTAATTATGTATTTTATGACTGTAGATCCACATATGTTCATGGGGCTAATTTGCCTGTTCTGAAGGACGAAAAATCAGTTTCTGGGTGAAACCCTCTACCTTCATATGAGACCGACACTCACCTTTAGTTGAAAGAGACCAGATAAAGAAGAATTTATGGAGACACAACATGTGTTAGAATAATGACTTTACTTAACATTAGGAAATGTAACATTTGATGTTTCGACCTCTGTATTGAGGTCATCAGGAACAACACATATGTATAAGATACAAGCTACATGACACTGCACTATTCAAAAGTATAGTGCAGTGTCATGAATCAAAATGCTAGTTAATCATTTAATCTACCCTAACCTCTTGTGGAAAAAAAAAAAATAAAATATAATATAAATAATTAAAAAAAAACAACTATAAATGGAACTACATGAAACATTTCTAAAGTCCTCTCATATTGAGATTTTCTTCTGTTTGGGCTTGTTCTTGTTGCTATACGAATTGCAGATGTGTCCTCCACATTCCTGGAATGATTAATCCATCATTTATGTTCAAATTTGGATAATGTTTCAGCATTTCACAAGCTTCTTTGAATTTTCTTTCAAACCAGGTTTTGGTGTGGTGTAGGGACTTGGTGCCTTTCCAGTCAATTCTGTGGCATGTTTGGAGTGCGTGGTCTGATAGGCCTGTTTTACCATAGTGAAGGTATTTAGTGTGTCGTTTGTGTTCATCTTTTCTGATTGGGATGGTGCATTCTGTTTCCCCTATGTAAGGTAGGTTACAGGTACACTGAATTTTGTAGGAAGGTGGAAGACAATCACAAACATCCATGCCATGGC
This sequence comes from Typopeltis vanoorti, assembly GCF_054136105.1. Lineage (NCBI taxonomy): Eukaryota > Metazoa > Arthropoda > Arachnida > Uropygi > Thelyphonidae > Typopeltis > Typopeltis vanoorti. Next base: position 5,482,634 of record NC_143562.1, read on the forward strand.
AGGATTCGAACCTGCAGCCTTTTGAATGAACTAACCACTCGGCCAACCAGGCTGGCAGTTGCACGTAGTATTATTGTTTAAGACCATTCTACAATTCTGCCATCTTTACTTTCTTCTTCATCAGTTTTCTTTCCTTTTGGTATCCAGTTCTTTATTTTATTTTTTTCCATTCTTCTTTTTTGTTTTTGGATCCAGTCATTTATTTTACAATTTTCTCTGATTTGTGTGTTCTTAATTTTGGATATTGTTTGATATTGTTATACTTATAATTTTTTAATGTTTTCATCTCAACAGTTCATTTGTCTAATTCTGTGGTTTCTGCTGCATATGTTAGTACTATATCTTTACAGATTCTTATTTTTGTTTCTTATGTTCTTTAATTCTTCCAGATAAGGCTCCCAAGACAGCTAGATATTCTACTAGCTTTTATTTCTTGTTCTTCACATTTTATGCAATGCAGTAGTTAGTTGCATTCCAACTATTTTATCTTGCTGACTTCAATTATTTTCTCTTTGATTTCTAATTTACATTTTATAGGTTATCTAACAACTATCATAATTTGAATTTCTTCTGTTAATTTTTTTTTTTTTTTTTTTTTTTTTTTTTTTTTTTTTTTTTTTGGTGCACATATTTGTACATTTACTATTCTGGCAAATTGAATAAGTCTAATAAATTTAGTAAGCTATGCTGGTTAAATCTTATCCATAGGACATTAGCAAGCAGATGACAGCAATATCATTACAGTAAGTGGTTTGTAATGTCTGCTTCCTTTTACTTATTCAAATTTACAATATCCAAATATTTAAAAAATCCTTCACTCAGAAACTTCTTATGGTAGGCAATGACCTACAGTTTATAATAATATTATAAAACTCTAAATCTAATAAACAAGTAAATTTCATAATATGTATTATATCAGTGCTTTCAAACCTTTTTTTTGCCTACTTGACAATCTAAAGGAAATATCAAAAACTTTGTGACATTCTTCATTATAAAAAAAAGAAAGAAAAGAAACACAGGTTTGTTGATAAAAAGTAAGGAAATATATAATTTTTTTTGTAAAAATACAGGTGTGCAGTGTTTGGAAAAAAGGCAGATTAAACAGTTTGTTCACAAATTGTGTCCAATTATTAAAAAACTTCCGGTTCAGATATTCCTCATGGACAAAGAACTTATAGTTCATAATAATCTTGTAAATTCTAAATAATGTATGTGTAAGTTTTATATCAATGAAATTTACACCTTTTTGTCCATGTGGCTGCTCAAGGAAATATAAAAAATTCCGTGACACCCTTAATTAAAAAGCTTATTTATAAGAAATAGATAAATTAGTTATCTACATGATTTGGTAGTAGTAACACTCCTACTACCAAATCATGACATTTTAGGGTGTTGAGAAATCCCGGTTAGGAAAAAGCTGCATTATACAATGTGCAGTGTTTGGTGAATGGCACACTAATAATGATATGAGCATTTCAAGGATAAAAAAAAAAATAGAATGGTATATGTAAATATGCTGTTTATTTTATTACCCTTGAAAACAAAGAGATGCTGATTGTGGAAATGCTAAAAGTGGTAAAAAAAAAGTTTGTTTCATTGGTAAAAGTACTGGAAAAGTTGATCACAAAGAGAATACGGGAATGGATGGATAAGAATATGATACTGTATAAGGAGCAACAATTTGTGAAGGACAGGTCATGATTAGGTTGTGTCCTCCAATGAGGGACCTCTAAGAATGTATTTTTGACTGTAGATCCGCATGTGTTCACTGGGCTGGTCTGCCTGTTCTGAGAGATGAAAAATCTGAGTTTCTGGGAGAAAGCATCCTCTACCTCTACATGAGACTGGCTAACTCACCTTTTGCTAAAAGAGATCAGATAAAGGTTCCTCATGTCTTGGACGGGAATTGAACCCAGGTTTTTCCAACCAAAGGGCTTCGTCTATACTGATTGAGCTATGGAGGCTCATATGAAACTGGTGATATGGATAAATGGGTGGCTCAAGGAGAGATACCATATACTACTTTTTGGTATCTAGGAAAAGAATAGAATCCAGGAAGTGCAACAGGAATTTGTGCTTGGACCACTGCTGTTTAATTTGTACATAAATGATATTGGAAATAATTTAAAGGGAGATTTCAGTTATTTGCAGATGATGCAAAGTTCGATAAAGTGATAATTAATCAAGGTGATGTAGAAAGTTTGCAGGATGATTTGAATAGGTTGAAAGTATGGGCAAAACAGAATGGATGTCGATTTAATGCAGAAAAATGTAAAGTTATGCATTTTGGGATACAAAAGATTACAAGTATGGGACCTATATACCAAGAAATTGATGAAGTCAGGGATTTGGGGATAGTAGTATTCAGAGAGTTGAAGTTTAGAGTGCATATTGCTAAAGTAGCCAGAGCAGCTCACAGGGTTACTGTGATTATTGAAGAACACACTAACAAGCAGAAATAAGGGAGTTATCATTCCTCTTTATGAAGCCCTGATACAACCACATCTGGATAACTGTGCTCAGGTCTGGTCTTCTGGAGTTCATGGGAATCAAGAAGTGGTGGAGAGGATTCAGAGGCAAGTGACCAAGATGGTGAATGATCTGCGGAATGCTTGACTGATTGAATTTATGAGGACAGATCGAGGGTTTATGAATTGCAAAAGTTGGTTGATAGGTGAAAAAAAGGGGGGGAGGGGATATGATAGAAACATTTAAGTTACTTAAAGCCTTTTATAGGATTGATGCAGGGGAAATGTTTCAACACTTGACTAGAGAGGAGCAGAAAGCAGATGAGGTCACCCCGAGAAGTTGGGTAAGAGTGTGGTTAGCAATGGCATGAGAATTAGATTTTTCACTTGGAGAGTGGTGAGTGAATGGAATGGGTTACCTGAGTCAGTTATGAGCTCTGTCTGTAAATGGTTTCAGGGAGGGGGGGGGTATGATAGATACTGTGTTGATAGTTTGGGTCTCCTGCAATGAGTCTTAGGACTTCGTGGTGGCAGTGCAATAATAAAAATTTCAACAGAAACTAAACAATCTGAAAATGAATCACTTGCTTCAGCCAGCTGTGTTTATAATGTCAAATATTTTTAACAGATGCAATAATTTTAAAAGAAACAAAAAAAATTGTGATTATACTTGCAGTGTAAGCTCTGCTCCTTCCTTAGTTATTTGTAAAAAAAGAAATGCTGAAAAAATGGAATGCTATTTAACCATTGGATTCAGAATCAAAATAGGGAAAACATGTTTGGTTTTTCTATACTGTGAATTGTATTGTAAAATAAAAATTTATTTTACCATAAATTTATTTTAATACCTTCATACTTTCATATTAATTTCAACTCCAAGCTCAAATTTAAGTTAAATTCCAAACTCAATGAACAAGTTCTCATCTTCTGCCTTCATTCCTTACAACCTCTGCTTTTTTGGAACAGTCTTCTCCATACTGTTTTCCCCAATGATTACAATCCTCATGTCTTTAACACATCAACAAATTTCTTTTTTCTTTCTAACCACTTACCTACCCATGGCACTCTTGAGCCATTAGTCATGGGTCATCTCATGTGCAGAACTGATATAAAAGAAAATTAATACAAAAATAATGACTTCATACTAGT